>NC_056734.1:354569577-354869577 GCF_019279795.1 Protopterus annectens | reverse complement strand
TGTTGGAAAAACCACTGGGAGAACAGCATCCACTGAAGGAGCCGCATGTGAAAATGAGCAAGGGGAAGTAGCGTGATGGCTGCCGCCATGAGACCCAACACTTTTAGGACAAACCTGGCCTGGATTCTTTTGCTCTGAAGTAGGATATGAACATGATTTTGAATATTTAAAACTCTTTGCTCGGTTAATTTTGCTGAGAGCTGTATGGTGTCCAAGGTGGCGCCTATGAAGGTAATAGACTGACAAGGCGACAAGGAAGACTTTTCAAAATTTATGGAAATACCTAGCCCTTTGCAAGTTTGAATGGTGTAATCTCTGGCAAGAAGAAGCTGACGCCTGCTGGTGGCAGTAAGGAGCCAGTCGTCTAAATACGGAAACACCTGGAATCCTTGACGTCTCAGATGAACCGTGACCACTGCCATGCATTTGGTGAACACTCGGGGGGGCTGTAGTGAGACCAAAGGGCAGGGCCCTGAACTGGTAGTGACTGGCCCCCAGCCAGAAGTGGAGAAACCTTCTGGAGTGCCTGTGCATCTTGATGTGATAGTACGTATCCTGAAGGTCCACTGAGCACATCCAATTGTCCTGACCAAGAAAGGGTAGAATGGACTGCAGCGTGACCATCCGGAACTTCGTTCTTTTTACAGACTTGTTTAGTCTGCTGAGATCCAATATTGGCCTCCAGTCCCCTGTCTTTTTTGGTGCCAAAAAGAACTTGGAGTAGATTCTGGATCCTAGTTGATCTGCTGGGACTGGCTGGATGGCTCTTTTTGTTAGCAGTTTTGAAACTTCTAGTACTGCTTGTTCCCTTAGACTAGGTGGAACGTCTGGGAGGGGCCCTTCTGACCGAGTTGGGGTGTGGATAAAGGGAATTTTGTAACCCTCGGATATAATCGACTGTACCAATTTGTCTTGTGTAAGAGAAAGCCAGGCTTCTGGGTACAGTGATAACCTTCCCCCGACTGCCTCCAAAGGTGGACAGTCGGGCAGCTTCTCAGGGATGCTGGAAGGGTTTATCAGAGAGAGACTCTCTGTTACCCTGATTCTGCAGAACTCCTCTGCCTCTAGGGCGGTGTCTGTTGTTGTCCCCCCCCCCGCCTCTCGGGGGAAACTGACCTCGCGTCAGGCGTGACTCCCCGAGATTTGCGGAACCACATTTTCCCACCCTTTTGACCCTTAGGATAGGGTCTGGACGGGGTAGAAAAACGGACTCCTATGGCAGAAAGAGTCTTGCCATCTTGTTCGCATCTGGTCAACGTATCCTTCACTTGAGGTCCAAACAACGCCGAACCATCAAAGGGGGAGTTAGTGAAGGACGCCTTGAAGGGGTCTGCAAAGTTGCAAAGCCGCATCCAGGCATGACGCCTTAAAGCCAAGCCTGTGCCTGCGGCTCTACTCGCTCCATCAGCTGCATAGGAAATAAGCCGCATGGAGGAGTTGACAATGGAATTTAGGGTTCCTAGCTGGAAGTTAATATTGTCCTGAGACCCCGCAGCTGTTGGATCCTGTACAGTATCACCCATTTCTTTGAGAATGTCTCTTTGAAGGTGGGTGAAATGGCACAAGTAATTCAGCGACCGCATGGCGAAGGTCGCTGAAGAGAACATCCGCTTGCCGTACCTATCCATAGTCCTAGATTCCTTATTAGGAGGATGGATAGGCACTGAAGGATTGGCCAGTTCCTTCTTAGTGGCTGCAGCCACCACCATGGCATCAACGGGGACACCCTTAGTTAAGAATTATTTATCTGACGGGGCTGTGATAAATTTGGAGGGCCTCCGTGGGGTGGGTTCCGTCGTATCAGGGGCTGTCCATGCCTTCAGTGCCACCACTTCCATAAGGGGGTCAAAAGGCGGAGACACCCAGGAGGTGGAAGGGCGAAAACCAAATGCCTCCAGGTAAACCGACTCGTCCTCGGAAGGATTGAGGGTAGACCAGTTCCCCCTCTGCTTAAGGATTTCAAGGATGTCAGAAAAGGGGACATCCTCAGGGGGGGACCGTGGGGACCCTTCCGACTCATCCAAGTCGGTATCAGATGTGATGGACTCAGGGGAGTCCACATGCTTCCTCTAACATGTCCTCTTTCGAGGGGGTTCACCTGACGGATCAGGAGAAGCCTCGGAAGAGGAGGATATTCCCAATGGGGAAACCTGAGGCGCTGGGTCTCTACGGTCGGGAATGAGAGAGTGGGTACAGACCGCAGCAGGCACTACAGTGGGAGGAGCTAATGGAGCTGACCGTGGGGCAGACACAGGGGCCAGAACGCTCCTCATGACCTCGAAGGTGCCCCTATCAGGCAGGACAGAGGGCTCCCGTTCTGAAGAAATAGGAACCCCAGCCGGCACCGAGAGGGACGGCTCCGAAGCCGATGTCGGAGCCGAACTCACCAGCGCCAAAGCTCCGAGAGGGAGAACGGGGTCGGACAAGGGTCCGATGCCACTCGCCCCCTCGGAGCCGACGAGGGAGTCCAAGCACCTGGATCCCTCCATGGATGGGACCATGGAAGAGATCAGAGCAGACAACGGAGCCGAAGGGGAAAGTATCGGCTCCGATGTCACGATGGTCATGGCTCTGAGGAGCTCCGGCTCTGAACTCAGGGGCAGAGTCGGAGGAGGAATTGAAGATGGTATGGGTAAAACCACAGTCTGTTGAGAAGGGCTGTGAAGCATTTGGGCCAGTGCCTGAGACTTTAGGAGTCTACTAACCACCCTGTCAAGGTCATGGTCAGAAAAAGTACAGTTGTGTACACCTACCATAAATGTAGATGTTCAAGTGTCTTCACTGCTGCAGTCATGACTGTAGGGTTCTCCCCTGCCGGCAGGCAGCCCTCGGTCGGCCAGAATCCCAAAGTCTGGGTCCGGCGTCAGCTGTTCATCCATGCTCCCTGACGTCAGAGCGCAAGGAGTACAAAGCTGACAGCCGATGCCATCTTCTCCAGTTTTTCTTGCCCCAGATGTTAGGAGTCCCAGAATGAAAAAGGTCCCATAACCTTTGCAAATACACCTCAGAAGAATGGTGAAAAAAGGAAATACACAAAAGTAAAAATAAGAGTGGACAGGAGGGAGGGAAACCCAGACTGCAACAGTGAAGACACTCGAACATCTACATTTATGGTAGGTGTACACAACTGTACTATGTTCATCGTGTTTCACTGTTGCAGTCATGACTGTAGGGTAGAATCCCAAAGCTGAAAGAAAGGGAGGTGGTCATAAAGAGGAAGGGGCGGCTAAAAGGCCCTGCAAGACTGCAGAGGCAAAGCCTGCCCTAGACTTAGAGTAGAGAGGTAGATTATAGTGCTTAGAAAAAGTATGCACTGAACTCCAAGTTGCAGCTTCCAAAATGTCCTTGGTAGGAACTCCCCTGAGGAAGGCCGCAAAAGTGGCAGCAGCTCTGGTGGAATGAGTCCGTATACTCCCTGGGATTTGCTTTCCATGGTGAGAATAACAAAATATGATTCCATGAGCAATCCATTTAGAAATGGTCTGTTTTGAAATGGCTTTACCTTGGGAACTTGAAGCATAAGAAAAGTACAGTTTTGTACCTACCATAAATGTAGATGTCCGATAGGTATGCATCTGCAGTCATCACATATGGGTTGTCCTGCCTCAGGCAGCCCTTCGGTTGGCCGGATTCCAAAGTCTGGGTCCGGCGTCAGCTGATGTCGCACTTTCCCCGACGTCAGAGTGCCTGGGGTATAAAAGCATCAGCCGACGCCATCTTCCTCAGTTTTTCTTGCCCCAGATGCCAGGTGCCCTCTAAGGAAGGCTAAATTTGGAGAGATGCATTTAAAAATCCAAACATGCACAGTAATATAAAAACAAATACACCATAATAGATCACCCCAGCTAGCTATAAGAGGGGTAAGTACTCAAGAAATACCACAGAGGGGAAGGAGGGAGGGTAAAAACCTGACTGCAGATGCATACCTATCGGACATCTACATTTATGGTAGGTACAAAACTGTACTATGTCCTTCAAGGATGCATCTGCAGTCATCACATATGGGTAGAATACCATAGCCAATCTGGGGGTGGAGGAACTATGTAAAGGATGGTGTAGCTAGAATGCCCTGCAGGACTGCCGTAGCAAAGCCTGTGCTGGATCTGGAATATAAAGGTAAATTGTAATGCTTGGCAAATGTATGCACGGAGCTCCATGTAGCAGCTTCTAAAATGTCCTTGGTAGCCACCCCTCTTAAGAAGGCTGTGGAGGTGGCTGTGGCTCTCGTGGAATGAGGTCTAATGTTAGCTGGCACAGTTTTTCCATGAAAGGAGTAACACAAACTAATGCAATTCCCTATCCATTTTGAAATTGTCTGTTTGGAAATTGCTTTTCCTTGTGTACCAGCAGCATATGCTACCAACAGCTGGTCAGTTTTTCTGTAACCTTTGGTTCTGTCCAAGTAGTAGCGCAACTGTCTGTGTATGTCCAGGGTGTGCAGAAGTTTCTCCCCTTTGTTTTGTGGATTTGGAAAGAAGGTAGGCAAGTGAATAGCTTGGTTTAATGAAACCCTGGATACCACCTTTGGCATAAATGTAGGATTGGTTCTCAATGAAACTCTGTCCTGATGAAAAATAAGAAATGGCTGTACTGCCATAAGGGCCTGTAACTCAGATACTCTTCTTGCTGAGGTTATGGCCAGAAGGAAAGCAGTCTTCCAAGACAGGAACTGTAGTTCTGCAGATGCTGCTGGTTCAAAGGGAGGCAGTGTTAGTTTTTCCAATATGAAGTTAAGGTCCCAAGTAGGTAGAGGTGGTTTCCTTGGAGGATTGATGTTTTTGATTCCTCTTAGAAACTGTCTTAGGAGAGGATGAGAGAAGACAGGTGGATCAGTATTGTACTCTGCTGAGATGGCTGAAGCATGAATTTTAATTAAAGAGTAAGACAGACCATTGTGGAACATTTCTGCCAAGTATTCCAGGATATGTGCCATGTTCATCACTGTCGCATCTAGGCCCTTTGTGGTGTTCCAAATGTGAAATCTTTTCCATTTTGCTGAATATGCCTTTCTTGAGGAAGGCCGGCGAGCTTCCATAATAATACCTTTTACTCTCTGGGATAGCTTATCCTGAGGAGGAGTCAAGGTATTTTCCAGGCTGTTAGTTGCAAGGTTTTCAGGTTGGAATGCAGAGTTTTGTAATTGTGCTGAGTCAGTAGAAGTGGCCATAGAGGAAGAGGCCATGGTTTCGTGCGTGACATGCTCTTTAACAGTGGGTACCAGTGCTGTCTTGGCCAGTCAGGAGCTATCAGAATCACTTTTGGCTGCTCTGTCCTGATCTTCAGTAAAACCTTGGTCATTAATGGGAGAGGTGGAAATGCATACACTGTTAGAGTTCTCCAGCTGAAAGAGAGGGCGTCCACTTTCCATGCTTGTGGGTGGTATGTCCTTGAGCAGAATTTCTTCAGTTGATGATTGTGGGGGGAGGCAAAAAGATTTATGTCCGGCCTCCCCCATGATTGCGTTATCTGTAGAAAGATGTCTGGGTGCAGCATCCATTCGTGTGCATCCATGGTATTTCTGCTTAAGCTGTCAGCCAGTATATTGTCTTTCCCTGGCACAAACTGGGATTATAGCTGTATATTGAGTTTCAAGGAAAGTTCCCATAGATTCATTGCCAGCCTGCAAAGAGGATAAGAATGGGTGCCTCCTTGCTTGTTTATGTACCACATAACCGTGGTGTTGTCTGTCCTTATTAGCAGATGGCCTTGATGCAGAAAGGGTTTGAAGGCTTCGACTGCATGCATCACTGCCAGCATTTCCTTTTGGTTTATGTGCATGCATAGCTCTTTTTGCGACCATAGACCTTGAATGCATCTGCCCTCCATGTGCGCTCCCCATCCGTGGTCTGAAGCGTCTGTTGTAATGGTTTGGCTGGCTATTGGCTTGCTGAAAGGCAGACCCCTGTTTGACTGGCTTGCTTGAGCCCACAACAGAAATTCCTTTTGAAGGCATGGAATGAGTGGTATCAAAGTTTCCAGGCTGTGACTGTGCTGAGTCCATAAACTCCTGAGGTACCATTGTAGTTTCCTCATATGTGGTCTTGCTTGCGGAATCAGAAGGATGCAAGAAGCCATGTAACCCAGGGCCTGCAGGATTTTCCTTGCAGTCAGCTGGGTTTGTCTTGTCAGATTTTTGAAGTAATCTGGTAGTTGACTTTGTTTTTCTTCTGTGAGGAAGGCCATTTGGGTGGTTGTATCTAGATTTGCACCCAGAAAGGTTATTCTTTGGGATGGAACAAGTCTTGATTTGTGAAAGTTGACTGTATATCCCAAGGCCTGAAGTAGGTGGATGGCATAATTCAAGTGTTTTACCAAATTTTGTTGGCTGTCCGCTTGTATAAGGCAGTCATCCAGATATGGGTATATTTGAATCCCCTGAAGTCTGCAGTGTAATTACTGATGTCAGGCATTTTGTGAATACTCTGGGCGCAGTAGATAAGCCAAAGGGCAATGCTGAGAATTGATAATGCTCTGACCCTGCAAAAAATCTGAGGGGTCTTCTGCAACTTTGTCTGATAGGGACATGCAGGTATGCCTCCTTGAGGTCTAGAGTTATCAGCCAAGACCCCTTGCCCAGCATGGGAAGGAGCTGCTGTAGAGTCAGCATTTTGAACTTTGGCACAATGAGATAAGTATTCAGTGCGGACAAGTTGAGAATAGGCCTCCATTGTTTTTCTTTTCTTGGAACAAGGAATAGTCTGGAATAAAATCCTTGGCCTTGTTCTGAGAGAGGAACCTTTTCTATAGCGTTCATTTGCATTAAACTGGAAATTTGTTTCAAAGCCTCTGCCCTTTGATTCGGTGGCAGGTCTGGCATGCCTTTTCTTTTTGGTAATGTGTGGAAATGGAACCTGTACCCTTTGTCTATTATTTGTAGTGTCCATTTGTCCCTTGTGATACTGTGCCAATTCTCTGAGAATAAAGAAAGCTTTCCGCCCAAAGGTGCTTCCAATTGAGCCCTGGTTGGCGGTGTCAAAGTAAAGTCATTGAGCCTGTCCTTGTGCAGCAGTTGAAGGTCCTGCATTACCTCTCTGGTTGGGAGGTTGCCATTGACGTCCTCTGTAGGAGCCTCTAGCTTGCCCTCTACCTCTGGCAGGCCTGTTCTTGCCTCTCTGAAACCTCTCTGTGTCTGGAAAGGAACAATTCTTGGAAGGCCAATTCCTGCTGAATCTTGGTGGTTGTACTTGGAGAAAATCTTTGACTGTTTGTACGGATTTTGCCTTTTCTTCAAATTTCTTTAGGACCTCCTGAGCCGTGGAGCCAAATAACTTTTACTGTTCCAGTGGAGCATCCAGCAGCTTTGCTTTAACATGGTCTGGCAGAGATTGCTCCTTCAGCCAAGCATGCCTACGTATGACTGCGCCAGTCATAGCTGACCTACATGAAGCTTCCAATGCATCATAACCACATTGCAAGAAATGGTTGCTAACCTGTTGTGAGTTATGTACCAGATCGATCCTGAAGTGACGTGCGGTCTAGGGGGTCAGAGGAAGACAGTTTTTTATGCAATTCATCTAACAAATACTCTTGGTACTGTATCATATGAAATTGACAATTTAATGCCCTCATAGAAAGAGTAGCAGAAGTATACACTTTTTTACCCCATCTCTCTAAAGCTCTGGACTCCCTTTCAGAGGGGAGAGGATTTTTAGCAGAGGCAGCTGCAACCCCTTTAGGGCCCTGGGAAATAGTTTCTGGATCAGCAGAGTGGGCCTTGTAAAGGTAAAGACGTGAGTCCGGGACCCTGTAGTACCTATCGGGTTTGGCAGGAGCCGGAGGGAGAGAATCAAGGGTTGTGCTAGAGTCAGAGTACACATCATCAATGACATTCAAAACAGGAGGAACAGCTAAAGGTCTATGCTGAGGCAAATGTAAAAAGGTCCTTAATCTTTTCCTGGAATCAGAGAATTCCTGGCCCTGCCATTGGAAATGCTCTCTCATAGTGTGTAGTGTCTCCCCAAAGGAAAACTCTTCAGGAGGGGAGGCCAAGGGAATAGATTCCTCTGCATCAGAATCCTCGTAGGCCGAAAAAGCCTCCTCCTGGTGGTCCGAGAGAGTAGAGCCATCAGAGGCCTCATCTGAGGAGTGGGGATCAGAGGGCTCAACCCTGGGCCTTTTGTCTGGAGGAGGTTGAGAGCCCCTGTCCGGATGAGGTTGAGAGCCCCTAATTAATGAGATAAGATCCTCTGCTAAGCTTAGAATCTGTGAACCAGTAGAGGGTCCCTGAGGAATAACCTTGGGAGGCAAAGTTTTGAGAGTTTAGCAGCTTTAGCCCTGGAGAATGCCTTAATGGACATGGATGCAGGAGGCCTGGCTGCACCACGTGCTGGTGTAGATTTGTCTAAAGGAATGGTGTCGGAAGGTTCCAGGACACCAGTTTCTGTTGGAAATTCAATAACCGACTCAGGGACCGAGGTAGTCGGTTGAGCGGTTTCGGTAATCGGAAGTACCAAGGACTCGGTTTCAGCCGAGACCGAGACACTCGTGGTAGGCCTGGCCGTGGTTTCAGCCGAAACCGCGGCCCACGTGTGTCTGTCCTTGTCCTTCCGTTTCTTAATTAAATGTGAAGTCAGAGTCTCCGACGGCATCTTATACAAAAAACTAGCCTCAAAATATTCCTCTGCAAACTCCGCCCGACGTCTAAGAGTGCGTCGGTTGAAAAAAGCACAGGCTGAACAGGCCGAGACGTCGTGGTCTGGGCCTAGACAGGGGAGGCAGTAAGAGTGGAAATCCTTATGAGGTATTTGTTTCCCACAAGTTAAACAATTATTAACTTTATCTGACATCGGTTGAGGCAAGAAAGAGTCCCCAACGGGGTACTTAGCTTTTTGAAGTCTTTGGTAGCTGAATTACAGGAGCTGGCCGACCGGCACTTGCGAACTGCTTCTGCTTTGGGCACCACGCGGCAAGAAAGACTGAGGAAGATGGCGTCGGCTGATGCTTTTATACCACAGGCGCTCTGACGTCGGGGAAAGTGCGACATCAGCCGACGCCGGACCCAGACTTTGGAATCCGGCCGACCGAAGGGCTGCCTGAGGCAGGACAACCCATATGTGATGACTGCAGATGCATCCTTGAAGGACATCAAACAATTGTTCTGATTTTCTGATGTCCTTGGTTCTGTTCAGGTAAAAACGTAGTTGTCTGTGTACATCCAAGGAATGTAAGATCCTTTCCCCTTTATTTTGAGGAGTGGGGAAAAAGGTTGGCAAGTGGATAGTTTGATTTAAAGCCACTTTGGAAATCACCTTAGGCATGAAGGTAGGATTAGTCCTCAAAGATACCCTGACTTGATGAAAAATAATATAAGGTTCCACAGCCATAAGAGCTTGTAACTCTGAAACTCTCCTGGCAGAGGTTAAGGCTAACAGGATAGCTGTCTTCCAAGATAAAAACTTGATGTCAGAAGAGGCAGCAGGCTCAAAAGGAGGCAAGGTTAGTTTTTTTCCAAAACATAGTTGAGATCCCAAGCAGGAATGGGAGGAGATCTAGGAGGTTGTAAGTTCTTAGCTCCTCTGAGAAACTGTCTCATGAGCTGGTGGGAAAAGATGGGAGGGTCTGTATTACAATGAGCAGAAATAGCAGAGGCATGTATCTTAATGGAAGAGAAAGAGAGACCCTTATGTAAGAGATCTGTCAAGTAAAGTAAAATTAAAGTAATATTAGGAAGAAGAGGATCAGAATCCTGAGCCTGCATCCAGGAACAAAATCTTTTCCATTTTCCTGCATAAGATTTTCTAGTGCTAGGACGTCTGGCTTCTAAAATGACATCCATAACCTGCTTGGGCAGCAAAGAAGAAATCAAAGGCCCTGGATTAACCAGGCCGCCAGGCTGAGAGTTCTGACATGAGAGTGTAGAACCTGACCCTGATGTTGGGACAGAAGGTTCGGAGACTGAGGTAAAACCCAAGTGGGCTCCAGGCATAGGTTTTTTAGAGTTGGATACCAAAACTGCCGAGGCCAATTTGGAGCCAGCAAGATTATCATCTTGGGCTTGTCCTGTTTCATCTTCAGTAAAACCTGTGGAAGAAGAGGAAGAGGCGGAAAAGCATATCCCAAGAGGTTCCTCCAATTGAATGACAGGGCGTCCACTTTCCAAGCTTCCGTGTGGAAAGTCCTGGTGCAAAAATTCTGTAGTTGATGATTGAGATGGGATGCAAAGAGGTCTATGTGAGGACATCCCCAGACTGCTGTTATCATCCTGAATATTTTGGTGTCCAGCTTCCACTCATGTGGATCCGAAAGGTATTCTGCTCAGGCTGTCTGCCAGGAAGTTTTGTTTCCCTGGTAGAAACTGAGCTTGAAGATCCAGATTGCAAGCTAGAGCTGTGTTCCATAGATCCATGGCTAGTCTGCAAAGGGGGGAGGAATGAGATCCCCCTTGCTTGTTTATGTACCACATAACTGTGGTGCTGTCTGTCCATATTAGCAGTTGTCCTGGTTGTAAAAGATTCCTGAAGGTCAATAGAGCTTTCTGAACGGCTAACATTTCTTTTAAATTAATATCCAGGTGCTTCTGATCCTTTGTCCAAAGGCCCTGCAAACAATTGCCCAGAAAATGGGCTCCCCAAGCATAATCCGAGGTGTCCGTGGTTAGAATCTGAGTGGCAGGAGGCAGACGGAAGGGTTTCCCTTTGTTTAGAGGACATGCCCTGGCCCACCAAAGAAATTCCTTTTGAAGGCAAGGAAGGACGGAGATCAGTATGTCTAAACCGTGGCAATGCTGAGACCATACACTTTTAGGTACCATTGTATTTTCCTCATGTGTAGTCTTGCATATGGTACGAGAAGGATGCAGGAGGCCATGTAACCCAAAGCCTGCAGGAATTTCCTTGCAGATAGTTGAGTTAGAGTTGCCAATGTTCTGAAAGTTGAAGCCAGCTGTCATTGTTTTTCGGATGTCAGAAATGCCATCTGGGTTGTGGTGTTTAGAAGTGCACCCAGAAAAGTTATCTGTTGTGTTGGTGTCAAATTTGACTTTTTTATGTTTACAGAGAATCCCAGGAACTTGAGGAGGTGCTGTACAAATTCTAGATGCTGGAGTAAGACATCCTTGCTGTCTGCCTGAATTAGACAATCGTCCAGATAAGGGTAAATTTGAATTCCCGTGAGTCTGCAGTAAGCTACTACTGGAGCCAGGCATTTGGTGAAGACCCTGGGTGCAGTAGACAATCCAAAGGGCAGTGCAGAGAATTGAAAGTGCCTCGATCCGGCCTTGAACCTGAGGTATTTTCTCCGATACTGCCTGATGGGAATGTGTAAATATGCCTCCTTTAAATCCAAAGTTACCATCCATGCATCTTTGGACAGCATTGGAAGTAGCTGCTGTAGAGTAAGCATCTTGAATTTTGGAATCTCTAGAAAGGTGTTCAAGACCGACAGATCCAGAATGGGTCTCCATGAGTTTTGCTTCCTTGGGACTAGAAAGAGCCTTGAGTAAAAACCTTTTCCCATCTCTGAAAGAGGAACCAGCTCTATGGCATTCATAGCCAAAAGAGCTTCCACCTGGTTCAAGGCCTCCGTCCATTGATGTTTTGGAAGGTCTGGCCATCCGTTTGGCCTTGGCAAGGTATGAAAATGTAATTTGTAACCTCTTAAAACCACATCCAAAACCCACTTGTCTTGGGTTATTTGAGTCCAATTTTGATAAAAAAGAGAGAGTTTTCCTCCGAGGGGGGCTTCCAAGCAAGAAGTTTCTGTAGCCCAACAGAGGGAGTCATTGAGTTTGTTTCCTTTGAGATTGTGACCTGTCCTCTCCTCCCCTAGGGGTGGAAGCAGTCCACTGTCTTGGTCTATAAGCAGCTTGTGTTTGAGGCCTCCCTCTGGAGCATCTATATCTACCCCTCTGAGGCCTGTCTGAAGTGGGAAAGGACCAATTTTTTGAAGGCCAATTCCTGCTAAATCTAGGTGGCTGTACTTGTAAGAAATCTTAACTGTTTGCATGGATTTCGCCTTATCCTCCATCTTTTTAATCACCTCTTCAGCTTTTGATCCAAACAAAACATTATGCTGAACAGGAGCATCCAATAATTTAGCCTTTACTTGTTCAGGTAAATTTTGTTCCTTTAGCCATGCATGCCTTCTAATGACTGTGGCAGAGGCCGCAGCCCTACAAGAAGCCTCCAAGGAATCAAATCAACAGTGTAAACCATGCTTCCCAACCTGTTCAGTGGCATGCAATAAGTCATGTAATTCCTTATCATCTGCACAGGCAGAAATGGAAGTTAGCTTTTGTTTTAAGACAGACAAGAGAAATTGCTGGTATTTAAACATATGAAACTGACAGTTTAAAGCCCTAATGGACAAAGTAGCAGAAGTGTACACCTTTTTCCCCATCTTTCTAAGGATCGAGAATCCTTTTCAGTAGGAATGGGATTTTTGGCAGAAGCAGGCTTAACTCCCTTAGGACCCAGAGAAATGGTTTCAGGGTCAGCAGAAGGGTTCTTATATAAAAACTGATGGGAATCAGGAACCCTGTAATATCTATCAGGCTTAACAGGAGCAGGAGGAAAAGAGTCAGGGGTTAAGTTAGCCTCCGAAAAGGCATCATCCACAATATCCAAAACAGGAAGAATAGCCAGGGGTCTATGTTGGGGAAGAAGAAGAAAATCCCTCAGTCTTTTTTTGGATTCCGAATTCTCCTGTCCTTCCCAGTGGAAATGTTGCCTCTTTTCATGCAAAGTTTCCCCAAAAGAGAAATCCTCAGGGGGAGAAGCTGAAGGAATGGATTCTTCAGCATCAGAATCTTCAGAAGGAGGGAAAGCATATTCCTGATCAGAAGAAGAAACTGAGGAAACAGAAGCCTGATCAGAGGAATCATAATAAACATCCTGCCTTGGCCTTTTGTCTGGAGGGGGATGAGAACCCCTAATCATAGTAAGCAAATCCTCCGCCATCTTGAGTAACTGTTTCTGTGACTTAGGAGCCAGTTCAGAAGATGCCTGTGTTGAAGTCTTTGATTTAGAAGGAGTCTTTGCCTTTACTAGTAGCTGAGTAGGCCTGAAAACCCCTTTGGAAGCCGGTACCTGCACAGCGGCTCCGGACCCATCCGAAGGAGCATTGTCCAAAGGTCCAGCAACAGAAATATTTAAAGGCCTGGTTGGCTCCTCATGAGAGTCCGTTTCTGCCGTCGGTTCTGAAATGGCCAACGACAGGGGCTGCAAAAGCGCCTCACTGACGACGGCCGAACCTGAAACTGGCTTCGCTTGTGCGTTATCATCAGATTTGGACCTCAGAGGCCTGTCTTTATCCTTGCGACGTTTGTGAACTCCGGTAGCCGGGACCATATCCGACGACATTTTGTAGTTAAACTGCCTACCGAAGTAATGAAAAGCAAAATCGTACCTTCGTTTAATTGTACGTTGATTGAATCTAGCACAAAACCGACAACTAGCTACATCGTGGTCAGGGCCCAAGCAAGGAATACAGTAAGAATGAAAATCCTTATGAGGTATTTGCTTCCCACATGAAATGCAATTATTAACTTTTTCTGACATCGGAGTGGAGCAAGAAAAAAGTTTCCCCAACGGGGTACTTAGCTTTGAGTAGGAGAAGAAAGTCTTCGGACTGAAGTTTGTTTAGAAAAAATTGTCAGGAGTCAGCCGACCGGCACTTGCGAACTGCAATCACTGCACGGCAAGAAAGACTGGAGAAGATGGCGTCGGCTGTCAGCTTTGTACTCCTGACGCTCTGACGTCAGGGAGCATGGATTAACAGCCGACGCCAGACCCAGACTTTGGGATTCTGGCCGACCGAGGGCTACCTGCCGGCAGGGGAGAACCCTACAGTCATGACTGCAACAGTGAAACACAATGAACATCCTGGAAGACCGAGAGGAATGGCTCCGATGGCTCCACTCCAAGAGCAAAGGCGATCTCGGAGCCAAGTGAATGGACTCCAGGGACGGAGACCTATGGAGCCAAAGACACGTCGGCTCCAACCGAAGCTGACTTAGGAGACAGAGTCTTTGAGGCATCGGCTCTGGCCGGAGGAGATGCAGAAGACTGCGACATAGCCGTATCGGCTCCAGCCGGAGCCGATCGTGATGCAGTAGGTGAGCCACCAGCCAAAGGCTTGAAACACGGAGCCGACGGTTTGGATGGCTTCGAAGGTTTACCCGGCAAGGACTCAGCCGGGGAACCCTCGGGCTTTAATAAGCCCCTCAAAATTAACTTATTCCTGCACTCCTGCAGGACTCTTGGACTGAACACATGACAAACAGAACAAGAGTCCTGCAGGTGCAGGACAAACAATAAATGCAAGAAGTGTGACCGTCTGTCAGCGACATTTTCTGACAGAACGAGTCACACTTCTTGAAGCCTGAGACTTTAATGTCTTTAAACATTAAGGCTGTTAAAGAAGAAAAAATCTTCCTTAGAAGCTAAAACACACACACACACACACACACACACACACAAAGTAAAAATAAAGGTTAATAAAACCATGCACACCTAACTGTCCCAATACAAGGGAACAGGAAAAAAAAAAAAAAAAAACGGAAGGGCCTAAGGCCTAACCTTAACAGGGGAGGGATAAAACTTTGGGATTTAGGGATAAGACCAAAAAAGGGACTCAACGGGGTAGGTATAAGTACTATACTATCTGATTACAAAATAAAGGGGAAAAAATCCCTAAGAGAAGAAAAATATTAATTTTTCACTGACCTGTGGAGCCGATAAAAAAAGCACCTCGCTAGCGGAAGTGGCAAACGGGATCTGGGTAGTTAGCGCCTAGCATCATGGGATATAGGGTTAACTCGAATCGGTAAAATTAGCTCTCGAGCTTTAGTATAGGCCAAGTCGGAGTCTAGGATCGGCTCCGAACCCATCCAGCAAGAATGAAAGTGAGAATGACAACTTAACATCTATTGATTTCATATTATGATGCCAACTTAACAAAAGCTAAACAACAAGTGGATGATTGTTTAGAACTGGTGCAGAAACAGTGAAGTGGATGGTTTTAGTGGTCTTTTTAATAAATATATGGAAGAAATGAATGCTTTTGATACTGAGGTTAAAACTAAGAAGTTAAAAAAAATTTAATAGAGATGTAGGTGACGCCAAGAATGATAAAACCTACACCTGGAAAAGTACAGTTTTGTACCTACCATAAATGTAGATGTCCGATAGACATGCAACTGCTGTCATAACATGTGGTTGTCCTGCCTCAGGCAGCCCTCGGTCGGCCGGATTCCAAAGTCTGGGTCCGACGTCGGCTGATGTCGCATTTCTCTCCGACGTCAGAGCGGCTGGAGTACATAAGCATCAGCCGACGCCATTTTCTTCAGTGTTTCTTGCCCCAGATGCCAGGTGCCCTCCAAGGAAGGCTGTAATCAAATTGGAAGACAAAAACAGGATTCCAAACAAATAAATGAGCAATAAAACAAATACACCATAACAGATATCCCCAGCTAAGATTAACAGGGATAGGAGTGGACCCTAGGCATAGAGGGGTATGGAGGGAGGGAAAATCCGACTGCAGTTGCATGTCTATCGGACATATCGGACAACCATAAGGCATTCTTTAGCTATGTCAGAAACCTAGGAGGAAACTCCCAGATATGCTCAGAATTAGTTCAAAATGATGTGAAGATTACTGATCCTACAGACATTGCCAACATACTGGCTGAAAGGTTCAGTGCAAACTTATCCCCCCTCCCCCCATAAAGGAGAGATATCTATACCAAATGATTGTAGCCCCCCAAACATCTCTAACGCCCAGGTGAGAATTGCTCTCTCCAAGGCAAAGAACACAGCATCCATGGGACCTGATGGTGTCCCCGGCTGTGTGCTCCATGAACTCAATGAGGAATTAAACCCACAGTTAGGACAGCTGTTTAATCTTAGTCTCACCTCCGGATACGTACCCAGGGAGTGGCGCACAGCGACTGTGGTCCCACTCCACAAAGGCGGTGCCTCCACCGACCTTGGAAATTACCGTCCCATTAGCTTGACAAGCCTTATCTGCAAAGCCATGGAGAGGATCATAATGGATCTCATAAATAAAGACATAGGGAACTTGCAGACTTTGGATCCAACCCAGTTTGGCTTTGTCAAAGGCAGATCATGCCTTCTAAACTTGGTTGACTTTTTCGAAACAGTCACCAAGGCCATTGACGAGGGAAAGGCAGTCCATACAGCCTACCTAAACATGGCGAAGGCTTTTGATACAATACCTCACTCGGGTATCATTGAAAAACTCATCAACTTAAATGTAAACCCATACATTACAAGATGGGTTGCAAACTGGCTGAGTGACAGAACCCACAGGGTCAGAGTTGCTGGCGCCATGTCAGACTCAAAGCCTGTCACAAGTGGTGTCCCACAGGGCTCAGTCCTGGGCCCACTCTTGTTTGGCATCTACTTTTCTGAAGTACAAGCAAACACAGGAGGGTTATGGCTGACAAAGTTTGCAGATGACTGCAAACTGGGTGCCGTAGTTGAAAACACATCCGACACAGATATCCTTCAGAAGGGTCTCACAGAAACAGATAACTGGTGCCAGAGCCATGGCCTAAAGTTAAATGCCAAGAAATGCATAGTCATACCCTTCGGGAAAAATAAGGTTACCCCTAGCTACCATATAGGTGGCAATCCCCTGAACACAGAAGAAGTTATTAGGAACCTGGGAACCCAGGTTGACAGTAGCCTTTCATTCGACACTCATATTGCTAAAGTAGTTAAGAAGACCTTCTACATTGCCCACCTTATCATGAAGGGATTCACATCTAGATCATGGGAAGTCATAGTCTCCCTATACTCATCATTCATCAAACCAATGATCGAGTACAATGCCCCATTCGGAATGTATCTGACCCGACACTTGCAGCAGCTGGAGAGGCCACAAAAGTTCCTCACCAAAAGGATAAAGGGTCTCAAAAATCTGTCTTATGCTGCCCGACTGAAAGAACTCCAGTTATATTCAGTTGCTTACCGCTTGCTCAGAGGTGACCTATGCCTGACATACAAGGCCATGTCAAACCCAGATTTGATGAACATGCTTCATCTCAAAAAATCTAGATCCCTCAGAGCCACAAGGGCGGGAGACTTAAACCTCGACATGGTTATTAATAGGACGTGCTGTAGGGATAGATTCATCACCCAAAGACTCCCTATGCTGTGGAACAAAATCCCGGTTTATGTGAGGCAGAGCACCTTGCTGGCCTTGTTCAAGAGGAATCTTGACCAATGGATGGGAGATCGCAGATACATCCCAGGGGTTACCTCAGTGTCACTGCTCGACAGAGGCACAGCAAAATAATGGGCATAGTTTCTCCAAACTAAAGGGGTGGTGTAAGCCACAAAACTATGGGCTAGGCTTATAAATGCCCTCGGGCAGATAGCCTAGTATGAACCTATGAACCTATGAATCTACATTTATGGTAGGTACAAAACTGTACTATGTCCTTCAAGAATGCAACTGCAGTCATAACATGTGGGTAGAATACCATAGCTTAGCTGGGGGAGGAGGAATGCTCTAGGAGAAAGATGGTGTGGCAATCAAACCCTGCAGGACTGCCGAGGCAAAGCCTGCTCTGGATCTGGAGTATAGAGGGAGATTGTAGTGTTTGGAGAATGTATGCACGGAGCTCCATGTAGCAGCTTCTAGAATGACCTTAGTAGGCACCCCTCTTAAGAATGCTGTAGAGGTGGCTGTAGCTCTGGTGGAATGTGGTCTGACATTGGCTGGAACAGTCTTTCCATGAAAGGAATAACAGAATCTGATGCAATGTCCAATCCATTTTGAAATAGTCTGTTTTGAAATTGCTTTTCCTTGGACTGCAGGGCGTAAGCTACAAAAAGTTGTTCAGACTTCCTGCTGGCCTTGGTTCTGTCCAGGTAGTATCGAAGTTGTCTGTGAATGTCCAAGGTATGCAACAGTCTTTCCCCCTTATTCTCAGGATTGGGGAAGAAAGCAGGCAGATGAATGGCTTGATTTAAAGAAACCCTAGATACCACCTTTGGCATAAAAGTAGGGTTGGTCCTTAATGAAACCCTGTCTCTGTGAAAAATAATGAAGGGTGGTATTGCCATTAGGGCCTGTAGCTCCGAAACCCTTCTTGCTGAGGTAACTGCCAACAGGAAAGTTGTCTTCCATGAGAGAAATTGCAAGTCAACTGAAGCTGCAGGCTCAAATGGAGGTTGAGTCAGTTTTTCTAGGACAAAATTGAGGTCCCAGGCTGGCACTGGGGCCTTTCTTAGTGGCTTAATGTTCTTGATTCCCCTGAGGAATTGCCTTAGTAAAGGGTGTGAAAAAACAGGAGGATCAGTGTTGTATCTAGCTGAAATAGCAGATGCATGTATCTTTATGGAAGAATATGAGAGGCCGTTCTTTAACATATCTGCCAAATATTCCAAGATGAGTGGGATGTTCAACAATGATGCATCATGTCCCTTGCTGGTATTCCAATTGCTGAATCTTTTCCACTTTGCTAAGTAAACCTTTCTGGTGGATGGTCTTCGAGCCTCTGTTAGTATCCGCTGAACTTCCTTGGAGAGAGATAGGCTGAAGTTATTTATGGGATCTCCCAGGCTGTTAGCTGCAGTGTCTGAAGATTTGGATGCACTGTTTCGAAATTGTGTTGAGTCAAAAGTAGAGGCCATTGGGGAAGGGCCCACCTCCTGGTGTGACATATGCTCCGTAGTAGTGGGTACCAGTGTTGTCTTGGCCAGTCCGGAGCTATTATGATTCCCTTGGGTCTCTCTGCTTTGATCTTTAGTAATACTGAGGTCATCAGTGGCAGAGGTGGGAATGCATAGATTGTTAGGGAGTTCCAGTTGAATGAGAGGGCATCTATTTTCCAAGCTTTTGGATGGTATGTCCTTGTGCAGAATCTTGGTAGAAGATGGTTGAGGTGAGAGGCAAATAGGTCCACTTCTGGCTTGCCCCCATGTCGAAGTGAGTTGTGTGAAGGCCCTCGGATGTAACCTCCACTCGTGTGGATCTGTGAAATTCCTGCTTAGGCTGTCCGCCAACACATTGTCTTTTCCTGGAACAAACTGGGATTGTAACTGGATGTTTAGGCTCAGTGATTTCTCCCAAAGATGCATTGTCAGTCTGCAAAGGGGGTAAGAGTGGGTGCCCCCTTGCTTGTTTATGTACCACATCACAGTGGTGTCGTCTGTCCGTATCAGTGAATGGCCTTGCTGGAGTTGGTGTTGAAAGGCCTCGATGGCATGCATTACTGCCAGCATTTCCTTTTGGTTTATATGCAGATGTGTTTCCTTTGGAGACCATTGTCCTTGTACACCCCTGCCTTCCATGTGCGCCCCCCCCCATCCAAGGTCTGAGGCGTCTGTGGTCATGGTCTGTGTTATCTGTGGTTTTTTGAAAGACATACCTGTGTTTGCCTGGCTCACCGAGGCCCACGTTAGGAATTCCTTTTGTAGGCATGGAATGAGCGGTATGATTGTCTCCAAGTTGTTGCTGTGTTGAGACCAAATGCTTTTTAGGTACCACTGAAGCTTTCTCATGTGTAGTCTTGCTAATGGAACCAGGAGAATGCAGGATGCCATGTAACCCAGGGCCTGTAGGAATCTCCTTGCAGTCATCTGGGTGAGTTTTGCTAAACCTTTGAAGTAATGAGTTAACTTCTCTTGCTTGTCTTCTGTCAGGTAAGCCATCTGAGAGGCTGTGTCTAGTTTGGCTCCTAAGAAGATTATTTGCTGGGATGGCTGCAGTCTTGACTTTTGGAAGTTGACTGTGTATCCCAGAGCTTGAAGTAATCGTATGAAATAGTCCAGGTTTTTTGTCAACATCAATTTGTCGTCCGCTTGTATGAGGCAGTCGTCCAGGTACGGGTAAATTTGTATCCCCTGGAGCCTGCAATGAGCAATTACTGAAGCCAGGCATTTTGTGAATACTCTGGGCGCAGTAGATAAGCCAAATGGCAATGCTGAGAATTGATAATGCTCTGGCCCTGCAAGAAATCTGAGGTATCTTCTGCAGCTGTGTCTGATAGGGACATGCAGGTATGCCTCCTTGAGGTCCAGAGTAATCAGCCAAGACCCCTTGCCCAGCATGGGAAGGAGTTGCTGTAGAGTCAGCATTTTGAACTTTGGTACTATGAGAAAGGTGTTTAATGCGGACAAGTCCAGTATTGGTCTCCATTGAGATTCTTTTCTTGGAACAAGGAACAGTCTTGAGTAAAACCCCTGGTCTTGTTCTTGTTGTGGAACTCTTTCTATTGCTTTCATCCGAGTCAGCAGAGTGATTTGCTTGATAGCCTCTGCCCTCTGGTTTTGTGGTAGGTTTGGCATGCCTTGTTTTCTTGGTAAGGTATGGAAATGAAACCTGTACCCTCGGTCTATAATGTCCAAAATCCATTTGTCCTTTGTCAGTCTGTGCCACTTTTCTGCAAACAGAGATAATTTCCCGCCCAAGGGAGCTTCTATTTGTTCCCTGGTAGGCGGTAGTAGAGGAAAGTCATTGAGATTGTGGTTGTGGGGCAAGTGAAACCCCTGCGTCACTTCTTTGGTTTCCTGGCTGCCATTGTCGACCCCTGTAAGGACCTCTGTATTGGCCTCTTCCGCGGCCACGTCTGTTCTTACCCCTTTGAAACTTTTCTGGATTAGGAAAGGACCAGTTTTTAGAAGGCCAATTCCTACTGAATCTGGGGGGTTGAACCTGGAGGAAATCTTTCACCATCTGAACTGATTTTGCTTTTTCTTCGATGGTCTTTAACACATCCTTAGCATTCACACCAAAAAGCTTGTTCTTTTCCAAAGGTGCATCCAGAAGTTTTGCTTTTACATGATCTGGTAGAGGTTGATCTTTTAACCAAGCATGTCTACGAATGACTGCCCCTGTCATAGCTGCCCTACATGAAGCTTCCAGTGCATCATATCCACACTGCAGGAAGTGATTGCTTACTTGCTGAGTGTTATGCACAGCTTCCTGCAAAGTCTTCCTGTCTAAAGGATCAGGAGTGGCTAATGTTTTTTGTAAATCTTCTAACAGATAATCCTGATATTGTAACATATGAAAAAGGCAATTTAAAGCTCTCATAGATAAGGTAGTGGATGTGTAAACCTTTTTGCCCCATCTCTCTAATGACCTAGCTTCCCTGTTGGAGGGCAATGGATTTTTAGAGGTGGAGGCTGAAACTCCTTTAGGCCCCTATGAAATAGTTTCCAAATCAGCAGTATGGGCCCTGAATAAATGGGAATGAGTTTCTGGAACCCTGTAATACCTGTCTGGCTTGGCTGGAGCAGGAGGAAGAGAATCAGGGGTAGCACTAGAGTCAGAATATAAATCATCCAGAACATCAAGTACAGGAGGAATAGCTAAGGGCCTGTGCTGGGGCTTCTTAAGGAAAGTCCTAAGGCGTTTCCTAGAATCAGAATATTCCTGACCTTGCCACTTGAAATGTTCCCTCATGGTGTGCAGGACTTCCCCAAAAGAAATATCCTCAGGAGGGGAGCCGAGGGGATGGAATCTTCTGCATCCGAGTCCTCATAGGTCTGGAAGAGCTCTTCCTGGCTATCAGAGTGGACAGAGCCCTCAGAATCTTCATCTGAAGGAATAGGGTCAGAGGGTTCAACCCGGGGCCTTTTATCAGAAGGAGGCTGGGATCCTCTCTCAGGATGGGCCTGTGAACCTCTAATCATGGAAATTAAATCAGCAGCCATGGACATAATTTGTGTCTCTGGAGTAGGCTGAGGTAAGGATTTAGAAGTAATATGCTTTGTTCTGCTGACTGCCTTAGCCCTAGTGTAGGCCTTAATAGACATGGCCATAGGAGGCCTGGCAGCTCCACGTGCAGGAGTGACCTTGTCTACAGCAATGGTCTTGGGCATTTCCTCGGTTTCGGTATCCGGAGGAAAATCGATAACTGGTGTCGGAGTGATGTCCGGAATTGGAGTCATCGGTAATGCGGTGTCTTCGGTTCGGAGCGGTGGAGAGACCGTCTCAGAGGGAACTGGAGCACTCACGCTAGGTTTTGGCGTGGAGTCGGTGGTAGACGCGGGCCGAGGATGTCGGTCCCGGTCTTTTCGCTTTTTGGGGGTTTGCGATGTCGGAAGATCCGACGGCATGGTGTAAGCAAATTTATCGGCGAAAAAATCTTCAGCGAACTCCGCCCGGTGCCTGAGAGTGCGCTTGTTGAAGCGAGCACAGGCTACACAGGCCGAGACGTCGTGGTCTGGGCCCAGGCAAGGAAGACAGTAAGAGTGGAAATCCTTATGAGGTATTTGTTTACCACAAGAAAGACAATTGTTAACTTTTTCAGTAATTTCTGACATCGGCTGAGGCAAGAAAAGGTCCCCAACGGGGTACTTAGCTTTTTTGATGACTTCGGTATCGAAGAATACAGGAGCTGACCGACCGGCACTTGCGTACTGCTTCTGCTTCAGGCACCGCGCGGCAAGAAAGACTGAAGAAAATGGCGTCGGCTGATGCTTATGTACTCCAGCCGCTCTGACGTCGGAGAGAAATGCGACATCAGCCGACGTCGGACCCAGACTTTGGAATCCGGCCGACCGAGGGCTGCCTGAGGCAGGACAACCACATGTTATGACTGCAGTTGCATTCTTGAAGGACATCAATCTAAAAGGGCTGTGCGCTTTAAGAAAATGTTCAACCTAAACGAATTAAACGTAAAAGAAGCAAGTCAATTTTGAAATCCACATATAATGGTAATAATCCTGAAACAAGTACATCGGAAATGTCCTCTAATGCAGTTAGCACGGATACAGACTTGGAAATACCTGAGATACCTTCTCCTATACATAAAGAAAGTGAGATCTAAAGGGGGCCCTTTAGAAGGGGTGGAAAGAAACATCGGAAGAGAATATTTGAAAGAGATGAGGGAGAAGTTCGAGAGACTGATGGAAGAAAAATAGATGATGAAGGACTTATAGTTAATTTAACTAATTATCAGCTGAATGCTGATGAAAAAGCTGTGTTGAATAAATGCTTTAACTATGTACCCTCCTTCTTTTTGTCTCAGCATGATATGTGCATGGATGTAAAAAATTTTTGTAGAAGTTTAAATTTAAAATATTTTTTTCATACTAGATGTGATACTTCATCTACCTTTGACTTTAAAATAAAAAAAAGTAATTTTATACCCCCTTACCATCCAAGAGTGAGATTATTTGAAGAATGTGTACTTGGTGAACTTCATAAAAATCAAAATAACATTTTCAGACACCATGGACATAATTTAACATTAAAAGAAAGGGCAGCTCTAAAAGGTTTGATGGAAAATAAAAATGTATTGATACTTAAAGCACATAAGGGTGGTGCTTTGGTAATATGGGATGTTGAGGGATATACAAAGGAAGTTAAAAAACAATTAGAAGATGATAGATTTTATTTAAAACTTTTGTTTGATCCAACTTCTGACAAAGCAAAAAAATGATAAAAGATTGAAAGAATTTAAGTCTGAAGGTCTCATAGATGGGAATTTATTAAAAGACACTCTGAAATCCCAATTATTTTATATATTACCAAAGATACATAAAAATATTTTCCCCCCACCAGGTAGACCTATAGTATCAGGAATGGAGTCTCTTACGGAGCCAATTTCAGCCTATTTGGAGCTACAATTAAAACCTTTACTAGCCCTAGTTAATTCTAGAATAAAAGATACAAATGAATTTTTACAATTGATGGATGATATATGGTTGTCTGAAGATTGTTATATTTGTATACTTGATGTACAATCACTGTATATGAGTATTCCGCATCATGGGGGAATTGAAGCTATTAAATATTGGTTACTACAGTATGGTCTATATTCTGCTGAACATTGCTCTCTGTTGATTGATCTAATAGAAATTGTGTTGAATAACAATGTATTCTGTTTTGGAAAGGAATGCTATCTGCAAGTAAATGGTACTGCAATGGGTACAAGATTTGCACCAATATATGCAGATCTTTTTATGGGGTACCTAGAATGCAGTTTGATTTATAAGGAGGATGTTCCTTTTAAATCTAAATTGATAATGTGGCGTCGATACCTCGACGATTGCTGGGCCATTTGGTCTGGCTCATCAGATGAATGGGGTATTTTTGTGGAACATCTAAATTTTAATGTATTTGATATAGTTTTTGTTGACAGAAAAGAGAAAAAAGCTATTGATTTTTTAGATGTACATGTGGTTCTGAATAGTGATGGTACTTTGGGGACAAGTCTTTATAGAAAACCATTTACTAAAAATTCAATATTGAGGGCAGACAGCTGTCCTCCAAAACATATTATTTCAAATATTCCAAAAAAACAACTACAAAGGGTTAGACGTATATGTAGTAATGAGGAAGAATTTGGAATAGAAGTAGAAAATATGGGTTATAGATTCAAACAGAGAGGTTATAATAAGAAAGATATAGATAATGAAATGTTAAAGGCATTGAGCATGAAAAGAGATTTGGAATTTAGAGATTCCTTTGAGGATGGGAATAAGAATGTTCCTTGTAGATTAATTACTACTTTTGGAACTAATACGTTTAAACAGACATATAGTTAATAATTATTGGTATATTTTAAAACAGGACCAATTTTTTGGTGGTTATTTGGATGAATACTGTAAGTTTAGGTATAGGAGAGGGAGGAATATTGGTGAGTCTCTTTCTTGGTATAAAAAAATGAAATATAGCAAGAAAATAGTAAGTATAAGTACAGCCTGTAATCCGTGCAGTAGGTGTACTTAATGCAATATTATCCCCAAGACAAAATATTTTACATCTATCAATACTTCTAAAGTTTTTGATATAAAATATTTAATAACTTGTAAAACAGAGTGGGTTGTATATATGGCAATATGTCGATGTGGGGCCTTCTATGTAGGTCAAACGTCAAAATATTTTAAAAGTAGAGTGGCACTACACATAAGTGACATTAAATGTCAAAGGGTACGGAGTGCCCTTTATAAACATACAATTGACCATAACACAAGCCATTTTATATTTGTTGGGATAGATACAATAAGTAGGAATAATGTAGGGGATGATATAAAACATCAAATATTGAATAAAAAGGAAAGAATGTGGATTTTAACTTTAGGGGCTTTATATAAGCCTGGGTTAAATGAGAATTTGTAGTGGATTGTTGTTTAATGTTGGGAATTTATTAGGCCAGTTCTTCTTTTTTCTTTTTGTATAATTTTATTTTTTGGTTATATAAGGTATATACTATGTTATGGAATATGTCTCTTTAAGAGAGACATATATTATGGTGACAGGGATTTGATGTTTGATCCACTGATGACGCCTAAAGGGTGAAACCGGTTTGGATTATACTGTTTTACTGTCTGCGAGCCATGAGATGAATAAAGAACATTTCCGCTCCTTAAAGTGTGTATTTTCTACAATTGGCGCAGTGCTGGAATTTGTGTTGGTGCTTTAACTACTTTCCGTGCACGTTTTACGTTTAATGTGCACAAGCGTTTGCTTTTGGTGCTTATGTATGTATATATATATATGTATATATATATATATATTTATATATGTATATATATATATATATATATATATATATATATATATATATATATATATACACATAGATACATACACACATGCATACATATACACACACACATATCCATACCCATACATATATATATATATATATATATATATATATACACACACACACACACACACACACATACATACATGGATAAACATATATATGTATATATATATATATATATATATATATATATATATATATATACACACACACACACATACACGCACACGCACACGCAAACACAAACACACACACACCAAAATAAGGTAGATTGAGGGAAGGAGTGCCTACTGCAGCAGTGATCAAACAACTTTGTTTTTTCTTTATAGTAAATTTGCTTTGTAACCTTACTATGTTCATCATCTGATCACTGCTGCAATACTCTTGGCTATCTGGGTAGAATAGCTTAGTTTATCAAGACTGGGAGGGGGAAGGATAAAAGGTACAGGAGACCCTGGAAAATGGCCCAAGCAAAGCCTGCTCTAGACCTGGAAAAGGAATTTAGTTTGTAGTGTATACAGCAGACTAAACTGCTGCTTCTAGAATACTTCTAGAGTCCACCCCTATCCAAAAAGCTACTGATCAAGCAAAGACCATGATGTGCACCCCTGGCTGGAATTGATTTGATGTGGGGGGTACAACAAAAGGAGATAGTGTAGGACAATCAGTTGGAGATTGCCTGCTTTAACACAACTTGTCCATTTTCTTTACTGCATAAGAAATTAATAATTGATCAGAGTTTGACAGTTTTAATTCTGTCAGGATCACATCTGAGTTGTCTTTGGACATTCAAAGCATGAAGACTCCCTCCTCCCTTGTTTTTAGGTTCTGGAAAGAAGACACAGAGATATACAGCTTGCCTCAAAGCAAACTCAAATACCGCTTTAGCCATAAAAAGGATTATTCTCAAGGAAACCCCATCAATGCAGAAAATGAGATACAGCTGACCCACCACGACAGCTTGACCCACCACGACAGCTTGCAACTCAAGACACTCTTCTTGCACAAAACTGTCTTCAGTGTTATGAACCACAACTCAGCCTGATGAGCTGGTTCAAACAGAGCAAGAGTTAATTTTTCAGTACATACTTAAGATCCCACTAAGAAGCTAACTGTCTTCTAGGTGGCTAGGTCTGCTGAACACCCTTCAAAAACATTTAACACGGGAATGCACTGAAAGGGGAAGATCCATGGGCAGACATGCTGAAATGGCTAACAAATAAGCACTGACAGAAGAGTAAGAAAGGCCAGAGGATAGCAACTCACACAAACATTGCAGAACCAGAGAAACACTTGTCTTGAAAGAGTTCTGATTCTTATCTCGGTACAAACTAACAAATGCTTTTCATTAATATATGACTTCTAAGTAGCAGGTTTCTTGACCTCCATTAATATCTACTACATGTCCTTAGAGAATAGATGCCTAAAAGAAATTAAAATTCTTACCATCCTGTAAGTTAGACTAACTTGTATTAAACTGCAGTGTATCAAACAACCCCTTTCTTGTTTAAGCAGGTCCAGTCTGTGAAGAAGCTTAAGGTAATTGCTCTTTGCCACTTCCAAAACAAGGGAAAAAAATACAGTTGTGTCATTAAACTTACCATGGCAGAAGATGTTCAAATGATCACTGCTGTAGTAGTCCTAGCTAGATGGGATATATCCTGCATAAGGAATAGCAGCAAACAGCTTCCAAAGCTTAAGGGCATCTTTCATGCACCCAAACCGTTAACAGCTTGAAGGGGGCTGAAGAAAGCAAACAGTTTTGGGCCCAAACCCTTCAGAGCTTTCATGCCAACTGACAGAAGGAAGCTAAAGCCTTGAAAGAGGCCAGTGCTATGAAAATAAAAATGAAGTCATCAACCAGGCAACAAAAGATGCAAAAATAAGGTGAATGGAGGGAGGAGGTTGTTACCGCATCATTGATCATTCTAACAATCTAAAGTTTACTCACACAACCGTACACTGTATTTATAATTTTATCACTGCTGCAGTAGCCTTAGCTATATGGGTAGAACTCCATACCTTATACTGACATGAAAGAGAAAGGAGGAGGGTCCAGGAGCCCCATGGTCCTAGTAAAGCCTACTCTAGACCTAGAGAAGGAATCTAGATTATAGCGTTTTGTAAATGTATGTACAGAGAACCAAGTTGCTGCTTTTACAATACTTCTAGAAGCCACTTCTTTCGAAAACGCTGCAAAAGCAGCTAAGACACTGGTAGAGTAAGTCTTGTCCCTGCCTGGAACTACCTTATTGTGGTGGGTATAACAAAAGGCAATGGTATGAGACAACCATTTGGACAAATTCTGGTTTGATACAGGTTGTGCTTTTTTTCTTACCTTCATAAGAAATGAATAACTGATCATAACATCTACAAGTTTCAGTTCTGGCAAGATAATGGACAAATTGTTGACATTCAGACTATGGATAATCCTTTCTCCTTCATTTTTGGGTTCAGGAATGAAGAGAGTGAGATGGATACCATGGCTTAAAGTAAACTCATATACCACTTGAGGCATAAATGAAGGATTAATTCTTAAGGAAAAGTACAGTTGTGTACCTACCATAAATATAGATGTTCGAGTGTATTCACTGTTGCAATCATTACTCTTGGGTTATCCTGCTGGCAAGCTACCCGCAGTCGGCCTGAATTCCAAAGTCCTGGTCTGGCATCGGTTGCTGTCGCCTCTTCCCTGACGTCAGTGCACCAGGGGTATAAAAGATGCAGCTGATGCCATTTTCTTCAGTTTTTCTTGCCCCAGATGTCAGGTGCCCCCAAAAGGATAGGCTAAGTATATTATGCCAATAAACATACATGCAGTAATGAAACAATTCCTTCATCTACAAGCAATACACCACATAGGTTGTATAGAATAGAGAAGTACAGATAAACCCCAGCAAAAGAAAGGGGGACGGTGGGAGAGTAACCTGGACTGCAACAGTGAATACACTTGAACATCTACATTTATGGTAGGTACAAAAAGTACAGTTTTGTACCTACCATAAATGTAGATGTCCGAACTGGATAGCATCTGCAGTCATAACAAGTGGGTTGTCCTGTCGTCAGGCAGCCCTGCAGTCGGCCGGATTCCAAAGTCCGGTCGCTGATGTCGCACTCCACCGACGTCATCTCTGTTGGTCTTGGTATAAAAGCATCAGCCATTTTCCTCAGTGTTTCTTGCCCCAGATGCCAGTAGCCCTCTTGCAGGCTAAAATTTGGATAGATGCCAATGTTTCCAAATAGATAGAGGTAAACACAACAATAAGCATATATGTACATATATACAAACAAATACACCATAAAAGACTCTCCCCCAACAGCTAGCTATTAGGAGGGTAAACACCCTAAGAGTACCACAGAGGGGAAGGAGGACGGTCATCCTGACTGCAGATGCTATCCAGTTCGGACATCTACTTTTATGGTAGGTACAAAACTGTACTATGTCCTTCATGGATGCATCTGCAGTCATAACAAGTGGGTAGAATACCATAGCCAACTAGGGGAGGAGGATAAAAGTAGATTATGGTGTGTTTAGGATCCCTTGCAGTACAGCAGTGGCAAACCCTGCTCGGGATCTGGAATATAGAGGCAAATTATAATGCTTGGCAAATGTATGCACGGAGGTCCAAGTAGCCGCCTCAATAATGCCTTTGGTTGCCCCTCGTCACAAGAAGGCTGTGGTAGTGGCTGTCGCCCTTGTAGCATGAGCTCTTATGTTCTGTGGAATTGGTTTTCCATGGAAGGAGTAACAGTATCGTATGCAATTTCCTATCCATTTGGAGATTGTCTGTTTGGAAATAGCTTTTCCTTCCCTTCCTGTTGCATAGGCTACAAAAGTTGGTCAGTCTTTCTGCTATTTTTGTTCTGTCCAAGTAGTAGCGTAGCTGTCTATGTACATCCAAGGTATGCAGTATTCTTTCCTCTGTTTTGTGGGTTGGGAAAGAAGGTAGGTAGGTGGATTGCCTGGTTTAAAGATACTCTGGATACCACCTTGGGCATAAATGTAGGATTAGTCCTCATGGACACTCTATCTTGGTGGAAGATTAGGAAGGGTTGCACTGCCATTAAGGCCTGTAGTTCTGAAACCCTCCTTGCTGAAGTAATTGCCAGTAGGAAAGCAGTTTTCCATGACAGGTGTTGTAGGTCTGCTGTTGCTGCTGGTTCAAAGGGTGATAGTGTCAACTTTTCTAGCACAAAGTTTAAATCCCAAGCTGGTAATGGTGGTTTCCTTGGAGGTTTTACATTCTTGATTCCTCTGAGGAACTGCCTGAGCAAAGGGTGCAAAACAGGTGGATCAAAGCTGTATTCTGCTGAAATAGCTGATGCATGTATCTTGATGGAGGAGAAGGACAGGCCTGAATGAAGAAGTTCGGCCAGATACTTCAGAATGTTAGGCATATCTATGTTTGACACATCTTTTCCTCTTTCCGTACTCCAAATGACAAACCTTTTCCATTTTCCAGCATAGTTCCTTCTTGTTGAAGGTCTGCGTGCTTCAAGAATAATGTCTTTAACTCTTTGGGAAAGTTCTGGATTAGCTGCTGCTATGTGATGTTCCATGCAGTCAGTTGCAGCGTTTTAGGTTTGGATGTATGATGCTGTAATTGTTCTGAGTTAACATCAAAGGCATCAGGGTATTGGCCACATATTGTTCCGAGACATGCTCTTCAGTAGTGGGTACCAGTGTTGTCTTGGCCAGTTTGGAGCTATCAGGATTATCCTTGGACGTTCTTCCTTGATTTTTAGTAGTACCTTGTGTATCAAAGGAAGAGGTGGGAATGCATATGCTGTTAGGCCTTTCCAGTTGAAGGAGAGTGAGTCCACTTTCCATGCTAGTGGGTGGAATGTCCTTGTGCAGAATTTTTGAGCTGGTGATTGAGAGGTGATGCGAATAGGTCTATCTGTGGCATTCCCCATTTCTTTGAGATGGTCTTGAAGATGTCCGTGCAGCTTCCATTCGTGGGCATCCGAGTGGTTCTGCTTAATATGTCTGCTAGAGTATTGTCTTTCCCGTACAAATATTGCCTGTAACTGAATGTTGTAGCTGAGTGCCAGGGTCCACAGCTCCAAGGTCATTCTGCATAGGGGGTATGAATGAGTGCCTCCTGTTTGTTGATGTACCACATGACTGTGGTGTTGTCTGTCCTTATCATCAACTGGCCCTCTTTGAGGAATGGTTTGAACTTTTGGATTGCCAGTTTTACTGCCAGCATTTCTTTTAGATTGATGTGCAGGTGAAGTTGATCCTGTGTCCACAATCCTTGCACGCATTTGTCCAGCATGTGGGCCCCATCCTAGGTCTGAAGCGTCTGTTGTGATGGTCTGGCTTGGTTGACATCTGCGAAAGGGTAGGCCTGGGTTTGACTGGCATGCCTGAGCCCACCATAGGAACTCCTGTTTTAAGCATGGAATTAGTGGGATTTCTGTTTCTAGACTGTGTCTGTGTTGGGACCATAAATTCTTTAGGTACCACTGTAGTTTCCTCATATGTAGTCTGGCAAATGGGACCAAGATTATGCATGATGCCATGAAGCCCAAGGCCTGCAGAACTTTTCTTGCTGTTAACTTGTTCAGTTTTGTTAGTGCCAAGAAGTAAAGAGGAAGTTATTTTTGTTTTCTGTAGTCAGGAATGCCATTTGTTGTACTGTGTCCAATTCAGCCCAAGAATGTCCTTGTTTGGGATGGTATCAGCCTTGACTTTTGTAAATTGACTGTGTATCCCAGTCCTTGTAGCAAGTAAATGACCCTTTGTAAATCTGTTGTCAGCTTGCTTTTGTTGTCCCCTTGTAGCAGGCAGTCGTCCAGGTATGGGTAAATTTGAATTCCCTGTAGTCTGCAATGGGCGATTACTGATGCCAGGCATTTTGTGAATACTCTGGGCAGTAGATAAGCCAAAGGGCAATGCTGAGAATTGATAGTGCTCTGATCCTGCAAGAAATCTGAGGTATCTTCTGCAGATTGGTCAGGTATGCCTCCTTGAGATCTAGAGTTACCAGCCAAGACTCCTTGCCCAGCATGGGAAGAAGTTGCTGTAGGGTCAGCATTTTGAATTTTGGGACAATGATGTATGTATTTAAGGTGGACAGGTAATTGGTCTCCAACTTTTTTCCTTTCTTGGAACTAGGAATAGTCTGGAATAGAACCCCTTTCCTTGTTCTGCTGTTGGCACTCTTTCCACAGCTCTCATGTTTGCTAACTCCATTATCTGGCGAGCCTCTGTTTTTGATTTGGAGGTAGATTTGGCATTCCTTTTGACTGGTAAAGTGTGGAAGTGAAACCGGTAACCTTGATCTATGGTTTGTAAAATCCACTTGTCTTTTGTTATGTAGTGCCAGTTCTTTGAAAATAAGGTTAACTTTCCGCCTAGAGGAGCTGCTATTTGTTCCCTGGTAGGCGGATTTAGGATTAAGTCACTGTGGTTGTGCTGATGTAGTGGCAGTGGCTGTGTCTGTGCCTCTGTTGTTACCTTGCCACTGTCATCCTCTGTAGGCACCTCCTCTGGATTGGTTTCTACCTCTGGAACGTCTATTCCTGCCCCTTTGAAATTTTGTGGAGTCAGGAAAGGACCAATTTTTGGCAGGCCAGTTCCTGCTAAACCTTGGGGTTGAACCTGCAAGAAATCTTTAACAGTTTGAACAGATTTTGCCTTTTCTTCCATTTTCTTCATAACCTGCTGGGCAGGTGTACCAAACAAACTTGTCTTGTCCATAGGAGCATCTAGCAACTTGGCTTTAACATGATCCGGTAAAGCTTGTTCCTTTAGCCATGCATGCCTTCTTATCACTGTGCCTGTCATGGCTGATCTAAATGAAGCCTGCAGTGCATCATAGCCACATTTTAAGGAATGGTTGCTAACCTGTTGAATGTTATTTACCATCTCTAATACATATTTCTTATCAAGAGATTCATCAGTGGTTAGTTTTTTAGTTAACTGATCAAGCATAAACTCTTGGTATTGTATCATGTGAAACTGACAGTTTAAAGCTCTAGCTGAGAGAGTAGCTGAAGTGTAGACCTTTTTACCCCATCTGTCTAATGACCTTGCTTCCCTTTCAGAAGGAATAGGGTTTTAGCTGTGGTCGGCTACTGCCTTGGGACCCTGGGATATAGTTTCTGGGTCTGCAAGTGGGGCCTTGTAAAGGTGGTGATGAGTATCTGGCACCCTGTAAAATCTGTCTGGTTTGGCAGGGGCTGGGGTAAAGAATCTGGAGCGGAGCAAACATCATTGAAAGCATCATCCACCACAGAGAGAACAGGAGGTATAGCTAAGGGCCTGTGCTGTGGGAGGTGCAGAAAAGTCCTAAGTCTTTTCTGGAGTCTGAAAAATCCTGTTGCTGCCATTGGAACTGTTCTCGCATGGCATGCAAGGTTTCCCCAAAGGAGAATTCTTCTGGTGGGGAAGCAGCTGGAATGGATTCTTCAGCATCAGAATCTTCAAATTGGAGAAGGAGCCTCTGGCTGGTCAGTTATGTCTGATTCATCAGCAGAATCATCAGAAGACACTGGCTCAGGGGCTCTGCCCTAGGTCTCTTCTCTGGGGCTGAGAGGCCCTGTCTGGGTGAGATTGAGATCCTCTAATTAAAGAAATTAAATCTTCTGCCAAAGAAAGCATTTGAGAACTAGAAGAGGGCCTGGATGTGGGGGTTTAACAGGCACTGATTTAGTAGTCTTGGCTGCTTTAGCCCTGGCGAAGGCCTTAATGGACATGGCTGCTGGAGGCCTAGCAGCACCACGTGCTGGGGTAGAGACATCCAAGGGGATGGTGTCTGATAAGTCAACCACCGTAGTGGGTAAAATTTCTGAGGTCGATTCAAGAGTTGTAGCAGGGCCTCAGTTGTAAGAATAGGTTCAGCTGTACTTTGATCAGTTTTCTCGGTTTTTTGCTTTACCGTGGTTTCGCCTATCTTTTTGGTAGATTGGGTAGTTGGAGGATCCGACGGCATAATGTACGCAAAATCAGTAAAACTGTTCTGCAAACTGTTGAAAGAGGCACAGGCCGAACAGGCTGCTGGCTGGGCCTAAACAAGGCAGACAGTAAGAGTGGAAATCTTTATGAGGTATTTGTTTCCCACAGGTTAAACAATTGTTAACTTTTTCTGACATCGGCTGAGGCAAGAAAGAGTCCCCAACGGGTACTTAGCTTTAAGTCTTCAAGTAGTATTCGGTGAAGTAATCTCTGGATCCGACCGACCGGCACTTGCGAACAGCTTCTGCTTCAAGAAAGACGGAGGAAAATGGCGTCGGCTGATGCTTTATACCAAGACCAACAGAGATGACGTCGGGTGGAGGCGACATCAGCCGGACCCGGACTTTGGAATCCGGCCGACTGCAGGGCTGCCTGACGACAGGACAACCCACTTGTTATGACTGCAGATGCATCCATGAAGGACATCTGTACTATGTTCATCGTGTTTCACTGTTGCAGTCATTACTCTTGGGTTGAATCCCAAAGCTGAGGATGGGTGGCTGGGCTAAATAGGATTAGGAGAGGCTATGAGGCCCTGCAGAACTGCAGTGGCAAAGCCTGCTCTGGATTTAGAGTAAAGAGGTAAGTCGTAGTGCTTTGTAAAAGTGTGCACTGAACTCCAAGTTGCAGCCTCTAAGATGTCTTTGGTTGGTACTCCTCTGAGGAAGGCTGCTGAAGTGGCTGCTGCTCTGGTAGAATGAGGCCTAATGCCCTTAGGCACTGATTTGCCATGCTGAGAATAGCAGAAATGGATGCAATGGCCTATCCATTTAGAAATAGTCTGTTTTGAGTTAGCCTTTCCTTGTGATCCTGCAGCATATGGCACTAAAAGTTGCTCAGTCTTTCTGAAAGCTTTAGTTCTGTCCAAGTAGAAGCATAGCTGCCTGTGTATATCCAAAGAATGCAGAATTTTCTCACCTTTGTTCTGTGGATTTGGATAAAAGGTAGGCAAGTGAATGGTTTGGTTGAGGGCCACACTGGACACCACCTTAGGCATAAATGTTGGGTTTGTCCTCAGAGAAACCCTGTCTGGATGAAAAATGATAAAAGGTTCTACAGCCATGAGTGCTTGTAACTCAGAGACTCGTCTTGCAGAGGTTATGGCTAGGAGCAGAGCTGTTTTCCAGGATAAGAATTTTATATCCGCTGTTGAGGCTGGCTCAAAAGGAGGCAGTATGAGTTTTTCCAAGACATAATTGAGGTCCCATGCCGGAACTAGTGCTCTCCTTGTAGGCCTGATGTTTTTGGCCCCTCTGAGGTACTGCCTTATTAAAGGATGAGAAAAGATACCTGGTTCCGTATTGTAATGGGCTGAAATGGCAGAGGCATGAATCTTAATCAATGAAAATGAAAGGCCTTTGTCCATTATCTCAGTTAGGTATTGTAAAATCGGAGGGATATTTGGTACATACATGTCAATGCCTTGTTCCTGGTTCCAAGCACAGAATCTCTTCCATTTTTCTGCATAAGATTTTCTGGTACTGGGCCTCCTGGCCTCCTAAGATAACATCCATAACAGCTTTTGAAAGAGGAGTGCTCAGAATGGCTACATTATCCGCCATGCTGCCAGATTAAGGTCCTGAGTTGGCTGTGCAGGATCTGATAGTTTTGTTGGGTCAGCAAATGAGAAGTTTGAGGCAATATCCATGCTGGACCTTGGGACAAGGTCTTTAGGATTGGGTACCAGTGCTGGCGTGGCCAGTATGGTGCAATCAGTATCATTTTTGGCTTCTCTTCTCTGACCTTTAGGAGTACCCTGGGAAGGAGAGGCAGTGGAGGAAAGGCATATACTGTGAGTTTTTTCCAGCTGAAGGATAGGGCGTCCTATTTCCATGCTTATTTGTGATAAATCCTTGTGCAAAATCTCTGTAAGTGGCAGTTGTGAGGGGAGGCAAATAGATCTATGCCTGGGCATCCCCATTTCCTTGTTATCATGCTGAAGACTTGTGGATCCAGTTTCCACTCATGGGGATCCATGAGGTTTCTGCTTAGTTCGTCTGTCAGAGTATTTGTTTTTCCTGGCAGGAATTGTGCTTGCAGGTGAACTTGATAAGTCAATGCTGTGTCCCATAAGGTCACTGCTTGTCTGCAGAGGGGGTAGGAATGTGTACCACCCGGCTTGTTTATGTACCACATGACCGTAGTATTGTCTGTCTTTATCAGTAGCTGACCTGGATGAAGTAGATCCTTGAAAGCTGTCAGGGCATTCTGAACAGCTCGCATCTCTTTTTGATTAATGTGAAGATGCATCTGGCTTGCAGGCCATGTGCCCTGAATACATTTTCCTGCCATATGGGCCCCCCAGGCATAATGTGATGCATCCGTTGTCAGTGTCTGTCTGGCTGTGGGTAAAGTGAATGGCGGACCCTTGTTGTGGTGACAGGCTGCCCACCATCGAAACTCCTGTTGCAGGCAGGGAATGAGGGTAATTACTGTCTCCAGGCTGTGGCAATGCTGAGTCCAAACACTTTTTAGATACCATTGCATATGGAATTAGTAGAATGCAGGATGCCATGAAACCCAAGGCCTGCAGGATTTTCCTTGCAGATAACTGGGTCTTTGTTGCCAATTTTTTGAAGAAGTCACTTGCTTTTGTTTGTCTGGCGTGAGATAAGCCATCTGGGCAGTTGTATTTAAGCTTGCACCCAGGAATATTACCTCTTGAGAGGGTACTAGTTTTGATTTCTTTTCATTTACTGTGTACCCTAGGCAAATTAGTAATCTTTTTACAAACGCCAGATGCTTTAGAAGCATGTCTTTGTTCTCTGCTTGAATAAGGCAGTCGTCTAAGTAGGGATATATTTGAATTCCTCTTGGTCTGCAAAATGCAATTACTGGTACCAGGCATTTTGTGAAGACCCTGGGCGCAGTAGATAAGCCAAAGGGCAGTGCAGAGAATTCGTAGTGCATTGAGCCAGCCCTGAGGTAACTTCTGCATGATTGTCTGATTGGGACATGCAGGTATGCCTCTTTTAAGTCCAAAGTTACGAGCCAAACCTTCTTGCCCAGCATGGGCAGTAGTTGCTGTAGAGTCAACATTTTGAATTTTGGAACCAACAGAAACATGTTTAGAATAGACAGGTCAAGTATTGGTCTCCAGGTTTTGTCCTTTCTGGGCACTAAGAAAAGTCTGGAGTAAAATCCTTGCCCCTGCTCTTGTTGTGGTACTTGTTGAATGGCCCTCATGTCCATGAGGGCTGTAATTTGCTTTTGTGCCTCTGCTCATTGATTATGTGGCAGGTCTGGTATACCTTTTGCCCTTGGTAGGGTGTAAAAATGGAACCTGTAGCCTTGGGACACTGTGTTCAGGACCCATTTGTCTTGGGTAACCATTTGCCAATTTGATGAGAAAAGTGCTATTTTTTCCCCTAAGGGGGCTGCCAGAAGAAAAGTGCTTGGATCTGGCAGAGGAAAGTCATTGGGACCGTTTCCTGTAAGGTTGTGATTTGTCTTCTCTGCTTTTGGAGGTAGGAACACTCCATTGTTTAGGCCTGTATGAGCCTTGGGGCTGAGATATGCATCTGGGACGTCTTTATCAGACTCTTTGTGGTCTGTCTGACACTGGAAAGGACCAATTTTTAGAAGGCCAGTTCCTGCTAAATCTGGGTGGCTGAACCTGTAAGAAATCCTTAACTGTCTGCATGGATTTCGCTTTATCCTCCATTTTCTTCAAGACCTCTTCTGCTTTAGCACCAAACAAAGTATCATGCTGTAATGGGGCATCTAATAATTTTGCTTTAACATGATCAGGCAGACTCTCTTCCCTTAACCAAACATGCCTTCTAATAACAGAACCTGCAACAGCGGCCCTGCAAGAGGCCTTCAGTGAATCATAACCATATTGCAAAGTATGCTTTCCCACTTGTTCAGCTGCATGCAATAAATCCTGCATTTCTTTGTTCTCTGAACATTCAGTATTTGACAACATTTTCTGTTTAAGCAGTGACATTAAGTATTGCTGATATTTAAGCATATGAAATTGACAATTTAAAGCCCTTGCAGCCAAGGTAGCAGAAGTGTAAACTTTTTCCCCATCTGTCCAGTAACCTAGAATCCCTATCAGAGGGGACATGGTTTTTTGCAGTGGAAGCTTTGACCCCTTTGGGACCCTGAGAAATAGTTTCTGGGTCAGCAGCGGGGTTTTTATATAGGAATTTATGAGAATCTGGGACCCTGTAATATCTGTCTGGCTTAGCAGATGCAGGGGGTAAAGAGTCAGGGGGACAGGTCGGACTCTAAAAATACATCATCTACAATGTCTAAAACAGGTGGAATAGCAAGGGGCCTATGCTGAGGAAGAAGCAGAAAGTCTCTGAGCCTTTTCTTAGATTCAGAGTAATCTTGGCTCTCCCAGTGGAAATGCAGGGTTTATACAAAAGAATAATACTCAGGAGGAGAGGCTGAAGGAATGGATTCTTCAGCATCAGAGTCCTCATAGGGAGGCAAAGAATAATCCTGTTCAGAAGAGGAATCAGAGGAAATAGAAACCTGATCAGAAGAATCATATTCTGTCTCTTGCCTAGGCCGCTTATCAGGATGGGAACCCCTGATCAAAGTAATTATGTCTTCGGCCATTTTAAGCATCTGTTTTTTAGGCATGGAAGTCTGAGTAGGAGAATGCTGTACTTGTTTCTTTGTCTTTAGAGCTGCTTCAGTCTTTGTCTGGTTTGACATATAACTGTGTAGGTCTGAAGACGCCCTCAGAAGCCGATGCCTGCTCAGCGGCTCTGGACCCAACTGAGGGAATGATTTCCGAGTGTCCAATACCTTGAGTATCCAGAGGCCCAGTCGGCTCCACGTGGGAGTCGGAAGCGGCCTGTGGCTCTGAGGTAGCGGGCGCCAGGGGCTGCGAAAGCGCCTCACTGAGAACCAGCGAACCGGCGACTGGCCTAATGGAGGCCTCGTCAGTTTTGGACCTCAGACGCCTATCCTTTTCCTTGATCTTGCGTTTTTTGTAAACTCCAGTCGTCGGCTGTTCCGACGGCATTATATAATTAAATCTTTGGCCAAAGTAATGAAATGCAAAATCGAACCAACGATTAATAGTGCATTGGTTAAACCTAGCACAAAACCGACAACTAGCAACGTTGTGATCACGGCCTAGGCAAGGAATATAGTAAGAGTGAAAATCCTTATGAGGTATTTGCTTCCCACAAGAAATACAATTGTTAACTTTTTCTGACATCGGTCTGGAGCAAGAAACAGTTTCCCCAATGCGCTACTTAGCTTTAATGAAGACTTTGGTTCTGAAATTCGGATTTGAAAATCTCAGGAGCCGACCGGCACTTGTGAACTGCTTTTGCTTCGGGCACCGTGCGGCAAGAAAGACTGAAAAAAATGGCGTTGGCTGCATCTTTTATACCCCTGGCGCACTGAAGTCAGGGAAGAGGCAACAGCAACCGACGCCGGACCAGGACTTTGGAATTCAGGCCGACTGCGGGTAGCCTGCCAGCAGGGTAACCCAAGAGTAATGACTGCAACAGTGAAACACGATGAAAATCCCTGTCTTTGTGGAATATGAGATAAAGATCACTCATGAGATAAAGATGACCCGGCAGGAGAGCCTATAAATCAGACACTTTTCTTGTAGAGGTCAGAGCAATCAACAAAACTGTTTTCCATGTTAAGAACCTCAAATCAGCCTGAACAGCTGGTTCAAATGGGGTAAGCAATTTTTCCAAAATAAAGTCAATATGCCAATCATATTAACATGAGAATGCATTGAAAGGGGAGGATCCATGGGTAGACATGCTGAAATAGCAGACAAGTGTACCTGACAAATGAGTACGAAAAGCCAGGATAAAAACTCACATAGATATTGTAGAACCACAGAGGTACAAGCCTTAAAAGGGTCCTAGTTCCCATCTTGGCACCAACTAGAAAATTGTATCCTCTTGCTAACATATGACTTTCTAGTAGCAGGTTTCTTTGTCTCCCTTAATACCAGTTGCATGTCCTCAGAAAATGTGCCTAAAAGGAAACAAACCTCTACCAACCAGGCAGTCAGCTGAAGAGGTTTCATGTTGGGGTATATCAAAGATCCCCTGCATTGTGTAAATAGGTCCAGTCTGTGGGAAAACTTGTGGTAACTGTCATAGGTTCATAGGTTTATACTAGGCTATCTGCCCTAAGGCATTTATAAGCCTAGCCCAAATTTTTGTGGCTTACGCCACCCCTTATATGAAAAAATACTGTGCCCATTAGTTTGTTGTGCCTCTGTCCAGCAGTGACACAGAGATGATTCCCGGGATAAACCTATGATCTCCCATCTACAGGTCAAGATTTCTCTTGAACAGAGCCAGCGAGGTGCTCTGCCTCACATGTATCGGGATTTTATTCCACAGCATAGGGAGTCTCTGAGTGATAAATCTATCCCTCCAGCACGTCCTATTTATATCCGTGCTAAGGTTTAAGTCGCTTGCTCTAGTGGTTTTGGTGGATTTGGATTTTTTGAGGTGGAGCATGTCCATTAATTCCGGGTTGGACATGGCCTTGTATGTCAGGCACATGTCACCTCTGAGCAGACGGTATGCAACTGAACAGAGCTGGAGTTTCTTCAATCTGGCAGCATATGACAGATTTTGGAGTCCCTTTATCCTTTTGGTGAGGAACTGGGGTCTCTCCAATTGCTGCAGATGTCGGGTGAGATGCATCCCGAATGGGGCATTGTACTCGATCATTGGTCTGATAAGTGAAGAGTACAGGGGAACAATGACCTCACTAGATCTGGATGTGAATCCCTTCATGATCAGGTGGGCAATGTAGAAGGTCTTTCTAACCACTTTAGCAACGTGAGTGTCAAAAGAAAGGCCACTGTCAACCTGGGTCCCCAGGTCCCTGATAATCTCTTCTGTGCTTAGTGGATTGCCACCTATATGGTAGCTTGGGGTTACCTTGTTTTCCCAAGGGTATGACTATACATTTTTGGCTTAACTTCAGGCCATGGCTCTGGCACCAGCTATCTGTTTCCGTGAGTCCCTTCTGAAGGATATCCGTGTCCGATGCACTTTCCACTATGGCCCAGTTTGCAGTCGCCTGCAAACTTTGTCAGCAAAGTCCTCCCATGTTGGCCTGTACTTCTGAAGTAGATGCCGAACAATAGGGCCAAGGACCGAGCCTGTGGGACACCACTTGTGACCAGCTTGGAGTCTGACATAGCGCCAGCAACTCTAACCCTGTGGGTTCTGTCCTTAAGCCAGTTTGCAACCCATCTTGTGACATATGGGTTTACATTTAAGCTGGTAGTTTTTCTACAATACCAGTGGGGTATTGTGTCGAAGGCTTTGCAAGGTCAAGGTAGGCTGTATGGACTGCCTTTCCTCATCAATGGCCTTGGTGACTGTTTCAAGAAGTCGACCAAGTTCAAAAGGCATGATCTGCCCTTGAAGCCAAACCGGTCGGGTCCAATGTCTGCAAGTCCCTATATCTTTGTTTATGAGCTCCATTATGATCCTCTCCATAGCTTTTCAGACTAGACTTGTTAAGCTTATGGGGCGATAATTACCAGGGTCCATAGAGGCACCGCCTTTGTGGAGTGGGACCACAGTTGCCGTACGCCACTCCTTGGGCACGTATCCTGTGGTAAGGCTGAGATTAAACAGCTGCCTTATGTGCGGGTTTAATTCCTCATTTAGCTCGTGTAGCACACAGCCGGGTCACCATCCGGTCCCATTGATGCTGTGTTTTTAGCTTTAGAGAGAGCAGCTTTCACCTGCGCATTTGAGATATCTGGGAGGCTACACTCTGCTGGGATAGTTATCTCTCCTTTAGGGGGGAAGAGGGGGTGAAGTTTGCACTGAACCTGTCTGCCAGTATGTTGGCAATGTCTGTGGGTTCAGTGATTTTTGTATCATTTTGGACTAATTCTGAGCATATTTGGGAGTTTTCACCCAGGTTCCTAACATAGCTGAAAAAGGCCTTATGACTGTCCTTTGAATCCATGGCAATTTTTCTCTCAAAATTGGCCTTAGTTGATTTTATGAGTGCTCGTATTTTTTTACTAATAATGATCAGGGTGACTTCCTTTATGGATTTTGTTCTATCATGTAATAGCTTTCTCCTCTTATTGTAAAGTTTGTTAATGGCTGGGGTCCACCAGACTGGACGTTTGCCCTTTGTGGAAAGTGTCTTGGTTTTATTTGGGATTGCCTGATCCATGCAGTCCTGGAGGTGTTCATAGAAGACATTTGTAAGGGCTTCCAGCTTGGGTTGTGGTTTCCACTGGCTCAGGGCCTTGAAGGATACCACACCAGTCTTGAGTAGTGTGAAGTTTGCTTTAGAAGTTCTGCACTGTGGTCTTTTTTGTTTGGGGTGAGTGTGGGGATGTGAATTTCCAGTGAGATTAGTTTATGATCAGATCTCACCAATGAGGGAGATACTTCGGTGTGGAGCATTTTGTCCCCATGTTTGTGATAATGAGATCTAGTATATTTTCTCCTCTCGTGGGAACAGTGACTAGCTGTTCCATGGCATTTGAATTTATGAACTCCAGGAACCGTTGGGCTAGAAAGTTAGGGCTTGAGTAATGTTCCCAGTCTACATTCGGGTAGTTGAAGTCACCCAATATGATGGTGTTTGGAGATACATTTATACCCTCCAGTGTCTTCAGGAAGGCTGTGTGGGGTTCCTGAGTTTGAGAGGGTGGCCTGTAGCATGCTACAATTTGTAGAGCAGTTTTGCCTATGGTTAGTTGCACCTGGATGGTTTCCGAAGCTTTGTGCGTTGCCACCAACCTGGAGGTGTCTCTGGTCATTTCCAAAAGAAGGAAGTACCACAGTTGTCTGGACCAAAAATGACTCAAAAAAATGATCTCTGGATAGTCCTCCTGCATTTATTTATTATTTAATTATTTATTTATTTTACATTTGTTTACCGGACACTAGTCCTTTTTCAGCAGAGACCCGGGAAGAAAAGCTCCATATAAAAAACATATGAGAGTACATATTTTCAAAAGCAGTATAAACACAGAAAAGGATCCTGTGCACATGTTAATGACATATGAAAGTCTTATGTCACAGAAGGGGATGTGCATAACAGGATTTTAAAAATGTTTTACGTAGTTAGGCATGAAAATTTACACAATTGTAAAATGCATAACTAACATAGAAACACAACATATAGATAACATAAATGACATAATAACACAGATTAAAAAACATAGTTTTAGTAACAATGTTAAGGTAGATCATTTTTGTAAAGGAAGTGAACTAAACCAGACAGTAACATTCATACAAGGAAAAAGGAGAAATGGGTATTGCCCATTTGTAGATTAAGACACTGGGGTGTTATGTACACAGACTAAGGAGAGGTCAGAATTAGTGTTTTTTAGACTAAGACAACGAAATAAGTACAGTTGTGTACACTTACCATAAATGTAGATGTTCAAGTGTATTCACTGTTGCAGTCATTACATTTGGGTAATCTGCTGGCAGGATGCCCTCAGTCGGACTGACCAACAAAGTCTTGGGTCCTGCGTCGTTTGCTGTCCCCTTCTTCCATGACGTCAGGTCGTCAGAGGTATAAAACATGCAGCCCCCCAAATGTGGATGTGTGTGTGTATGTATGTATATATATATATATATATATATATATATATATATATATATATATATATATATATATATATATATAATGTAGAATAAAAAACACAAAACCTATACCTCCAAACAAAAGCAAATACACCAAAAAGGTTTTTAAAGATAGTAACAGAAATGAGAGGTATAATTAGAGAAAAACAGGGGGCTGGAGGGAGGGTACCAAGGACTGCAACAGTGAATACACTCGAACATCTACATTTATGGTAAGTGTACAAAACTGTACTATGTTCTTTGTGTTTCACTGTTGCAGTCATTACATTTGGGTAGAATCCCAAAGCTATGGTTGGGAGGATGGATTTATACTGCATTCGGAGCAGCTATAAGGCCCTGCAGGACAGCAGCGGCAAAGTCTGCTCTGGATTTAGAGAAGAGAGATAAATGGTAATGTTTGCCGAACGTATGAACTGAGCTCCAGGTAGCAGCTTCTAGAATGTCTCTGGTAGGAACCCCTCTGAGAAATGATGCAGAAGTAGGACAGGTTTACCATGGTGCATATAGGAGAAACGAATACAATGGCTTATTCATTTGGAAATAGTCTGCTTTAACATAGCCTTTCCCCCTGCCCCTGCAGTAAATGCTACCAGTAATTGCTCAGATTTTCTTAGAGATTTTGTCCTGTTTAAGTAGAATCTTAGTTGTCTGTGCACAACCAATGAATGCAGAATCCGCTCACCCTTGATATGTGGATTTGGGAAGAAAGTTGGCAGATGAATGGTGTGATTAAGCGCCACACTAGATACCACTTTAGGCATAAAGGATGGACTGGTCCTGAGAGCCACCCTATCAGGGTAAAAAATAATGAAAGGCTCCACTGCCATAAGAGCCTGTAGTTCTGAAATCCTTCTAGCTGAAGTGACTGCTAAAAGAAAAGCTGTTTCCAAGAGAGAAATTTTAGGTCTGCAGTAGCAGCTGGCACAAAATTGAGGTCCCATGCAGGAGTTGGTGCTCTCCTGGGAGGTCTTAAATTTTTGGCCCCTCTGATGTACTGCTTTAGCAGAGGATGAGAAAAAAGGGGAGGCTCTGTGTTGTAATTAGTTGAAATGGCAGAGGCATTTGATTTTTATGGAAGAAAACGATAGGCCTTTGTGAAGCATCTCAGTTAAGTATTGCAGAATCTAGGGAATATTGGGCATTGCTGTGCTTATTCCTTATGCTTGGTTCCAGGCACAGAATCTTTTCCATTTGTCAGCATAATATTTTCTAGTACTAAGCCTTCTAGCCTCCAAAATGACATCCATCACAGGTTTGCTGAGAGATGTAACTGGTGAAATTAGTTGATTAGCCATGCTGCAAGATTCCGAGTTTGGAGCTGAGTGTGCAGAATTTGATAGTTCTGCTGAGACAGTAGGTAAGGTGTCTGAGGCAGGTACCATGGAGGAAGGTGCGACAGACTGCATAGGAGCGGGTACCAGTGTTGGCAAGGCCAGTCTGGAGCAATCAGAGTCATTTTTGTTTTTTCCTGTCTGACTTTTAGTAAGACCTTGGAGAGCAGAAACAGAGGGGGAAAGGCATAGACTGATGGATTTTTCAAGCTGAAGGATAGAGCATCCACTTTCCAAGCTTTTTTGTGATGAATTCTTTTGCAGAATTTGTCCAACTGATAGTTTTGGGGTGAGGCAAAAAGATCTATGTCTGGGCACCCCCATTTGCGTGTCAACATGCTGAAGATTTGTGGATCCAGTTTCCATTCGTGTGGGTCCATAAGATTTCTGCTTAGGTCGTCTGCCAGAGTATTTTGCTTTCCTGGCAGGAATTGAGCTTGTAGATGTATCTGATAAGTCAAGGCCATGTTCCACAATGTCATGGCTAGTCTTCAAAGGGGGTAAGAATGGGTACCCCCCCCTGCTTGTTTATGTACCACATGACTGTGGTGTTGTCAGTCTTTATCAGTAGTTGTCCTGGATGAAGGTAGTCCTTGAAGGCTGTCAGAGCATTCTGTACAGCTAGCATCTCTTTCTGACTGATATGTAGGTGCATTTGATTTGGGCTCCATTGGCCCTGAATGCATCTCCCTGTCAAATTTGCCCCCCAAGCATAATCTGAAGCGTCTGTAATAAGGGGTTTGGGCGGCAGGGGGTAGAATGAATGACAGTCCCTTGTTTTGGTGGCAGGCCTCTGCCCACCATAGGAACTCTAGTTGCAGGCAAGGAATGATAGGAATCATTGTTTCCAGGCTGTGACAATGTTGACTCCATAAGCTTTTTAGGTACCAATGAAGTTTCCTCATATGCAGTCTTGCATAAGGAATTAGAAGAATGCACGAGGCCATAAACCCCAAGGCCTGCAGAATTTGTCTTGCAGATAGCTGGGGTTTTGTGGCCACCTGTTTGAAGTAAGTCATGAATTGAATTTGTTTTTCTGGTGTAAGGTAAGTCATCTGGGCAGTTGTATTCAAGCTTGCACCCAGGAATGTAATTATTTGAGAGGGTACCAGTTGTGATTTCTTTTTGTTTATGGTGTACCCTAGACAACTTAGAAGCCTTTTTACAAACGCCAGACGTTTTAAAAGACTGTTCTTGTTTTCTGCCTGAATTAGACAATCATCCAGGTATGGGTAAATTTGAATATTTCTTTGCCTGCAAAATGCAATTACTGGTCTCAGGCACTTTGTGAAGACCCTGGGCACAGTAGATAAGCCAAAGGGCAGTGCAGAGAACTGGTAATGAAAATTGCCTGCTTTGAAGCGGAGGCATCTTCTGCAAGATTCCTTGATTGGGATATGCAGGTAAGCCTCTTTTAAGTCTAGGGTTACCAACCAGGCATTCTTGCCTAGCATACGTAGTAACTGTTGGAGAGTCAGCATCTTGAATTTTGGAATATCCAGAAATGTATTTAGAATGGATAAGTCCAGAATTGGATGCCATGATTTGTCTTTTCTGGGTACGAGGAAAAGTCTTTAATAAAAACCTTGTCTCTTTGCCTTTTCGGGTACTGGTTGAATAGCCCCCATATTCATGAGGAACATAACTTGTTTCTGGGCCTCTGCCCACTGATTTGGAGGCAGATCTGGCCATCTGTTTGAGGCGTGTCCATATTCATTAAGGATATCCACACCTCCAGGCTAGTTGCTCAGCATAATGCATCCGAGATTATCCAAGTGCAACTAACTCTGGGCAAGACCGCAATCCAAACTGTAGCTTGCTACAGATCCCCCACCATGCCCCAGGATTCCCACTTCTCATTTCTTAATACACTGGAAAATATTAGGGTACAACCTAACACCCTAATAATGGGTAATTCCAACTACCCTACCATTAACTGGGAAAACTACTCATGTACCCAACTCTTGTGCTCAACGTTTTCTGGAATTCATAAATTCCAATGCCATGGATCAGCTTATCCACACCCCCACCAGGGGCAGCAATATCCTAGACCTGGTTATTACCAACATGGGCAACCGGTGCTCCACACCAGAGGTCAATTCCTTGTTGGTCAGATCCGACCACAAGCTAATCACCCTAGACATCCACATCCCTCCCCTACCCCCCATTAGGGAAACCACACTAAAAAAATTCTCCAGAAGTGGCAAACTTCACGACACCCATGCTGACGGACAATAGAGGTATGACTGCTGAATCCTACACAAATGCACTTTATAAGCACTTACACAAGTGCATGTATTGTGCAATCCCCAACAGAACCAAGATGCTATCCTCCAAAAAAAGGAATTCAATCTGGTGGCCCCCTGCCATAAACAAACTCTACAAGAGAAGAAAGAAACTGTTGCAAAAAAGAGTAAAATCCCATGATTGGAGAAACTCCCTGGTCAGCCTCAGTAAGAAGCTGAGATCCCTCATAAAATCCTCCAAAGCTAGTTATGAAAACAAAATTGCCACAGACTCTAAAGACAACCACAAAACATTCTATAGCTATGTCAAGAATCTCAATGGCAACACTCAGATCTGCTCTGAGTTACAGCACAATGGCACTAAATATACAGAACCAACTGATATTGCCAACATCCTAGCAGATAGGTTCAGTGCTAACTTTACCCCCCCCCCCCCATCGTCCCCTAAAGGGCCCATCTCTATACCAGAAGAATGCAAAGTTCCTGTAATCACTGCTGCACAGGTAAAAAAACACACTATCCAAAACCAAGAACACAGCATCCTTGGGACCTGACAACATCCCAGGCTGTGTTCTACATGAACTACAGAACGAACTGGCACCCCACCTTAGTACCATGTTCAATCATAGCCTCACCTCAGGCTATGTGCCCACTGAATGGCGCACAACGACAGTTATCCCACTCCACAAAGAAGTAGCCACCACAGGCCCGGGAAACTACCGCCCCATTAGCCTAATGAGCCTGGTCTACAAGGCTATGGAACGTATCATCATCATGGAACTTATAAACAATGACATTGGTAATCTCCAAACTCAGGACCCCACCCAGTTCGGGTTTGTAAAAGGCAGATCATGTCTCCTAAACCTGATAGACTTTGAAGAAGTCACCAAAGCCGTAGATGAGGGTAAGGTGGTTCACACAGCCTATCTAGATCTCGTCAAGGCTTTCAACACCATCCCCCACTCTGGAATTACAGATAAACTCACTAAACTATGTATAAATCCCTATGTCACAAGATGGGTTACAGACTGGCTCACTGACAGAACCCACACTGTGAAAGTAGCAGACTCCAAATCCAACTTCAGACCAGTGACAAGTGGAGTACCACAGGGTTCAGTCCTGAGTCCTCTCCTGTTTGGTATCTACATCTCTGAAGTACAGGCCAACACAGGAGGCCTTTGGCTAGCGAAGTTCGCAGATGACTGCAAACTAGGAGCCATAATCCAAACTCCAAAAGATGGGGACATCCTACAAAAGGGCCTCCGTGAGACAGATGCCTGGTGTCAAAGCCATGGCCTCAAGCTCAGTGCCAAAAAGTGCATTGTCATCCCTTTTGGTAAAAACTCAGTACCCGTGAACTACCACATAGGCGGTAGTCTACTTAACACTGAAAGTGTGATAAAGAGATCTTGGGACACAGGTGGACAGTAGGCTCTCCTTTGATAATCACATCACCACAGAAGTCAGGAAATCCTTCTACTTGGCACACCTCATCACAAAAGGTTTCTCATCCAGGAAAAAAGAGGTCATTGTTCCCTTCTACTCACCACTCATTAGACGCATTATAGAGTACAATGCTCCTTTTGGTATGTACCTCACAAGACATCTACAACAACTGGAAAGGCCACAGAAATACCTCACAAAGAGGATTACCGGCCTCAAACAGATGCCCTATGCAGACCGTCTCAAAAAATGCAGCTTTACTCCATTGCATATCGCCTACTCAGAGGCGATCTCTGCCTAACACACAAAGCTATGTCAGACTCAGAGCTTTTAGACATGCTCCACTTAAAGAAATCGCAATCCCTACGAGCTACACAGTCTAGGGACCTAAACCTTGTCACCACAATAAACAGAACATGCTGGAGGGATAGATTCCTGTCCCAGAGACTTCCCATACTCTGGAACAAACTACCTATCTATATCAAACAAAGCTCCTCATTAGCACTCTTCAAGAAAAATCTTGATGATTGGATGGGAGATAGGAAATTCACCCCGGGGAACACTTCTGTGGCTCTGCTTGACAGTGGCACAGGAAAATAATTTTCTTGGGTGGCGAAAGCCAGGGTACCTTTGGCTAGGGTTATATAGGCCCTAGGGCCAATAGCCTAGTACCTACCTATGAATCGAAGTAAAGTTACAGTATTTACAGTAAAAATGCATGGTACAGTACATAATGGTAGTAAAAAGTAAACATAATTACATAGTACAGTAAAGGCAAGTTAATAACAGATCAAATCAGAAAATAAATCGAATAAAAAAAAAAATCAATTAAAATCAATCACATTGAGTTAAGCAGGCAAAAAGACAGAAGTAGGGTAGGGAGTTAGCTTAGCCAGAGGAAGTACAGGAGCATAACCAGTGACTGAAGAAATATTTTGTAAGGAGCTGTTTGAAGTTATCAGTAGGGAATTCCAAGATTTGGCTATGGAGTAGCTGCATAAAGAATCACCATGAAAGTTGTAGGTTTTGATAACTTTGAGTAAGATTTTACCCGCTGACCTGAGTGAGGCAATTTTACTATTGCAAGCTTCTAGGTTATTCAAGTCAGATTTATGAAGGTTTGTGAAGACTTGAGAACAGTAGAGAAGGGTGGATAGTAGGGGAGTCCTGGTAGTGGCTATCTTTGCAAGAATAGATAGATATGGCTAAGCTTCTAGAGAGCACCAAATTTTGTGTGAACTTTTTTGATCGTTAAAGCAATATGTCTGTCAAATTTTAGGTTGCAGTCTAGGGTAACACCAAGAAGTTTAGTATGTTTGACAGGTTCAATTTTTGTACCATTGGAGATGAAGATAGAAAGATGAGTTTGTTGTTTTTTATTGGCAGAATTAGAAAATTCCACAAGTTTAGTCTTGTTAGGGTTTAAAATTAGTTGGTGGTCTGATAGGCATTTTTTGATGTTATGTAGGGCAGTCTGAGACTTTACTTGGAGTTCATTTAAGGAGGGGGTGATGCAAATAAGGGAAGCATCATCAGCATATTGAATGATGGAGGCTGGTGTAGCTGCAGTATAAAGACCATTAATAAAAATAATAAAGAGAAGTGGGCCTAAGATAGAGCCTTGTGGGACGCTGACAGTGATGGGTGATAGTTTGTATTCCCATATGGTGACTTGTTTACAGTTGGAGAGGTAGCTGTGGAACCAGTGTAGGGTATCGGAGTTGAAATTGAGAGAGGCAAGTTTGTTCAGAGTATTTCATGGGATGCACTGTCAAAGGCTTTTGACATATCAAGGAAGGTGGCATCGACAAGGTGGTTACTGTTTTTGAGCTGGTTTACGGTACTGGTGAAACTTAACAGAGCGGTGTTAGTACTATGCTTGAGGCAGAAACCATGCTGAGTAGAAGACAAAAGGTTATGCATTAAAAGGTGGTCTAATTTCTGTTTATGTAGGCATTTTTCTAAGATTTTAGCAAGTGGAAAAAGTATAGCTATAGGCCTTGTAGCTAGAAAGGTCAATAAAGGACCCTCCTTTGTGCAGGGGTATGACACAAGATATTTTCCAAGCAGGGGGACATACTGTTCAGAGATACAGTGGTTAATAAGAATAGATATTGGATAAGAGACAGATTTAGCTGAAAGTTTAAGAAATTCACCAGGAAACTCATCTGCAGCAGGAGTGCATGGTTTTATTTTAGTTAGGAGGTTTTGTACATAATTAGTCTGGATCAGTTTAAGAGAGAAAGGAGGAGTATTAGGCTCACTGGGGGAGGTGGTATGGAAAGTGTGGAACTGGCAGTATTTTTTAGTAATGAGGTGATGAAGTGTTTACTGAATTGTGTAGCTATATAGTCTGCAGAGCAGTTAGTTGTTTGGGCTGGAGTGGATGGTTTTCCTGGGTTTAGGAAGAGGTTGTTTGATTGCCAGAATCTTTCGGGGTTGTTTTGGTATTTTAGTTGGCATGTTTGGAAGTAAGTCTTTTTGTCATGTCTAATTTGATTTTTGTCCTGATTTCTGACCTGTCGGTAGGTTGTATAATTGTTATTTTTGTCTTTGCAATAGGAAGTCCAGAAGAATAAACGTTTTTTCCCCAAAACAAAGGGCTTCCCAACCTTATCAGAAGAGATATGATTAGAAGTCACAAAACATCTGGCAGCAAATAGTTTTGCACAAAATGTCACTACAGGGTCAATTTTGGGATTACAAAATAAATATTTATATGTATAAGGCACCTTATCTAATCATCTATCAGACTTTTTAGGGCAGGAGGTTGAAGGTCAGGCATACTACAGACTGATAAGAGAATATGCCCTATTGCTGTTAAAACATAAGGAACAGCTACAGGCTGAAGAAAGCCCAGCTGTAATAAATCATAATATTTTTGCTGGGATGCTAGAATTTCATTCTAGTCCTCTGAAACAACTCATTCATTTATCTGTTTATTTATTTTACATTTGTTGACCGGGATAGTCCAACTGGATACATGTCCATTTTCAGCGGAGGCCCGGGGAGAAAAGCTCCAAGATAATAATACACATTGAATATTTAGTAAATACTGGTTTCAAGCAGACTATAGTCATAAGCAATACCAGCATTTAACACATATAGTACTATCTTATTATAAAACACTTTACAAAACACATTATTTTCAAAGTTAAACATACATAACATTACATTCAGGGAAATGGTTTCAGAAAAAGATAACTGTTTGGAGGGGAAGGGTCTGAAGTATCACTTTCTTCAGAATCAGACACTACTGCCTGAGGAGAATTAACAGATGAAATCTCCTCCCAGTCCTATTCCTGTTCTTTTGACTGCTAATCCATGACAGAAAGAGAGGGAATTATTTTTCTTTTACGACTCAGTGTGGTATGACAGTTTAAGGAATTAAAGGCTTGAAATAAACTCTTAGCCAATACTAATAAATCTTCTTTGGCCAAAGTCAGAGAGAGAGACTGGAAAAGTCAGATGTTTAGCTTTGTTTCTTTTTCCTCGGAGACCCTGTAGAAACAGGCAGACATACACAAAGCCTAGACACTAGCCTTTGAATCAAGCACCTTAGCTCAGCTATATGGCAAAACATCATTCAACCACTCCTCCAAGAGGAAAAGAAGTGTTTTTTTCCATGACCGCACTGGACACCCCAAAGCCACAAAGGACATGCCTAATATCATGTTCTTAGTAGTTTCCCCAAGGAGATACATCAGAGGGATCCAAGGAAACATATGTGCGGTATGAGGAACCAGATATGGCCAGTGCAGATGCGTGTATCAGCTGCTAAGCTAGAGAAGCCACCTACTTAACTGCCAAAAGCTCACTAGCATTTTTCTTTTTCTTGTGGAAGTTGTAGGGAAGAAACAAGGACTCAGTATCCTGCTCCATGGTTTAGACAGAGAAAGAGGGAGAAACTCAGCTAGTGGAAGAGTCTGTGAATGTCCTGACAGAAAAGCTCATTTATTTATTTATTTTACATTTGTTAACCGCGAGAGTCCAACTGGATACAAGTCCATTTTCAGTGGAGGCCCAGGGAGAAAAGCTCCATAGCAATTTTAACATATAAGATGGTGACATCCTCCAAAATACTTTCGCCAGCCCCTAACTATAACATTTTGCATGACAAGGTAAAACTTACTCCAGAAAGCGTATTTTTAACAAGTATTCCTCACAAAAAATAAAAAGTAAGGTAAATTAATTTTTTGACATAAGTGTCTTGTGACAGTATTTTAGTTTACAAATCCTAGCTAAAATACAAATGTTCTTTAAGAAATAACATTTTTTTCTCAAAATAAAAGCTTTTGTGGAAAGTTTTCCCCAGAATGGTAGTTATCTTTCCATCTTTGATGATGAGCTAGCCAATCACCATTCCCTCAAAGCCTGGAACAGGAGCTCACTTCACTGTTAAAGTTCTTAGGAACTGACGTCCTAACCACTAACTTTATGCAGCTCTACTCTAGCCCTTCAGGAATTAGGACACATGGAAGTGCAATAAGGCTTTGAATACTGGTCGGTTGTCATATCCTTGAAAGGATAGAACTCATATGGGTTAAGGTTACTGCCTCAGTAAACTAATTATGAACATTAATGACTTTTTCTTTTGAAAATGGCCAAGTGCAATTACCACAAGCTTCCATCCCAATGTTGCTAGAGTGCACACAAAGACACTGCCACATCCAGAGTGCTCCCCAAACCCAATGATGCTGCTGAACTCTTGCCAATACCAGCAGCAATTGTACATAAGCCCTTCATCAGCACAGTATGCTAATGACAACTACTCCACAATCATGGGAATGTCAACCAAAACATGTACAAAATCAGCCACTGCCACACAGACCATGAAAGCAGCAGTAGGTTTGAACACATTGATATCATACCCAGACAGACTACTAAAAATTTTCACCGGGGGGTTACTGCCTGTGGGTACTGGGTTCCAACAAGCCTAATCTACTGAATGGGTAATGTCGTGTTACTCTATCTTGACAGTGCACTCTGTTTACTGGATAATACAAGAGTTATACTTAACTGTGCGCTGCATGCTTGCCATATGCCCTTATAGTTCTATGACTGACCACACTTTGTGTGCATGTAGCAGCATGAAAGACATCTGCTGTAATACAGTACTGGTTTGCACAATTCTTGTTGGACAACTAAACTAGGGTTAACTACTTGTTTGTGAATCATAGTCAATGCAAACCACACACAGTCTCCATACTAGAAGTGTCACACATTGAACTGCACATAATGATTATGAATGTGGTGAATGGGATGGTCATCTGTATTATGCAATTTACTACTACAGTCTGCAAGTTAAAATCATGTCAGGATCTAAAATACTGTAAAGTTGTAAAAAGCCTCACCAGTAAAAGCACTGTCAAATATTTTACAACTACTCCTGTTTAGAGTGCCACACTTTGTTACAAATTTGCTTACAGTGACAGAAAAGGTTATCCAGAATGTTAAATTAGCTCATTTTAATTTAGTTTAAAAAAAAAAACAAGTAACTAATATTTTTAATTTCTTGTAAGACATACTACAAGATGTTTTTATTACATAAAATGCATTTATTTTTGTATAAATGTTTATATGCAACTATGAAATATTTTACCCCAACATATTTTACCAAATTATCATGCTAGCTGAACTATGATGTACTTATAAAGCTTTTTTTTTTGTTGTTTATTAAAGAGCCTTCCTCCCCAGGCCTCTGCTGAAAAGCAGACTTGCAAGGCCCAGTCAAACAACTCTGGTAAATGAATACAATCAATCAATAAACAAATAAGTATACACAGCACTAAGAAAGTAAAAGCAACTTACAGACAGTCATCAGCACTTTCAGCACAGAGGTTGATGATCTTGTCATGTCGGCAAATTATTTGTAATAAGCAGTCACTTGACTTCCCTTCTGGAGGATTAACATCTATAACAAATGAACAAAGGCACTTCAGATAAGAAGCATTAAGATAATAAAATAGAGAGAAAAGGCATGGCAATACAAAACACTATCTACACGGAAACAAGCTGACAAATCCTAGAGAAATATCTCCGATTGACCAATATGGTCAGAAAATTGAAAATGTTATCCCTTAATCTTTTATGTAACATTAAAAGCATCAGGTGGTGGTGCTGCGGTAGCACTGTCGCCTCACAGTTAGACGTTGCTTGTTCGATTCTCAGTTAGAGCGTCTTCTGTGTGGTGACATGCGTGAATGGGCATTCCTTCGTTGAAGGTTGTGCGTTAGGCCCGGCAAGCCAGCATGTCAAAATCTACTGCCAATCATTAGCGGACCGGAGTTCTGCTGTGGCAACCCCTAACTGGGAAAAGCCGAAACAAAAACAAACGCACTCCATCAGCCTAAATGGCAAGCAGTTTTTGATTTGCTCTATACAAAAATGGAACAGTAGTGCTGCCACACAGACATGACAGTACTGTTTACCCAAAGCACTGTATTTTCCCTGCCTTAGCCATCATACTCTTCTCTCCATTTACTTACAATGGGTAAATGCTGAATTACTTATCTGAGAACCTCTGTAATGTCTTTTTCTCTTTAGTTACTAACATCTTCTGATGTGTTTTCATTGTCACTTCCTGAATAGAACATTAAGGCTACCCTTGAGTTAATGCTACAAGTACTTATTAAGCATTTAAAGAAAACAGCTAATTTAATAGATTCATAGGTTCATAAGAGACTACTAACGGCCCAAGAGCCCCTACAAGCCTAGCCATTTTTATCCAGAGTTGCCCAAATTGTCGGCGGTTAGGTGAGTGAAGTCCACAGAATTAAGGGTGTATTGGTAGTTAATATAGACTTCCTCTGTCCAAGAGGGACAAGGGCACTACCCCAAGAGTGAATCTGCAGTTATCCATCCATTTAGCTAGGTTGGGTTTGAAAAGGGTCAAGGATGGGTTCTGTATCATGTGAATTGGAAGCCTGTTCCAGAGAAGTGGCAGACTCTGGAAGACTGAAGCTACTCTTCCTGAAGTAGTCACACTTTAAGCAAAGTTCCCCCTTTTCATCTTAAAAATGAATGTTTGGCTGTGACCGACAACTGACATAATATTTAATTAATCTAGCAAAGGCTTACATTCTGACACACACACACACAGACAGACACACACAGACACACACACACACACACACACACAGACACACACACAGACACACACAGACAGACACACTTTTTACAATCCCTTCTTCTTCTTTCGGCTTTTTCCCCAGTTAGGGGTCACCACAGCAGATCACCTGTCCGCTCATGATTGGCAGTGGAGTTTTACGGTGTTGAGTTTCCAGCCCAGCGCCCAACCTTCCACAGAAGGCACGCACTCACACCTAGGGCCAATTTAGAGTGTCCAATCCACCTACAGCATGACTTTGGGATATGGGAGGTAACCGGCACTCCTGGAGGAAACCCACTCGGCCACAGGGAGGACATGCAGACTCCACACAGAAGCACCCCAGCCGAGGATCGAACCAGAGAACCTCTTGCTGTGAGGCAACAATGCTAACTGTTGCACCACCACGACCGCCCAAACAGTTTTACAATCTTTAGCAAGACAAAAAAAGTAAGGTAAGGCTACAAACTTTGAAAAGCCAGCTTTTTTGAACCAAAAGTCTAAAATGTAAAATCAACAGAATGCAAGGTCCAGTGAAAAATTTCTACAGAAGTTAAGATAATTTTGAATGCAAATGTAACATGCTGAAACGAAGCAGCTGCAGACACAGAAAAGAAGTTGCTTCATAGGTTCATAAATTAGCAGTAGCCAATTACTCCAAGTGCGAATCAAACCATGCACTTTGTGTTTGTAACGTAAACACTTTAACCATTATGCCAACTTCCCAGCAAGTTGTTCTTTATTTACATTGTGCAACATAAAGAATACTTTGCAGAAAAAAAATTACTGCTGCTGTGAGGAAAACACATTGTTAATAAACAGATATCCTATGAAGAATGGAATTCATTCTTCTTAAAGTTTGTGTTTGCATATCTATGAAGCTCTGCCCTCCATAACACACATACACTGAGATCTTGCATGAGAAAGTACAGCTCATTTCTAAGATATGCTTTTTTTCTAGGCATCTGCCATGTGCCTGCAAACCATCACCCCCCCCCCCCCAAGACATTGCTCACTGGGAAAACACTCTGTGATGAGGTACAAGCTAATTTGAGGAAACTGGCAGCCAATAGAGTACTTACTGCTCTGACCAGAAATCCAGCCATGAGAATGTACATAATGGCCAAATCCCACACCTGAGAAGAGGGATGTGTAATCCACATCACCACAAAAGTCCATTATAACTTCCCCATGTGATTGCAATCTGCAGTTCACCCGAACTTGAATATCATTTTGTTCACCCCCATGCCAACTACTTGCATTGATTCAACTCTTCTTACGGGATAGCAACATTACATGTCAGGCTCCAATATCCCCTTGAAGGGTGTGCATCCTCCCCTACCATCATGTAAGTCAGCCATTAAATCAATCCCGGGCTCACTGGGCCATAGTCAGGGCTTTATCACTGATAGCCCAGAGCTGGCAAGATATGTATTTTTTTTTCATATCAGCCAATACAACTGTAAGGCAAAAGCATTAATTAATGAAAATATAACAACAATAGCATCTCTCACAAAATCAAGTTTAAAGCAAACAGGGAAGGGTATGTAAGGAAAATACAGTTATGTACTTACCATAAATGTAGATGTTCGAGTACATTCACTGTTGCAGTCATTACATTTGGGCTATCCTGCTGGCAGGCTACCCGCAGTCGGCCTGAATTCCAAAGTCCTGGTCCGGCATCAGTTGCTGTCGCCTCTTCCCTGACGTCAGTGCACCAGGGATATAAAAGATGCAGCCGACGCCATTTTCTTGCCCCAGATGTCAGGTGCCCCTAAAAGGGTAGGCTAAAAATTCTGCTCATAAAAAGCATGCACTAACATAAACATTACCTTCATCTACAAACAAATACACCACATAGGTTGTATAGAATAGAGAAGTACAGGTAAGTCCCAGCAATGAAAGGAGGATGGAGGGAGGGTAACCTGGACTGCAACAGTGAATACAATCGAACATCTACATTTATGGTAGGTACACAACTGTACTATGTTCATCGTGTTTCACTGTTGCAGTCATTACACTTGGGTTGAATCCCAAAGCTGAAGTTGGGTGGCTGGGCCTAGACAGAATTAGGAGTGGCTATGAGGCCCTGCAGAACTGCAGTGGCAAAGCCTATTCTGGCTTTAGAGTAAAGAGGTAAGTGGTAGTGCTTTGAAAAAGTGTGCACTGAAGTCCAAGTTGCAGCCTCCAAAATGTCCTTGGTTGGTACTCCTCTGAGGAAGACTGCTGAAGTGACTGCTGCTCTGGTTGAATGTGGCCTAATGCCCTTAGGCACTGATTTGCCATGTTGTGAATAGCAGAAACAAATGCAGTGGCCTATCCATTTTGAAATGGTCTGCTTTGAAATAGCTTTTCGTTGCGATCCTGCAGCATATGCTACTAAGAGTTGCTCAGTTTTTCTGAAGGCTTTAGTTTTGTCCAAGTAGAAGCATAGCTGTCTGTGTATGTCCAAAGAATGTAGAAGTCTCTCCCCCTTATTCTGTGGGTTTGGATAAAAGGTAGGCAAATGAATGGTTTGGTTAAGAGCCACACTGGACACTACCTTAGGCATAAATGTTGGGTTTGTCCTTAGAGAAACCCTGTCCGGATGGAAAATAATAATAAGTTATGTACCTACCATAACGTTCCATGTTAGTTGTCTTCATCTCGCCTTCTTTCTTGCTGGATGGGTTCAGAGCCGATCCTCGGCTCCGACTCGGCCTTTTTCTAAAGCTCGAGAGCTATTTACCGGCTCGAGGCCTCCCCTTATCCCACAATGCTAGGCGTCAGATATCCAGATCTCATTTGGAAAGCTAACACCATGGAAAAAACACACTAGTTCCCACCAAAGGTTTACCTACAGTGCTACAAACAGAGGAGGATGTAACCTAAAAACAAGGTCAACCGTAGGAAGAAGACTTCAAAAGGGATTCTTCTCGGTCCTAACCAGGCTAGGGGGATGGAGGGTGGGACGCAAGAAAGAAGGCGAGATGAAGACAACTAAGATGGAACGTTATGGTAGGTACATAACTTCTTAATGTTAAGTTGTCTATCTCGCCTTCATTCTTGCTGGATGGGACTGTGTCCCTAGTGCCTTAGCCCTGGGTGGCTCATCGAAACAGACTCTTGAGCACAGTGGAACCAAAATCAGCTCGACTCCTGGAGGCCATATCCAACTTGTAAGGCAAAATGAAGGTATGAGGAGTGGCCCATGTTGCTGCAGCACAAAATAGATTCCATTGGAAGTCTAGCCTGAAAAGCTACTGACATAGCCAATGCTCTGGTGGAATGAGCTTTTGGTTTTGAAGGAAGTTCTTTATGTCTCATTTGGTAGATCAAGGTAATAATAGAGGCCAGCCACCTGGACAAGGTTACCTTAGAAACTGGCAGGCCCTGCTTCCCCTCAGCATAGGACAGGAAGAGTTGATTTTCTTGACTGTTTGGTCCTATCCAAATAAAAACATAACTGCCTGTGAACATCCAAATAGTGCAACTTTTGTTCAGCTCTGTTTGAAAAATTAGGAAAAAAGACAGGAAGATCAATAGCCTGATTGAGATTTGTCTCTGAGGGTATTTTGGGCAAAAAGGAAGGATTAGTCCTGAGTGAAACTCTATCTTTGTGAAAAATAAGATATGGAGGGCGACCACAAAGGGCTTGAAGTTCCGATACTCTTCTGGCCGAGGTGATAGCTACTAAGAAGAGAGTCTTCCAGGAGAATAACTTTAAGGAACAAGAAGCTGCAGGTTCAAAGGGAGGGAGAATCAATGAAGTTAATATCAAGTTCAAATCCCACGGAAGGGGGGGGATCTTTAACCGGGGGTCTAAGTAACATAGTCCCTTGAAGAAAAGCCTTACAAAGTTTGTGGGACATGATACTGGACTCTGATAGGCTAACGTGAAAATTTGCGATAGCAACCAATTGGACCCTAATGGTGGCAGCTGAGGAACCTTATGGACAGGGGCTGTAAAGGGGTTTATCTTCCTAGCCTCTGCCCAGAAAGAAAAACGTTTCCACTTACTAGCATAAGTCTTTCTAGTAGAAGGTTTGTGCGAAGAAAGTATGATTTTGCACACTGGCTGAGAAACATGTAGAAGCCTGGCTAAGGTTGGAAGTGGAGCAACCAAGCTGTGAGGTTGAGAGAGTGAAGGGATTGGTGCAGCCCGCCAGACTGATGGATCAAGAGGTCTGGCACTGGGTCCAGATTCCAGGGCTGCTCCAGCAGGTGACGATGCAGGAATGGGAACCAAATTTGTCGAGGCCAGTAAGGAGCAATGAGGATCATCCTGGATCCCAAAGCGGTCGCTTTCTGAATCAGTTTTGGAATTAAGGGAAAAGGAGCGAATGCATAGAGCAGACCCCGGGGCCAATCGTGAACTACAACGTCTCTGGGGGAATGGCCTGGGAGGGGGAAGAGAGTGAAGAAGTCGCTGCACTTGCTGTTGAGAGAGGTTGCAAAAAGGTCGCAGCAAGGTTGACCCCATCTGCGGAAAATTTTGTCCGCTACTAACTGATTGAGAGACCACTCGTGAGGCATAAGGATTGCTCTGCTTAGCCTGTCCGCTATGACATTGGACTTCCCGGGGATGTGCGTTGCTATCAGAAACCGTTGAGAGGAGATCGCCCACTGCCAGAGTCTGAGTGCTTCTCGACATAAGGGATAGGACCTGGTTCCGCCCTGCTTGTTGATGTACCACACTACCGACATATTGTCCGTCTGAACTGCAATAGTCCCGGTAGGTAGAGAGTCCTGAAGAGCTTGCAGTGCTAAAAGTACCAGTCTCAACTCCAAGACGTTTATGTGCAGATGGTACTGTAGGGGTTGCCAAGTGCCCTGGACAGTCCTGCCCTGAAAATGCCCCCCCCCCCCCAATCAGGGAGGCATCCGTTGTCACCGTGGCAACCGGAGGAAGTACAAATGGTCTGCCCTGAAAAACATGGGGGGAGACCATCCACCAAGAAAGGCGGTCTTTGCATGATTGGGTGATTATTATGTTGTGAGACATCGGAAGCTGTTGAAAAGACCATTGGGTAAAAAGCATCCATTGAAGAATCCGCATGTGAAAATGAGCCAGGGGAAGTAATGTGATTGCTGCTGCCATGAGACCCAAGGTTTTCAGTACAAATCTGTCCTGGATTCTCTTGCATTGTAGTAACATTTGAACATGTTGGCGAATGTCTAATACTCTTTCTAATGGAAGTTTTGCAGACAGTTCTTTTGTATTTAACATGGCGCCTATAAAGGTTATAGATTGACAAGGCAACAATGCAGACCTTTCAAAGTTTATGGAGATACCTAGCTCTGCGCAAGTTTGGATGGTACAATCCCTGGCTCGGATTAGCTGATGCCTGGTGGAAGCAGTTAGGAGCCAGTCATCTAGATATGGAAACACCTGGAATCCTCGCCGTCTCAGGTGAGCCGTAACCACTGCCATGCATTTGGTGAACACCCTGGGGGCTGTGGTGAGGCCAAAGGGCAGGGCTCTGAACTGATAGTGACTGGCTCCCAGCTGGAAGCGGAGAAACCTCCTGGAGCGTCTGTTCATTCTGATATGGTAGTACGCATCCTGTAGGTCTATGGAGCACATCCAAATGTCCGGACCCAAAAAGGGTAGAATGGACTGAAGCGTGACCATCCAGAACTTTGTTCTATGAACAGATTTGTTTAACCTGCTGAGATCCAAAATGGGTCTCCAGTCCCCTGTTTTCTTTGGTACCAAAAAGAACTTGAAGTAAATCCCGGATCCTTGCTGGTCTGCTGGGACTGGCTGGATGGCTCTTTTTTCTAGCAGTTTTGAAATTTCTAGTACTGCTTGTTCCCTTAGACCGGGTGGAACATCTGGAAAGGACCTGTTTGTTTGCATGAGGGTGTGGACAAAGGGGATTTTGTAACCCTCGGATATGATAGATTGTACCCCATTTGTCTTGTGTGAGGAGTCGCTAGGCTTCTGGGTACAGTGACAATCTTCCCCCGACTGCCTCCGAGAGTGGACAGTCGGGCAGCCCCTCAGGGGTACTGAAAAGGTTTGTCAGAAAAAGATTCCCTGCTACTCTGATTTTGTGAACCCCCTCTGACCCTCGGGCGGCATCTGTTGTTGTTCCCTCCTCTGCCCCTGGAGGGAAACTCGCCATGTGTGTCAGGCACGACCCCTTGGAGTTTGCGAAAATAGAAGTTATGTTCTTACCATAACGTTCCATGTTAGTTGTCTTCTTCTCGCCTTCTTCTTGCTGGATGGGTTCGGAGCCGACCTCGGCTCCGACACGGCCACTCTAAAGCTCGAGAGTTGGTTCCACCGGCTCGAGGCTCCCCTTATATCCCACAATGCTAGGCGAGAGTTACCTCAGATCTCGTTTGTAAGCTAACCCCAGCTTAAGATAGTAACAGTATAAAACAGAATAACTATAACAGAGACCACCTCTAACAACAGGGAGAAGAAGGGTGACCTACATCCTGAAACAAGAAATATGCATAATAGCATATAGCTAAGAAAGAGGTGGTAGAAAGAGAGGTCACGATCACAATTCCTCTAGGTCTGTCCAGGCCAGGGGGAAGGAGGGTGGGACGCAAGAAGAAGGCGAAGAAGACAACTAACATGGAACGTTATGGTAAGAACATAACTTCTATATGTTAAGTTGTCTATCTCGCCTTCATTCTTGCTGGATGGGACCGTCCCTAGCACCTTGTCCCGGGTGGCCTAACGGAACAGACTCCTGAGAACAGTGGAACCAAAATTAGCTCTATGCCTAGAAGCTAAATCCAACTTATAATGGGAAATAAAAGTGTGAGGAGTAGCCCAAGTAGCCGCTGCACAGATGGTGTCAATAGGCAGTCTGTCTTGGAAGGCTAGAGAAGTAGCCAAAGCTCTGGTGGAATGGGCTTTAGGCTTATTAGGCAGTTTTTTGTGTCTAATCTCATAAACAAGGGTAATCAGAGATGTTAGCCATCTGGATAAAGATACCTTTGAAACTGGAAGTCCCTTTCTGCTTTCCGCAAAGGAGACAAACAGCTGATCAGATTTTCTGAATTGTTTCGTCCTGTCCAAGTAGTACCTTAATTGACGATGAACATCCAGACAGTGTAATTTTTGTTCAGACCTATTTGAATACTCCGGGAAAAAGACAGGAGGTCAATGCACTGGTTTAGATTTGATGTTGAAACCACCTTAGGCAAAAAGGATGGGTTAGTTAAGTAAGGAAACTCTGTCCTTATGGAACACAAGGTAAGGAGGACGACAACTGAGTGCTTGGAGTTCTGAAATTCTTCTAGCTGATGTGATAGCCACCAGAAAGAGAGTTTTCCATGATAATAACTTTAAGGAACATGAAGCTGCAGGTTCGAAAGGGGAAAGAATCAACGAAGCAAGAACTAAATTTAGGTCCCAAGGAGAAGGAGGATTTCTTACAGGAGGTCTGAGCAGAAAAACTCCTTTCAAAAGGCTTTGCAGAGTTTGTGGGACATTAGGGGATTCAGAAATACCCACATGGAAATTAGAAATAGCTGCCAATTGAACCTTAAGAGTAGATGGAGATGAACCTGCATGGAAGAGTTCAGCAAGAAAATCGAGGACTAGTTGGATGGAAGCGGTGAAAGGATCTATGTCCTTTCCTTGTGCCCAATATGAAAATCGTTTCCACTTACTCAAATAAATCTTTCGAGTGGAAGATTTATGGGAAGCTATCAAAATATCTCTAACAGAGTGAGATAATTGAGGAAGCCTGGCTACGGTTGGAAGTGGAGGAACCAAGCAGTGAGGTTCAGAGAGGGAGGGCGATGAAACTGACCCGACTGATGGATCAAAAGATCTGGAACTAGGTCCAGATTCCACGGTCGCTCAAAAGAAATCGATGCAGAAAGGGGAACCACACTTGTCGAGGCCAGTAAGGAGCAATGAGGATCAATGAGGCCTTCTGAGCGATAGCTTTCTGTATTACTTGAGAGATCAGTGGGAAAGGAGGAAATGCATACAGAAGTCCCGGGCCAAACTTGGACTAGCGTCCCTGCTGGGTTGGCCTGGTAAAGGAAATAGAGTGAAGTATTCTCTGCACTTGCTGTTTTGGGGAGTAGCAAAAGATCGCAGCAAGGCTGACCCCACTTGAGAAATATCTCTCTCACTACAGAGTCTTTCAGAGACCACTCGTGAGGCATGAGTATAGCTCTGCTCAACTTGTCCGCAATGTGATTGGACTTCCGGGATGTGCGTTGCTATCAGAAACGCTGAGAAGAAATCGCCCATTGCCACAGTCTGAGTGCTTCTCGACACAGGGGTATGATCTGGTTCCGCCTTGTTTGTTGATGTACCACACTACAGACATATTGTCTGTCTGGATTGCAATCGTTCCCAAGGGAAGAGAGTGTTGAAGGGCTTGCAACGCTAAAAGCACTGCTCTCATCTCCAGAACATTTATGTGCAAGTGGCATTCGTTTGGTTGCCATGTGCCCTGGACTGTCCTGCCCTGATAATGCCCCCCACCCGATCAGGGAGGCATCCGTTGTCAGAGTAGCAACCGGAGGAGGTGGAACAAATGGTCTCCCCAACAGGAGCTGGGGGGAAGACATCCACCACATGAGATGCTTTTTGCACGCTTGCGTGATCATAATGGTGTGAGACATTGGAAGTTCCTGGTATGACCATTGAGAAAAGAGCATCCACTGAAGGATCCGCATGTGGTATCTGGCCAATGGAAGGAGGGTATGGCGCTGCCATGATTCCCAACACCTTTAGAACTAACCTGGCTTTGGCTCTGTTGTTGTTGAGAAGTAGTGATACCAATTTTGAATGTCTGATATCCTTTGGTTCGTTAGTGTTGCAGACATGTTTACAGTATCTAATTTTGCGCCTATGTAGGTAATAGTACAACAAGGCGACAAAACAGACTTTTCGCAATTTATTGAGATACCCAGTTTTGACAGGCGAAAGTGTAATCTCTGGCCATCAGAAGGAGATGCTTGGTGGGAGCTGTGAGGAGCCAGTCGTCCAAATATGGAAACACCTGGAATCCTTGTCGTCTCAGGTGAGAAGCTACCACTGCCATGCATTTGGTAAACACCGGGGGCAGTGGTGAGACCAACGGGCAGGGCCCTGTACGCAAAACGACTCGTTCCCAGCCTGAAGCGGAGCAATCTTCTGGAGAGGCACTTCATTTTGCGTGATAGTACGCGTCCTGAAGGTCTATAGAGCACATCCAGTTTCCTTTTCCCAACAGGGAAGAATGGATTGCAGCGTGACCATCCGAAATCTTGTTTTCTTGACCGATCTGTTCAAGATACTGAGATCCAAAATTGGTCTCCAGTCCCCTGTTTTCTTTGGAACTAAAAAGAACCTTGAGTAGATTCCGGATCCTAGTTGGTCTGCTGGCACTGGCTGAATAGCTCTTTTTGCAAGCAGTTTTGAAATTTCCAAAGCTGCTATATTCCTTTGAGCGGGTGGAACATCTGGAAGGGAGTTTTTGACGGACTTGGAGAGCGAAGAAAGGGAATAGAATAACCTTCGAAATGATGGACTGTACCCATTTGTCTTGTGTCAAGGATAGCCAGGCTTCTGGGTACAGTGACAATCTTCCCCCGACTGCCTCCGAAGATGGGCAGTCGGGCAACACCTCAGGGATGCTGAAAGGGCTTATCAGAAGAAGTTTCTCGATTGCCCTGGTTCTGCGGACCCCCTCTGCCTCTAGGGCGACGTCTACCATTGTTGTTCCCCCCTCTGCCTCTGGCGGGGAACCGACTCTGTGCGTCAGGCGAAGTCCCTTGAGATTGGAAGGGAAGGCCTAAGGCCCAAGGGAAGAACTAAAAGTTCTTTTGACAAGAAACGGGAAGAAAAAAGGTTCGGGGATAGAGTTTAATAAAACTACACTAACTTAGGAATAATTAAACTAAAAAAAGGGGAAACAAGAGTAACTTTTATAGAAAAAGTTAAAACTTACCAGGAACCGGTAGAAAAACCAACCTCGAAGCTGTAGCGGCAAACGAGATCTGAGGTAACTCGCCTAGCATTGTGGGATATAAGGGAGCCTCGAGCCGGTGGAACCAACTCGAGCTTTAGAGTGGCCGAGTCGGAGCCGAGGTCGGCTCCGAACCCATCCAGCAAGAATGAAGGCGAGATAGACAACTTAACATCCACATTTTCCCACTCTTCTGACCTTTAAGGTATGGTCTAGAAGGAGTAGAAAAACGGACTCCCACGGCAGAGAGTCTTGCCTTCCTGCTCACACCTGGTAAGGGTATCCTTCACCTGTGTTCCGAACAAAGCCGAACCATCGAAGGGGGTATTGGTGAAGGATGCCTTAAAGGGGTCAGCAAAGTTACATAACCGCATCCAGGCATGTCTTCTCAAAGCCACGCCTGTGCCTGCAGCTCTACTCGCCCCATCGGCTGCATAAGAAATGAGCCGCATGGAGGAGTTGACTATAAAATTAAGGGTCGCCAGCTGGGAGTTCATCTTTTCCTGAGACCCCGCAGCAGATGGATCCTGAAGGGTATCACCCAGTTCCTTAAGGAAATATCTCTGAAGGCGGGTGAAATGGCAGAGATAGTTCAGCGACCGCATGGAAAAGGTCGCTGAAGAGAACATCCGCTTCCCGTACCTGTCCATTGTCCTAGATTCTTTATTAGGTGGATGGACAGGCACTGAAGGGTCAGCCAACTCCTTCTTAGTGGCTGCTTCAACCACCATGGCATCAACAGGGACACCCTTTGTAAGAAACTGTTTGTCGGACGGGGCTGTAATGAATTTTGTGGGCCTGCGAGGAGTTGGTTCCACTGTGTCCAGGGCCGTCCACACCTTCCGAGCCACTACTTCCATGAGCGGGTCGAAAGGCGGAGACACCCAGGAGGTGGAGGGGTGAGAACCAAACGCATCCAGAAACACGGACTTGTTCTCGGAAGGGTTGAAAGCAGTCCAGTTCCCCCTCTGCTTAAGGATATCAAAGATGTCTGAAAAGGAGACATCCTCAGAGGGGGACCTTGGGGACCCTTCCGAATCCTCCAAGTCGGTGTCAGAGGTAACTGACTTGGGGGAGTCAACATGCTTCCTCTTACATTTTCTCTTCCGAGGGGGCTCCTCTGAGAGATCAGAGGAGGCCTTGGAAGAGGAAGATACACCCAATGGGGCTACCTGGAGCGCTTGTTCTCCACGCTTGGGGTCAGGAGGGTGGACAGAGACTGACGCAGGCAGGCACCATGGGGGAAGGAGCGGAAGGGGTCAATCGCGGAGCTGACACCGGAGTCGGCATGCTCATGACCTCAAAGGCGCCACTATCAGGCAGAGAAGAGGGTCCCCACTCCGAAGAGACGTGAACCCCTCCCGGCACCAAGAGGGACGGCTCCGAGGCCAATGTTGGGGCCTAGCTCACCTGAGCTGAGGCCCCGAGAGGGAGAACAGGGTCGGACAAGGGTCCGATGCCACTCGCCCCCTCTGAGCCGACGAGGGAGTCTCGGCACCCGGATCCCTCCAAGGACGGAACCAATGAAGAGATCGGAGTCGACGAAGGAGCCGAAGGGTAGGGCATCGGCCCCGACGTTCCAACAATTCGAGCCCCAACAAACTCCAGCTCCGAACACAGTAGTAGAGTCGGAGGAGGAACCGTTGAAGAAACAGGGATAGCCACAGTCTGTTGAGAAGGGCTAGTCAACATTTTGGCCAGTGCCTGCGACTTAAGGAGCCTACTGACCACCCTCTCTAAGTCATGGTCAGATAGCCTGGAGGACCGAGAGGAATGGGATCTATGGCTCTGCTCCGATTGTAGTAATGGGGACCTGGGAGCCGAGCGTACGGACTCTAAGGAGGTGGGTCTCGAACACTTTCGGCTCAGAGAAGGCTCCGATAGCAAAGTCGGAGCCGACTGAGGTCTCAAAGTGTTGGTTCCGGCCGGAACCAACGAGGAGGCAGAAGCTCCGCTCGGCATCGGCTCCAAACAGAGAGCCAACGGTTTGGCGGGCTTTAAGGATTTCCCCGACGAATGCTTAGCCAGGGATCCTTCAGGCTTTAACAAGCCTGTCAAAATGAGTTTATTCCTACGCTCCTGCAGGACTCTCAGACTGAAAGCATGACAGACCGAACAAGAGTCCTGCAGGTGTAGGGGGCCCAAACAATAAACACAAGAAGTGTGACAGTCTGTCAGAGACATCTTCTGACAGCACGAGTCACACTTCTTGAAACCTGAAACCTTGGTATCTTTAGACATGATAGGAGAGATACCAAGGGAAGTTAAATTAGTGCTTAAAACACTAAACACAGACACACACGCACTAGAACTAACAATACAATACCCCTATAACTACAACAGTTATAAATAACAAAAAACTCAACACAAAAGAGACAGGCCTAATCACAACCCCAAAGGGGGGGGGGGGAGAAAACTCTGTAACAGAAAAAGGGAGATCCTAAGTTGGGTCTAAAGGGGTAACTGATCTAATAAAACTAATATAGAAGAAAATCTAAAAATAACAAACAACTCTGACAGTAAATATAGTAGTAAAAGAATTAAACTACCTGGAGCCGGTAAAAAACGCAACCTCGTAGATGAAGCGGCAAACGAGATCTGGATATCTGACGCCTAGCATTGTGGGATAAGGGGAGGCCTCGAGCCGGTAAATCGCTCTCGAGCTTTAGAAAAAGGCCAAGTCTGAGCCGAGGATCGGCTCCGAACCCATCCAGCAAGAATGAAGGCGAGATAGACAACTTAACATTAAAAGGTTCCACAGCCATTAGTGCCTGTAACTCTGAGACTCTTCTTGCTAAAGTTATTGCTAGGAGCAGAGCTGTTTTCCATGATAAGTATTTTATCTCAGCTGTATTGGCTGGCTCAAAAGGAGGCAGTGTGAGCTTTTCCAAGACAAAATTGAGGTCCCATGCAAGTGTTGGAGCTCTCCTTGGAGGTCTTATGTTTTTGGCCCCTCTGAGGTACTGCCTTAGTAGTGGATGTGAAAAAATAGGTGGATCCGTATTGTAATGAGCTGATATGGCAGAGGCATGGATCTTCATTGATGAGAAGGATAGGCCTTTGTCCAGCATCTCAGTTAGGTATTGTAAAATCTGAGGAAGATTTGGTACAAGCGTGTCCATTCCTTGTGCTTGGTTCCAAGCACAGAATCTCTTCCATTTTTCTGTATAAGATTTTCTGGTGTTGGGCCTCCTGGCCTCCAAAATACCATCCATAACTGCTTTAGATAGAGTTGTGTTCTGAATGGTTACATTACCAGCCATGCAGTCAGATTTAGGGTTCTGAGTTGGCTGTGCAGGATCGGATTGTTTTGTTGGTCAGCAAATGAGGAATTTGGGGTAATGTCCAGGCTGGGCCTTGAGACAAACTCTATAGGATTGGGTACCAGTGCTGGCATGGCCAGTCTGGGGCAATCAGTATAATTTTTGGCTTCTCTTGTCTGACCTTTAGGAGTACCTTGGGGAGAAGAGGCAGTGGAAGAAAGGCATATACGGTAAGGGTTTTCCAGCTGAATGATAAGGCATCCACTTTCCATGCTTGTTGTGATGAGTCCTTGTGCAGAATCTCTGTAGTTGGCAGTTGTGCAGGGAGGCAAATAGATCTATGTCTGGGCATCCCAATTTCCTTGTTATCATGCTGAAGATTTGTGGATCTAGTTTTCACTCATGAGGATCCTTGAGATTTCTGCTTAGTTCGTCTGCCAGAGTATTTGCCTTTCCTGGCAGGAATTGTACTTGCAGGTGTACTTGATAAGTCAATGCTGTGTTCCACAAAGTCATGGCTTGTCTGCAGAGGGGGTAGGAATGTCTGCCTCCCTGCTTGTTTATGTACCACATGACTGTAGTACTGTCCATCTTTACCAGCAGTTGTCCTGGATGAAGTAGATCCTTGAAGGCTGTCGGGGCATTCTGAACAGCTAGCATCTCTTTTTGATTGATATGAAGATGCATTTGGCTTGCTGGCCATGCTCCCTGAATACATTTTCCTGCCATGTGGGCCCCCCAGGTATAATCTGATGCATCTGTTAGTGTCTGCCTGGCCGTGGGTATTGTGAATGGCTGTCCCTTGTTGTGGTGACAGGCCTGTGCCCACCATCGAAACTCCTGTTGCAGGCAGGGAATGAGGGCAATTAATGTTTCCAGGCTGTGGCAATGTTGAGTCCAAACACTTTTTAGATACCATTGTAGTTTCCTCATATGCAGTCTTGCATATGGAATTAGTAGAATGCACGATGCCATGAAGCCCAAAGCCTGCAGAATTTTCTTGCAGATAACTGGGTCTTTGTTGCCAACATTTCGAAGAAGTCAGTTGCCTTTGTCTGGCGTGAGATAAAGCATCTGGGCAGTTGTATTTAAGCTTGCACCCAGGAATATTATCTCTTGAGAGGGTACTAGCTTTGATTTCTTTTTGTTTACCATGTACCCTAGGCAAATTAGTAATCTTTTTACAAACGCCAGATGCCTCACTAGAATGTCTTTGTTCTCTGCTTGAATAAGGCAATCGTCCAAGTAAGAGTATATTTGAATTCCCCTTTGTCTGCAGAAAGCAATTACTGGTGCCAGGCATTTTGTGAAGACCCTGGGCGCAGTAGATAAGCCAAAGGGCAGTGCAGGGAATTGGTAGTGCATTGATCCAGCTATGAATCTGAGGTATCGTCTGCAAGATTGTCTGATTGGGACATGTAGGTATGCCTCTTTTAGGTCCAAAGTTACAAGCCAAGCCTTCTTGCCCAGCATGGGCAGAAGCTACTGCAGAGTCAACATTTTGAATTTTGGAACGTCCAGAAAAGTGTTTAGAATAGAAAGGTTCAGTATTTGTCTCCAGGCTTTGTCCTTTCTGGGTACCAGGAATAGTCTTGAGTAAAATCCTTGTCCCTGCTGTTGCTGTGGTACACGCTGAATGGCCCTCATGTCCATGAGGGATGTAACTTGCTTTTGTGCCTCTGCCCATTGATTTTATGGCAGGACTGGCGTACCTTTTGCCTTTGGCAGGGTGTGAAAGTGGAACCTGTAGCCCTGGGACACTATATTCAAGACCCATTTGTCCTGGGTGATTATATGCCAACTTTGTGAAAAAAGTGTTAGTTTTCCCCCTAAGGGGGCTGCCAAAAGATAAGTGCTTGGTACTGGCAGAGGAAAGTCATTGGGACTGTTTTCTATATGGCTGTGATTTGTCTTCTCCGCTTTTGGAGGTAGAAGCACCCCATTGTTTAGGCCTGTATGAGCCTTGGGGCTGGGATTTGCCTCTAGGTTCATAGTTTCATAAGTGCATAGGTTCATACTAGGCTATCTGCCCTAGGGCATTTATAAGTCTAGCCAGAGTGTGTTTGGCTTTCGCCACCCATTTTAAATTAATTTTGCTATGCCCTTTTTCGAGGTTAGTATACTGTGCCTCTGTCTAACAGTGAGACAGAAGTAATACCCGGGGTAAACCTACGATCTCCCATCCACTCATCAAGATTCCTCTTGAAGAAAGACAATGAGGGACTCTGCCTAACCTGGACTGGGATTTTATTCCAGAGTGAAGGGAGCCTCTGGGTTATGAATCTGTCCCTCCAGCATGTCCTATTTATTTCAGTGCTGAGGTTCAAGTCTCTCGAGCGCGTAGCTCGATGGGATTTGGATTTTCTGAGGTGCAGCATGTCCATTAATTATGGGTTGGACATGGCTTTATACGTCAGGCACAGATCGCCTCTGAGCAGGCGGTATGCCACTGAGTAGAGCTGGAGTTTCTTTAACCGGGCAGCATATGGCATCTGTTTGAGCCCTTTGATCCTCATGGTGAGGTACTTTTGGGGTCTTTCCAGTTGCTGCAGGTGTCCGGTAAGGTACATCAAAAAGGGGCATTGTACTTAATTATGGGCCTGATGAGGGATGAGTAAAAAGAGGCACGATGACCTCCGCTGATCTAGATGTGAATCCCTTCATGATTAGGTGGGCTATATAAAATGTTTTTCTAACCACTTTGGCCACGTGGTTGTCAAATGAGAGACTGCTATCAACTTGGGTCCCCAGGTCCCTAATTACTTCTTCTGTACTTAATGGATTACCAACTATGTGGTAATTTGTGGGCACTTTGTTTTTGACAAAGGGGATGACTATACACTATTTGGCGTTTAGCTTGAGGCCATGGCTTTGGCACCGGTTGTCTGTTTCTATGAGGCCCTTTTGGAGGATGCTTGTGTCGGCTGGAGAGTCTATTATGGCGCCCAGTCTGCAGTCATCTGCGAACTTGGTCAGCCACAGTCCTTCCGTGTTGGCCTGTACCTCCGAGAAATATATACTGAACAAGAGAGGTCCCACGACTGAGCCTTGTGGGATGCCACTTGTAACTGGTTTGGAGTATGACATGGCTCCAGCAATTCTAACCATGTGGGTTCTGTCCTTGAGCCAGTTTGCAACCCATCTAGTGACATAGGGGTTTATATTTAAGCTGGTGAGCTTATCTATAATGCCCGAGTGGGGTACTGTATCGAAGGCTTTTGCGAGGTCCAGGTAGGCTGTGTGGACCACCTTCCCCTCGTCAATGGCCTTGGTGACTGTTTCAAAGAAATCGACCAGGTTTAAGAGGCAGGATCTGCCCTTAACAAAGCCGAACTGGGTAGGATCCAATGTCTGTAGGTCCCGAATATCTTTATTTATGAGGTCCATGATGATCCTTTCCATAGCTTTGCAGACCAAGCTAGTCAGGCTTATGGGGCGATAGTTTCCAGGATCCGCTGAGGCACCACCTTTGTGGAGAGGGACCACTGTTGCTGTACGCCACTCTTTGGGTACATATCCTGTAGTAAGGCTGAGATTGAACAGTAGTTTTATGTTTGGGTTTAGCTCTTCTTGGAGTTCATGTAGGACGCAGCCCGGGACACCGTCTGGTCCCATTGATGCTGTGTTTTTTGCTTTGGAGAGGGCGGCTCTTACCAGAGCACCTGAGATGTCAGGGGGGCAGCACTCTGCTGGGATAGTATTTTCCCTTTTGGGGGGGGAGAAGTTTGCGCTAAACCTGTCATCTAGGATGTTGGCAATGTCTGTGGGTTTGGTGTATTTTTTGTCATTTTGGACTAATTCTGAGCATATCTGGGAATTCCCACCCAGGTTCCTAACATAACTAAAGAAAGCCTTGTGATTATCCTTAGTGTCCTGTGCAATTTTTCTCTCGAAGCTGGCCTTAGACGATTTTATGAGTGCCTGTAGTTTTTTGCTAATACTGATCAGAGATGCCTTCCCTTTTTGGGATTTTGCTCCATCATGTAAGTAGCTTCCTCCTTCTATTGTATAGTTTGTTTATGGCTGGGGTCCACCAGACAGGACGTCTGCCTTTGGAGGATTGGGTCTTGGTTTTATATGGGATTGCATGATCCATCCATTCCTGAAGGTGTTCATAGAATGCGTTTATAAAGGATTCTGCGGTCTGGGCCGTATTTTCCACAGGCCCGGGGGCTTTGAAGAATTCCACCTCCGTTTAGAGGAATGCGAAATTTGCTTTAGAGAAGTTTTTCACTGTGGTTTTCAGGGCAGGGGGTGGGGTCGGGATGTGAATATCCAGTGAGATTAGTTTATGGTCTGATCTTACCAGTGAGGGATACACTTCCGGTCTGGAGCATAGAGTCCCCATGTTGGTGATGATCAGGTCCAGTATGTTTTCCCCTCTTGTGGGAGTGGTAACAAGTTGTTCCATAGAATTTGAGTTTATAAATTCTAGGAACCTTTGGGCTAGGGTGTTGGAGCTAGAGTAATGCTCCCAGTCTATGTTTGGGTAGTTGAAGTCGCCCAATATAATGGTGTTTGGAGAGACCTTCATATTTTCCAGTGTTCTCAGGAAGGCCGAGTGGGGTTCCTGGGTTTGGGAGGGTGGTCTGTAGCAGGCTATAAACTGGAAGGCAGTTTTACCCACTGTTAGTTGCACATGGATAGTCTCTGATGCTTCGTGCTGTGCCACCAACCTGGAGGTGTGGGTATCTTTGACGAATATTGATACTCCCCCTCCTTTTGTGGTTCGGTCCAAGTTTTCGGGCCGAAAAGCATGGTATGAGGTATAACCTGGTAGTACTGGGGTGCTCTCAGGAGCCTTGAACCAAATTTCTGTTACTGCACAGATATCGATGTTCTCCATGCTAAGGAGAGTTTTGAATGCGTGAATCTTGAGGTTTAGACTTCTGGCGTTGAGTAGCATTACTCTTAGTTTCTTATCCCTTGTGATACCTATGGAGGTGGGTTTGTCTTTTGAGCCTTGCCTAAAAAAGGCACTATGGGGGTAGCAAGAGCCTTTGCCAATATCCGAAAGCCCAGGGGTGACAGGTGCAAGCCGTCCCTAGCAAAGCATCGTGGCTCGTCGAGCATGTCATCCCAGGCTGACAGGCATTGGATCCCCTTTGAATGACACCAATACTTAAGCCAATTGTTGAAATTGATCATCTTGTCTTCATATTGTGGCATCATTCTTGGTAAGGGTAAGATGCTACTCAAGGTCAGGGTCATACCGGCCTGGGCTACATGCTCAGAGAGCTCCTCTATGTCTCTTTTCATGTAGTCCAGGGAGGTTCTCAGGTCATTCACACCAGTATGGACAATGACTGAGTCATATTTGTACTTGCCTTGGAGTGACCTGACTGCTTGTGTTATGTGGCAGATCCTAGCGCCTGACAGGCAGCTCACCGTGACCGTCTCCTTGTTCAGCCTGGTGAGCGGGACGTCAGTGTGCCTGACGACAGAGTCGCCTATTACAAGTGTATCAGGTGTGTTGTTTAGCCTTAAGGGCTGTGACTGTTCGGCACACTGGCTTTGTGAGCTATGTGTTGCATGTGTTTTGTTTTGGGGTAGCGGTTGCTTGGGTGCCTGCTTTGGAGGTCTCTGCTGCTTAGGCAGATTTTTATTTAGAGCCTCCGAGTATGTTTTTGTGTGTTTATGTGTTTGGTTTGCTGTCGTGGTAGGTCTATGTGAGACTGGAATTGTAGTGAGTGTGGTATCCTTCTCCAAATCCAGGGACACTGCAAAAGGTTTTTTTTGCAAACTAAGACATCTGTATCTGCCTCTTTGTGGCCTGTCTGAGACTGGAAAGGACCAATTCTTTGAAGGCCAGTTCCTGCTAAATCTGGGTAGTTGTACCTGTAAGAAAACTTTAACCGTCTGCAGAGATTTTGCTTTATCCTCCATTTTCTTCAACACCTCTTCTGCCTTAACACCAAACAAAGTATCATGCTGTAAAGGAGCATCCAATAATTTTGCTTTAACACGATCATGCAGATTTTGTTCCTTTAACCAAGCATGCCTTCTAATGACAGTACCCGTAACAGAGGCCCTGCAAGAGGCCTCCAGTGAATCAAAACCACATTGCAAAGTATGCTTTCCCACTTGTTGAGCTGCATGCAATAAATCCTTCATTTCCTTGTTATCTGAACATTCAGAATTTGTCAACATTTTCTGTTTTAGCAGTGACATTAGATATTGCTGATATTTAAGCATATGAAACTGACAATTTAAAGCCTTTACAGCCAAGGTAGAAGTGTAAACTTTTTTCCCCCATCTGTCCAGTGCCCTAGAATCCCTATCAGAGGGGACAGGGTTTTTCGCAGTGGAAGCCTTGACCCCTTTGGGACCCTGAAATATAGTTTCTGGGTCAGCAGCAGGGTTTTTATATAGAAAGTTGTGGGAATCTGGAACCCTGTAGTATCTGTCTGGCTTAACCGGTGCAGGGGGTAAAGATTCAGGAGACAGGCTGGACTCTGAAAATAAATCATCTACTATGTCTAGAACAGGTGGAATTGCAAGAGGTGTGGGCTGAGGTAGTAAAAGAAAGTTCTGAGCCTTTTCTTAGATTCTGAGTAATCTTGGCTCTCCCAGTGAAAATGCTCCCTCATGGTATGAAGGGTTTCCACAAAAGAATAATCCTCAGGAGGAGAGGCTGAAGGAATAGACTCTTCAGCATCAGAATCCCCATAGGGAGGAAGGGAGTATCCCTGTTCAGAAGAGGAGTCAGAGGAAATGGAAACCTGATCTGAAGATTCATATTCTGTCTCTTGCCTAAGCCTCTTATCAGGAGGGGGATGGGAACCCCTGATCAAAGTAATTAGGTCTTCGGCCATTTTAAGCAACTGTTTTTTAGGCATGGAAGTCTGTGCAGGAGAATGCTGTACTTGTTTCTTTGTCTTTAGAGCTACTTTAGTCTTTGCCTTTGAAGCTGAGGTTGGCTTTATATATAACTGTGTAGGTCTGAAAACACCCTCAGAAGCAGATGCCTGCTCAGTGGCTCCGGACCCATCTGAGGGAATAGTTTCCGAGTGTCCAATACCTCGAGTATCCCAGAGGCCTAGTCGGCTCCACGTGGGAGTCGGAAGCGGCCTGTGGCTCTGAGGTAGCGGGCGTCAGGGGCTGCGAAAGCGCCTCACTGAGAACTGGCGACTGGCCTAGCGGAGGCCTCATCGTCGGTTTTGGAGCTCGGATGCCTGTCCTTTTCCTTGGGCTTTTTATAAACTCCGGTCGTCGGCTGTTCCGACGGCATTATATAATTAAATCTTCGGCCAAAGTAATGAAAGGCAAAATCATACTGATGCTTAATAGTGCGTTGGTTAAATCTAGCACAAAACCGACAGCTAGCAACGTTGTGGTCAGGGCCTAGGCAAGGTATACAGTAAGAATTAAAATCCTTATGAGGTATTTGCTTCCCACAAGAAATACAATTGTTAACTTTTTCTGGCATCGGTCTGGAGCAAGAAAAAAGTTTCCCCAACGGGGTACTTAGCTTTAATGAAGACTTCGGATCTGAAATTTGGTTTTGAAAATCTCAGTAGTCGGCCGACCGGCACTTGCGAACTGCTTTTGCTTTGGGCACCGCGCAGCAAGAAAGACTGAAGAAAATGTCATCGGCTGCATCTTTTATACCCCTGGCGCACTGATGTCAGGGAAGAGGCGACAACAACCGACGCCGGACCAGGACTTTGGAATTCAGGGTGACTGTGGGTAGCCTGCCAGCAGGATAACCCAAGTGTAATGACTGCAACAGTGAAACACGATGAACATCAGGAGCTAGCCTAAGAGCAAACTATCATTTTAGTAATTTATTAATGTGGATAAGTATGATGACCAAAGACCATTTTCAGCTCTTGTCGTCTACAAAAAAAAAAAAAAAGCAGCAATCTATGTGGTTCACTATTACAAGGAAATGAAAAGTACTACAGTATGAGCTGCTGGTACTCGCATCAAAATTTTGGTTGTAGGCACTTGAATCGAAATGAACAGTACAACACACCATCAAGGAACCACACTTGTTGAGCAACTCCAGCTGCATAATCTCCTCTTGTATCAATTACACTCTTCTGCTGTCAGTGGTACAGTCACTTGACCAGCAACCACAGACAAGAGTTGTATTTTAATAATCAAACACCATTACAAACAACAATAACCCACATTTTTTCACCAACAAAAGTATTTACATTCCTCTTACAAACTGAGTTCCAAAGGTGTCAAGTCCCAATCTGAAACTACTCTTTGGTTAACCTAGTTTACCGACCGGCACTTGTGAACTGCTTCGGGCACTGCACAGCAAGAAAGACTGATGTAATAGTGTCGGCTGCATGCTTTACATCCCTGACTACCTGACATAATGGAAGATGAGACAGCAACCGACACAGGTCCCAAGACTTTGGTAATCAGGCCGATTGAGGGCTACTGCAAGCAGATAACCCAAATGTGATGACTGCAACAGTGAAACATGAAGATAATCTATTCCTTGGTTAACCTAGTTTACGAATCCTTTCACCATACCTCTCCTAAATCAAATATCTTGATTTCTTGCTGTTCTACTACTGTCAATTATTCATAAAGTACAGTTTTGTACCTACCATAAATGTAGATGTCCGAGATTTTGTTATTCTTATCATGGAAAGGCAACTCCAGAGAATATCAGACCTCACTCCACAAGGGCTACAGCCACTACTACAGCTTTTTTACGAGGAGTGGCTACAAAAGACATTTTAGAGGCTGCTACTTGGAGCTCCGTGCATACATTTGCCAAGCATTATAATCTACCCTTATACTCCAGATCCCGAGCAGGTTTTGCCACTGCTGTTTTGCAAGGGATCTTAACTACACCATAATCTTGTTAGGGCCTCCTCCCCCAGTTTGGCTATGGTATTCTACCCATTTGTTAGGACTGCAGATGCATCCTTGAAGGACATAGTACAGTTTTGTACCTACCATAAATGTAGATGTCCGAGAGGTATGCATCTGCATTCAGGATTACTCTCCTTCCCCACTGTGGTACTCCTAGGTATTTGCCCATCTTGTAGCTAGCTGGGGAATCTATTATGGTGTATTTGTTTGTATATATGTATATACATGTTTATTTCTATTTGCTCTCTGTTGTTTGGAAACATTTGCATTTATCCAAATTTAGCCTTCCTAGAGGGCATCTGGCATCTGGGGCAAGAAACACTGAGGAAAATGGCGTCGGCTGATGCCTTTATACCCGAAGAACTGCAGCTATGACGTCGGGTGAAGTGCGACACCAGCCGAGGCCAGACCCAGACTTTGGAATCCGGCCGACCGAAGGGCTGCCTGAGGCCAGGACAACCCATTTGTTAGGACTGCAGATGCATCCTTGAAGGACATCCACAGAATCTCCTTTATAAATCACTGATGAAAAACTAACGATACGATAACCATATTTATAAATAAGTCCTCTGGCACTCTACAAAGTTTCCTAGAATACAAACTAAATTCCCCAACCTAGAAGCATAATTCACCCTCTTGTATATAACAACAGTACTGTATGAAGACAAGAAAGCAACTCATATTCCATTTACTCTTTAAATAAAAGAAATATAAAACTTCAACTTTATTAAGGTACAGCAACATAAATAAAATAAACAAATAAACAAACTAAACACAAAAAAAAAAAAAAAAAAGTGAAAACATAAAACACAACAGACATAATTAAGAACAAAATTGCATGTTAAGATCTCTCCACACAGTCAAGTGCCATTTTAAAAAGCAGATTTTAAACAATCTGTGAAAGTCGGCAAAAGAATGACACCCGAAAAAGCCACAGAGGCAGAAAGCACCACAGATTAGGATCCTGAAAGACATGCAGGTGAATGACACAGGTGTTAAGCTGTATGTGAGGAACAGTGAGCAAGCCCTCAGGAAGCTTAGCACAAGGCCAAGCAGGACAATATGAAACAAACAGCTCCTTAATTCTGTACCAAACTGTGCAGAGCATGCATAACATGTTGGTGACAAGATCTACACCATTTGTAGGCAATTTAACTCAGTATATGGAAGCTCCAGGTACAGTTTATTATAGCAATTTAGTCAGGAAAAGGCCAAGGACATGAGCAATGGCCAAGAGGGTCAGCCGGACATAAAAGGTGCTTAATCCTGAAGATGTTTTGCAAAAAGAAACAAGATGACTTCATAAAGTACAGTTGTGTACACTTACCATAAATGTAGATGTTTGAGTGTATTCACTGTTGCAGTCATTACATTTGGGTAATCTGCTGGCAGGTTGCCCTCAGTCGGCCTGATTAACAAAGTCTTGAGTCCTGCATCGGTTGCTGTCCCTTCTTCCATTACGTCAGGTCGTCAGGGGTATAAAACATGCAGCCGATGCCATTACATCAGTTTTTCTTGCCCCAGATGTCAGGTGCCCCCCAAATGGGAAGCCAAATATTTAAGTAATTAAAAACACAAAAAAAAATACCTCCAAACAAAAACAAATACACCAAAAAGGCTTTTAAGCATAGTAAAGGAAAGAAGAGGTATAGTAAGAGAAAAAACAGGGGGTTGGAGGGAGAGTAACCAACACTGCAACAGTGAATACACTCGAACATCTACATTTATGGTAAGTGTACACAACTGTACTATGTTCTTCGTGTTTCACTGTTGCAGTCGTTACATTTGGGTAGATTCCCAAAGCTATGGTTGGGAGGATGGACTTATACAGCATTAGGACCAGCTATAAGGCCCTGCAGGACAGCAGAAGCAAAGCCAGCTCTGGATTTAGAGAAGAAAGGTAAATGGTAATGTCTGGTGAACGTATGAACCGAGCTCCAGGTAGCAGCTTCTAGAATGTCTCTGGTAGGAACACCTCTGAGAAAGGCTGTAAAAGTAGATGCAGCCCTGGTGGAATGAGATCTGATCCCCTGGGGGACAGTTTTACCATGGTGCATATAGAAGAAATGAATACAATGGCTTATCCATTTGGAAATAGTCTGCTTTGAAATAGCCTTTCCCTCTGCCCCTGCAGCAAATGCCACCAGTAGTTGTTCAGATTTTCTTTGAGATTTTGTCCTGTTTAAGTAAAATCTAAGTTGTCTGTGTACATCCAATGAATGCAGAATCTGTTCCCTCTTGTTCTGTGGATTGGGAAAGAAAGTTGGCAAATGAATGGTCTGATTAAGAGCCACACTGGATACCACCTTAGGCATGAAGGATGGATTGGTCCTGAGAGACACCCTGTCCACATGAAAAATAATGAAAGGCTCCACTGCCATAAGAGTCTGTAATTCTGAAATCCTTCTAGCTGAAGTGACTGCTAAAAGGAAAGCTGTTTTCCAGGAGAGAAATTTTAAGTCGCAGTAGCAGCTGGCTCGAAAGGAGGGACAGTGAGTTTTTCCAATACAAAGTTGAGGTCCCAGGCAGGGTTCGGAGCTCTCCTGGGTGGTCTTAAGTTCTTAGCCCCTCTGAGATACTGCTTTAGCAGAGGATGACAGAAGAGGGGAGGTTCTTTGTTGTAATGAGCTGAAATAGCTGAGGCATGGATTTTTATGGAAAAAAAGAACAGGCCCTTGTGATGCATCTCAGTTAAATATTGTAAAATCTGAGGAATATTGGGCACTGTTGTGCTTATCCCTTGTGATTAATTCCAGGCACAGAATCTTTTCCATTTGTCAGCATAAGATTTTCTAGTACTAGGCCTTCTTGCCTCCAAAATGACATCCATCACAGGTTTGCTGAGGGATGCCAAGGGTGAATTTAGGTGATTAGCCACGCTGCAAGATTCAAAGTTTGGAGCTGAGTGTGCAGAATTTGGTTGTTCTGTTGAGACAGTAAGTAAGGTGTCTGAGGCAAGTGCTATGATGGAAGGTGTGACACATTGCACAGGAGTGGGTACCAGTGTTGGCGAGGCCAGTCTGGAGCAATCAAAATCATTTTTGGCTTGTCCTGTTTGACTTTTAGTAGAACTTTGGAGAGCAGAGGCAGAGGAGGAAAGGCATAGACTGTTAGGTTTTTCCAGCTGAATGATAGAGCATCCACTTTCCAGGCTTTTTTGTGATGCATTCTTGTGCAGAACTTGTCCAACTGATAGTCCTGGGGTGAGGCAAAAAGATTTATGTCTGGACTCCCCCATTTGAGTGTCAACATGTTGAAAATCCATGGTTCCAGTTTCCATTCGTGTGGGTCCATGAGATTTCTGCTTAGTTCGTTTGCCAGAGTATTCAGCTTTCCGGGCAGGAATTGAGCTTGTAGTTGAATTTGACAGGCCAAGGCCGTGTTCCACAATGCCATGGCTAGTGTGCAAAGGGGGTGGTAGTGTGTACCCCCCTGCTAGTTTATGTACCACATAATTGTGGTGTTGTCCATCTTTATCAGTAGTTGTCCTGGATGAAGTAAGTAATACAATTATTAACTTTTACTGACATCGGTAAGGAGCAAGAAAAAGTTTCCCCAATGGGGTACTTAGCTTTTTAGTTGAAGACTTCGGTTCTGAAACTCAAAAACGAAAATTTCAGGAGTCAGACGACTGGCACTTGCGAACTGCTTCTGCTTCGGGCACCGCGCAGCAAGAAAGACTGATGTAATGGTGTCAGCTGCATGTTTTATACCCCTGACGACCTGACGTCATGGAAGAAGGGACAGCAACCGACGCAGGACCCAAGACTTTGGTAATCAGGCCGATTGAGGGCTACTGCAAGCAGATAACCCAAATGTAATGACTGCAACAGTGAAACATGAAGAACGTCAGCAGATGCCTGGTCATGAAATGTCAGCTTAGAGTCCATAAAATAAACTGAGCATAAAAAACAAACGTATTGCCACTATATAAAATACAACTAGGAAGTGAAGGAGCAGAAGATTCTCTCAAGGCTGCATGAATTGCCACAGCCTCAGTTCTGGAAGTACTGAGCTTTAACCAATTAAGGATAAACCAAGGGGGTTTGGCCTAAAAGCTGCTAGCAAGGGGAATATACACTTGTCACATGAAACTGTGGAAAGAAGGAATCATCATCATAACTATGGTATGCTAAGCCCTTCTAACAAATAAGATCTCACAGCAGAAGCCTATCAGCCATGACCTGAGTATGGCCACAACATGAACCATTCTACAACTATAGATGGTTCATGTCTTGGCCATACTCAGGACATGAACCATGCTACAACAATAGATGAGAAACCACAGTAAATTTTTAAGTTTTCCATAAGTCATGGGAAATCAAACTTTCTTAACAACCTCTACCTCAAACACCCATTTCTATTTCAGGTCCTGTATATGTAAGTGATACACTTACTAAAGTACAAGTATTCAAACATCTGACTACAAATAACCACAATATTCTCCATATTTATTAATAATTCTTTATTCCTAACCATTACATGTAACTTACCCAGACTACGATGAACCTTTTCAGGCTTCACAGTAGCCTGCTGTGTGAGACAGAGAAATTGCCTGACTGCAACTCAAATAGCAGAGGATTGACAAAAGAAATAGGTGCCTGAGGAGTTGATGACAGAGGGCAGAAGTCAGGGACAAACTCTGGTTAGCACACCCTTTGGGGAGGTGCAGCCCACTGCAGCACCAACACCTCCTTTTCAGAGACGTACATACCATGCATTTGGCGAGCTAAGCTGAAGTCACATGGTGGCCTTCACAGTGTATGGGTAAGAATGCATATACCTGTATGAAAAAGACATAACAAGCCCTTCTGTCTGTGAGTAGGGGCAACTGCCTTGATAGGGATTAGGGAAATTAAAAGAAAAAACTTTCATGACTAGCTGGATAATGTACAGTTGTGTACACTTACCATAAATGTAGATGTTTGAGTGTATTCACTGTTGCAGTCATTACATTTGGGTAATCTGCTGGCAGGTTGCCTTCAGTAGGCCTGAATAACAAAGTCTTGGGTCCTGCGTCGGTTGTGGTCTCCTCTTCCATGACGTCGGGTCGTCAGGGAGTATAAAACATGCAGCCAACACCATTTTATTCAGTTTTTCTTGCCCCAGATATCAGGTGCCCCCCAAATGGGGAGCAAAAAATATATATTTAAATAAACTGTAAATATACAAATGCACTTTTAGAAACATAAACTTTACCTTCAACTAAAAGCAAATATACCACAAAGGCTTTTGAGTATAGTGAAGGAAAGAAAAGGTAAAAAATGGGGGATGGCGGGTGGGTAACCTGGACTGCAACAGTAAATACACTCAAACATCTACATTTATGGTAAGTGTACACAACTGTACTATGTTCTTCGTGTTTCACTGTTGCAGTCATTACATTTGGGTAGAATCCCAAAGCTATGGATGGGAGGATGGAACTAAACAGCATTAGGAGCGGCTATAAGGCCCTGCAGGTCTGCAATGGCAAAGCCTGCCCTGGATTTAGAGAAGAGAGGTAAATGATAATGCTTTGTGAAGGTATGAACAGAGCTCCAAGTAGCAGCTTCTAGAATGTCTTTGGTTGGGACCCCTCTGAGAAAAGCTGCTGAAGTAGAGGCAGCCCTGGGGGAATGTGATTTGATCCCCTTGGGCACAGGTTTACCATGGTGCAAATAGCAGAAACGAATGCAGTGGCTTATCCATTTAGAAATAGTCTGCTATGATATAGCCTTACCCTCTGATCCTGCAGCAAATACTACCAGTAGTTGCTCAGACTTTCTTAGAGATTTGGTCCGGTTTAAGTAGAATCTTAGTTGTCTGTGTACATCCAATGAACGCAGAATCCGCTCCCACTTGTTCTGCGGATTTGGGTAAAATGTTGGCAGGTGAATGGTCTGGTTTAGAGCCACACTGGATACCACCTTAGGCATAAAAGAAGGATTGGTCCTGAGGGCCACCCTGTCCAGGTAAAATATAATGAAAGGCTCCACTGCCATGAGAGCCTGTAGTTCTGAAACCCTTCTTGCTAAAGTGACTGCCAAAAGAAAAGCTGTTTTCCAAGATAGAAATGTTATATTCGCAGTAGCTGCTGGTTCAAAAGGAGGCAGGGTGAGTTTTTCCGGCACAAAACTGAGGTCCCATGCAGGAGTTGGTGCTCTACTGGGAGGCCTTAAAATTGTGGCCCCTCTAAGATACTGTTTAAGCAGTGGATGAGAAAAGAGGGGAGGCTCTGTGTTATAATGAGCCGAGATGGCAGAGGCATGGATTTTTATTGAAGAAAAAGATAGGCCCTTGTCAAGCATCTCAGTTAAGTATTGTAAAATCTGAAGAATATTGGGCTTTGCTGTGTCTATTCCTTGTGCTTGGTTCTAAGCACAGAATCTCTTCCATTTATCAGCATAAGATTTTCTAGTACTAGGCCTTCTGGCTTCCAAAATGACATCGATCACAGATTTACTGAGAGATGTGGTTTGAATAATTAGTTGATTAGCCATGCTGCAAGATTCAGAGTTTGGAGCAGAGTGTGCAGAATTTGATAGTTCTGCTGAGACAGTAGATGAGGTACTTGAGGCAAGTACCATGGAGGAAGGTGTGACATATTCCTTAGAAGCAGGTACCAGTGCTGGCAAGGCCAGTCCGGAGCAATTAGGATCATTTTTGGTTTTTCCTGTCTGACTTTTAGTAAGACCTTGGAGAGTAGAGGCAGAGGGGGAAAGGCATAGACTGATAGGTTTTTCCAGCTGAAGGATAGAGCATCAACTTTCCATGCTTTTTTGTGATGAGTTGTTCTTGTGCAGAATTTGTCTAACTGATAGTTTTGGGGAGAGGCAAATAGATCTATGTCTGGGCTCCCCCATTTCTGTGTTAACATGCTGAAGATTTGTGGATCCAGTTGCCATTCGAGTGGGTCCTTAAGATTTCTGCTTAGGTCGTCTGCCAGAATATTTTGCTTTCCTGGCAGGAATTGAACTTGAATATGTATTTGGTAAGTCAAGGCTGTGTTCCACAAGGCCATGGCTAGTCTGCATAGGGGGTAGAAATGTGTACCCCCCTGCTTGTTTATGTACCACATAAAGTACAGTTTTGTACCTACCATAAATGTAGATGTCCGAATTGGATAGCATCTGCAGTCATAACAACTGGGTTGTCCTGTCGTCAGGCAGCCCTTCAGTCGGCCGGATTCCAAAGTCCGGGTCCGGCTTCGGCTGATGTCGCACTTCACCCCGTCATCTCTGTTGGTCTTCGGTATAAAAGCATCAGCCGACGCCATTTTCTTCAGTGTTTCTTGCCCCAGATGCCAGAAGCCCTATAGAAGGCTAAAATTTTGGATAGATGCCAATGTTTCCAAAAGATAGAGGTAAACAAAAATAAGCATGTATGTACATAAATACAAACAAATACACCATGAAAGAAATCCCCCCACTAGCTAGCTATTAGAAGGGTAAACACCCTAGGAGTACCACAGAGGGAAGGAGGAGGGTAATCCTGACTGCAGATGCTATCCAATTCGGACATCTACATTTATGGTAGGTACAAAACTGTACTATGTCCTTCATGGATGCATCTGCAGTCATAACTGGGTAGAATACCATAGCCAACTAGGGCAGGAGGATAAAAGTAGATTATGGTGTGTTTAGGATCCCTTGCAGAACAGCAGTGGCAAACCCTGCTCGGGATCTGGAATATAGAGGTAAATTATAATGCTTGGCAAATGTATGCACGGAGGTCCAAGTAGCCTCAATAATGTCTTTGGTAGCCACTCCTCGTAAGAAGGCTGTGGTAGTGGCTGTTGCCCTTGTAGAATGAGGTCTTATGTTCTGTGGAATTGGTTTTCCATGGAAGGAGTAACAGAATCGTATGCAATTTCCTATCCATTTGGAGATTGTCTGTTTGGAAATAGCTTTTCCTTCCTTCCTGTTGCATAGGCTACAAAAGTTGGTCAGTCTTTCTGCTATTTTTGTTCTGTCCAAGTAGTAGCTGTCTATGTACATCCAAGGTATGCAGTATTCTTTCCCCTCTGTTTTGTGGGTTGGGAAAGAAGGTAGGTAGGTGGATTGCTTGGTTTAAAGACACTCTGGATACCACCTTAGGCATAAATGTAGGATTAGTCCTCATGGACACTCTATCTTGGTGGAAGATTAGAAAGGGTTGCACTGCCATTAAGGCCTGTAGTTCTGAAACCCTCCTTGCTGAAGTAATTGCCAGTAGGAAAGCAGTTTTCCATGACAGGTGTTGTAGGTCTGCTGTTGCTGCTGGTTCAAAAGGTGATAGTGTCAATTTTTCTAGCACAAAGTTCAAGTCCCAAGCTGGCAATGGTGGTTTCCTTGGAGGTTTTACATTCTTGATTCCTCTGAGGAACTGCCTGAGCAAAGGGTGTGAAAAAACAGGTGGATCAAAGCTGTATTCTGCTGAAATAGCTGATGCATGAATCTTGATGGAGGAGTAGGACAGGCCTGAATGAAGTAGTTCGCCAGATACTCCAGAATGTTAGGCATATCTATGTTTGATACATCTTTTCCTCTTTCAGAACTCCAAATGACAAACCTTTTCCATTTCCCAGCATAATTCCTTCTGGTTGAAGGCCTGCGTGCTTCAAGAATAATGTCTTTAACTCTTTGTGAAAGTTCTATATTAGCAGCTGCTATGTGATGTTCCATGCAGTCAGTTGCAGCGTTTTAGGTTTGGATGCATGGTGCTGAAGTTGTTCTGAGTTAGCATCAAAGGCATCAGGGTATTGGCCACATATTGTTCGAGACATGCTCCTCAGCAGTGGGTACCAATGCTGTCTTGGCCAGTTTGGAGCTATCAGGATTATCCTTGGACGCTCCTCCTTGATTTTTAGTAGTACTTTGTGTATCAAGGGAAGAGGTGGGAATGCATATGCTGTTAGGCCTTTCCAGCTGAAGGAGAGAGTCCACTTTCCATGCTAGTGGGTGGAATGTCCTTGTGCAGAATTTTTGAGCTGGTGATTGAAAGGTGATGCGAATAGATCTATCTGAGGCATTCCCATTTCTTGAGATGGTCTTGAAGATATCCGGTGCAGCTGCCATTCGTGGGCATCCGATGTGGTCCTGCTTAACATATCTGCTAGAGAGTTTCTTTTCCTGGCACAAATATTGCCTGTAACTGGATGTTGTAGCTGAGTGCCAGGGTCCACAGCTCCAAAGTCATTCTGCATAGGGGTAAGAATGAGTGCCTCCCTGTTTGTTGATGTACCACATGACTGTGGTGTTGTCTGTCCTTATCATCAAGTGGTCCTCCTTGAGAAATGGTCTGAACTTTTGGATTGCCAGTTTTACTGCCAGCATTTCTTTTAGGTTGATGTGCAGGTGAAGTTGGTCCTGTGTCCACAATCCTTGCGCATTTGTCCAGCATATGCCCCCATCCTAGGTCTGAAGCATCTGTTGTGATGGTCTGGCTTGCTTGACCCTTGAAAGGGCAGGCCTGGGTTTGACTGGCATGCCTGAGCCCACCATAGGAACTCCTGTTTTAAACATGGTATTAGTGGGATTTCCGTTTCTAGGCTGTGTCTGTGTTGGGACCATAAATTCTTTAGGTACCACTGTAGTTTTCTCATATGTAGTCTGGCAAATGGAACCAAGAGTATGCATGATGCCATGAAACCCAAGGCCTGCAGTACCTTTCTTGCTGTTAACTTGTTCAGTTTTGTTAGTGCCAAGAAGTAAAGAGGGAGTTCTTTTTGTTTTTCTGTAGTTAGGAATGCCATTTGTCTTACTGTGTCCAATTCCGCTCCCAGGAAAGTCCTTGTCAGGGATGGTATCAGTCTTGACTTTTGTAAATTGACTGTGTATCCCAGTGCTTGAAGCAAGTAAATGACCCTTTGTAAATCTGTTGTCAGCTTGCTTTTGTTGTCTCCTTGTATCAGGCAGTCGTCCAGGTATGGATAAATTTGAATTCCCTGTAGTCTGCAATGGCGATTACTGATGCCAGGCATTTTGTGAATACTCTGGGCAGTAGATAAGCCAAAGGGCAATGCTGAGAATTGATAGTGCTCTGATCCTGCAAGAAATCTGAGGTATCTTCTGCAGATTGGTCGAATGGGGGTGCAGGTATGCCTCCTTGAGATCTAGAGTTACCAGCCAACACTCCTTGCCCAGCATGGGAAGAAGTTGCTGTAGGGTCAGCATTTTGAATTTTGGGACAATGATGTAAGTATTCAGGGTGGACAGGTCTAGAATTGGTCTCCAACTTTTTCCTTTCTTGGAACTAGGAATAGTCTGGAGTAGAACCCTTTCCTTGCTCTGCTGTTGGCACTTTCTCCACAGCTCTCATGTTTGTTAACTCCATTATCTGTTGTAGAGCCTCTGTCTTTTGATTTGGAGGTAGATTTGGCATTCCTCTTTGTCTGGTAAAGTGTGGAAGTGGAACCGTAACCTTGATCTATGGTTCATAAAATCCACTTGTCCTTTGTTATGTGGTGCCAGTTTATTGAAAATAAGGTTAGCTTTCCGCCTAGAGGAGCTGCTATTTGTTCCCTGGTAGGCGGGTTTAGGATTAAGTCACTGTGGCTGTGTTGATCTAGTCACAGCTGTGAGTCTGAGCCTCTGTTGTTACCTTGCCACTGTCGCCCTCTGTAGGCACCTCCTCTGGATTGGTTTCTGCCTCTGAACGCCTATTCCTGCCCCTTTGAGGTCTTGTGGAGTCAGGAAAGGACCAATTTTGGCAGGCCAGTTCCTGCTAAACCTTGGGGTTGAACCTGCAAGAAATCTTTAACTGTCTGGACGGATTTTGCCTTTTCTTCCATTTTCTTCATAACCTGCTGGGCAGGTGTACCAAACAAACTTGTTTTATCCACAGGAGCATCTAGCAATTTAGATTTAACATGATCCGGTAAAGCTTGCTCCTTTAGCCATGCATGCCTTCTAATTACAGTGCCAGTCATGGCTGATCTAAATGAAGCCTCCAGTGCATCATAGCCACATTTTAAAGAGTGGTTACTAACTTGCTGTATGTTATTTACCATTCCTAATACATATTTCTTATCAAGAGATTCATCAGTGGTTAGCTTTTAGTTAACTGATCAAGCATAAACTCTTGGTATTGTATCATGTGAAACTGACAGTTTAAAGCTCTAGCTGAGAGAGTGGCTGAAGTGTAAACCTTTTTACCCCATCTGTCTAAAGACCTTGCTTCCCTTTCAGAAGGAACAGGGTTTTTAGCTATGGTCGCTACTGCCTTGGGACCCTGGGAAATAGTTTCGGGTCTGCAAGAGGGCCTTGTAAAGGTGGTGATGAGTATCTGGCACCCTGTAAAATCTGTCTGGTTTGGCAGGGGCTGGTGGTAAAGAATCTGGAGCGGAGCAGACATCATTGAAAGCATCATCCACCACAGAGAACAGGAGGTATAGCTAAGGGCCTGTGCTGTGGAAGGTGCAAAAAGGTCCTAAGTCTTTTCTGGAGTCTGAAAAAATCCTGTTGTTGCCATTGGAACTGTTCTCATGGCATGCAAGGTTTCCCCAAAGGAGAATTCTTCTGGTGGGGAAGCAGCTGGAATGGATTCTTCAGCATCAGAATCCTCAAAATTGGAGAAAGGAGCCTCTGGCTGGTCAGTTATGTCTGATTCATCAGCAGAATCATCAGAGGACACTGGCTCATGGGGCTCTGCCCTAGGTCTCTTCTCTGGGGCTGAGAGGCCCTGTCTGGGTGAGATTGAGATCCTCTAATTAATGAAATTAAATCTTCTGCCAAAGTAAGCATTTGAGAACTGGAAGAGGGCCTGGTTGAGGGGGGGTTTAACAGGCACTGTTTTAGTAGTCTTGGCTGCTTTAGCCCTGGCGAAGGCCTTAATGGACATGGCTGCTGGAGGCCTAGCAGCACCACGCTGGGGTAGAGACATCCAGGGAATGGTGTCTGATAAGTCAGTGGTAAGCACCGTAGTGGGTAAAATTTCTGAGGCCGATTCAAGAGTGTTAGCAGGGACCTCAGTTGTAGAGGAAGATTCAGCTGTATTTTGATCAGTTTTTTTGGTTTCGGCGAAACCGAGACACTCGCTTTGCTTAACCATGGTTTCGGCGAAACCGCGGACCCGCAAGTGTCGGTCTTTTCGTTTTTGGCAGAATGCGAGTCGGAGGATCCGACGGCATAATGTACGCAAAATCAGAACCGAAAAACTGTTCTGCAAACTCCGACCGACGCCTAAGCCGCTCGGGTTGAAAGAAGCACAGGATGAACAGGCTGCTACGTCGTGGGCTGGGCCTAAGCAAGGCAGGCAGTAAGAGTGGAAATCTTTATGAGGTATTTGTTTCCACAGGTTAAACAATTATTAACTTTTTCTGACATCGGCTGAGGCAAGAAAGAGTCCCCAACGGGTACTTAGCTTTAGAAGTCTTCAAGTAGTATTCGTAGAAGTAATCTCTGGATCCGACCGACCGGCACTTGAACAGCTTCTGCTTGCAAGAAAGACTGAAGAAAATGGCGTCGGCTGATGCTTTTATACCCGAAGACCAACAGAGATGACGTCGGGTGAAGTGCGACATCAGCCGAAGCCGGACCCGGACTTTGGAATCCGGCCGACTGAAGGGCTGCCTGACGACAGGACAACCCAGTTGTTATGACTGCAGATGCATCCATGAAGGACATCTGTGGTGTTGTCCATCTTTATCAGTAGTTGTCCTGGATGAAGTAAGTCCTTGAAGGCTGTCAGAGCATTCTGAACAGCTAGCATTTCTTTCTGGTTGATATGCAGATGCATTTGGTTTGGGCTTCATTTGCCCTGAATGCATCTCCCTGCCAGGTGGGCCCCCCCCCAAGCATAGTCTGATGCGTCTGTAGTTAGGGTTTGGGTGGCAGGGGGTAAAGTGAATGACATTCCCTTGTTTTGGTGACATGCTCTGCCCACCAAAGAAACTCCTCTTGTAGGCAGGGAGTGAGAGGAATCATTGTTTCCAGACTGACAATGTTGACTCCATAAACTTTTTAGGTACCAATGAAGTTTCCTCATATGCAGTCCCGCATATGGAATTAGTAGAATGCAGGATGCCATGAACTCCAAAGCCTGCAGAATTTGTCTTGCAGATAAATGGGTATTTGTTGCCATTTGTTTGAAGTATGTTGTCAGTTGCCGTTGTTTGTCTGGTGTGAGGTAAGCCATCTGGACAGTTGTATTCAAGCTTGCACCCAGGAATGTAATTATTTGAGAGGATATCAGTTGTGATTTCTTTTCGTTGATGGCATACCCTAGGCATGCTAGAAGCCTTTTTACAAATGCAAGATGTTGAAGAAGAGTGTCCTTGTCCTCTGCTTGAATGAGACAATCATCCAGATAAGGATAAATGTGAATGTTTCTTTGTCTGCAGAATTCAATTACTGGTGCCAGGCGCTTTGTAAAGACCCTGGGTGCAGTAGATAAGCCAACAGGCAGTGCAGAGAATTGGTAATGCAAAAACCCTGCTTTGAAGCAGAGGTATCTTCTGCATGATTCCCTTACTGGGACATGCAGGTATGCCTCTTTTAAGTCTACAGTTACTAACCAAGCATTCTTGCCTAGCACAGGCAGTAGCTGTTGTAAAGTCAGCATTTTGAATTTTGGAATGTCCAGGAACGTGTTCAGAATTGATAAGTCCAGTATTGGACGCCATGAATTGTCTTTTCTGGGTACCAGGAAAAGTCTTGAATAAAAACCTTGTCCTGTTTCCTTTTCTGGTACCGGTTGAATAGCCCCCATATCCATGAGGGGCATGACTTGTTTCTGGGTCTCTGCTCACTGGTTTTGTGGCAGATCCGGCCATCCGTTGGGAATTGGCAAAGTATGGAAATGAAATCTGTACCCCTGGGATACTATATTTAATACCCACTTGTCCTGGGTAATTAACTGGTAATTTTGAGCATGAAGTGCTAGTTTTTCCCCCCAGGGGGGCTGCCAAAAGGTAAGTGCTTGGAGATGGTAGAGGAAAGTCACTGAGACTGCTTACTGTAGGGTTGTGCTTTGTTTCCTCCAAATTTGGAGGTGGAGGCACCCTATTGCTTCGACCTGTAAGAACCCTGTGATTGACATCTGGAGCCTTTTGAGTGCCTGGGTTTGCCCTGAGTGGCTCTGTTGGACACAGGAAAGGACCAATTTTTAGTAGGCCAGTGCCTACTGAACCTGGGTGGCTGCACTTGCAAGAAATCTTTTACAGTTTGCATAGATTTAGCTTTGTCTTCCATTTTCTTCAAAACCTCTTCTGCCTTATTACCAAACAGAGTATCATACTGCAAAGGGGCATCCAGCAATTTAGCTTTAACATGATCAGGCAGATTTTGCTCCTTGAGCCAGGTATGCCTTTTAATCACAGATCCAGTAAAGGCGGCCCTACAAGAGGCCTCCAAGGAATCAAAACCACATTGCAAAGTATGCTTTCCAATCTGATCTGCTGAAGGCAATAAATCCTGTAACTGTTTATTTTCCACACAATCAGAAATCAACATCATTTTCTGTTTCAGTAAGCCCATAACATGCTGTTGATATTTAAGCATATGAAACTGGCAGTTTAAAGCCCTGGTTGCCAAGGCTGCAGACGTATAAATCTTCTTACCCCATCTATCCAGCGCCCTGGAATCCCTATCAGAAGGGGTAGGATTTTTGGCTGTAGAAGCCTTAACACCCTTGGGACCCTGAGAAATAGTCTCAGGATCAGCAGCAGGATTTTTGAAAATAAATTTGTGGGGGTCAGGAACCCTGTAATATCCGTCTGGGTTACTAGGAGTCATGCTTGATTCCAAGAACACATCATCAACAATGTCTAATACAGGAGGCATTGCCAAAGGCCTATGCTAAGGAAAAAGGAAATCCCTAAGCCTCTTTTTTGATTCAGAGAAGTCCTGACTCTCCCAGTGAAAATGTTCCCTTAAAGTATGCAAAGTCTCTCCAAAAGAGTAATCCTCAGGAGGAGATGCAGATGGGATGGATTCCTCTGCATCAGAATCCTCACAGGGTGGAATAGAAAATTCCTGATCAGAAGAGGAATCAGAAGAAATGGAAACCTGATCTGAAGATTCATAATCAGTGCCTTGCCTGAGCTACTTAGCAGGGGGAGGTTGGGAAAGCCCTGATCAAGGTAATTAAGTCCTCAGCCATTTTGATCTCTGTTTTTTAGGCATAGGGGCCTGAGCACATGGCTCATGCATCAGTTTTTTAGACATAGAAGTTGTTTTGACCTTGTTTTTGTTGCTGGCGTCGGTTTAATATAAAAATGTTGAGGCCTGAAAACACCCTCGGAAGCCAGTGCCTGCTCAGCGGCTCCGGACCCATCCAAGGAAGAGACATCCATGGGTTCAATACTCTGAGAATCTTGTGGCATACCGGACTCCGAATGGGTCTTGGGAGAGGCCTGCAACTCAAAAGTAGAGGGTATCAGGGGCTGCGAAAGCGCCTCACTGAGTACCGGCGAACCAGCGACTGGCTTAGGAAAAGCTCTGTTGTCGGTTTTGGACCTCGACAGTCTGCCTTTTTCTTTGCATTTTTTGTGAACTCCGGTAGTCAGATTGCTAACCAACGACATTTCAGGATAGTTAAATCTTGAACCAAAATATTTAGAAGCAAAAATATACCGACACTTAATAGTGCGTTGTTTAAATGTAGCACAGAACCGACAGCAAGGCACATTGCGATCAGGACCTAGGCAAGGAATACAGTACAAATGAAAATCCTTATGAGGTATTTGCTTCCCACAAGTAATGCAATTATTAACTTTTACTGACATCGGTAAGGAGCAAGAAAAAGTTTCCCCAATGGAGTACTTAGCTTTAGGTTGAAGACTTTGGTTCTGAAACTCGAATACGAAAACTTCAGTAGTCGGCCAACCGGCACTTGCGAACTGCTTCTACTTTGGGCACCATGCGGCAAGAAAGACTGAATAAAATGGCGCCGGCTGCATGTTTTATACCCCTGACGACCTAACGTCATGGAAGAGGAGACAGAAACCGACGCAGGACCCAAGACTTTGTTATTCAGGCCGACTGAGGGCAACCTGCCAGCAGATTACCCAAATGTAATGACTGCAACAGTGAAACACAAAGAACATCAGCCAAGCTATGACTCCTTGTTCTGTGATGGTTAACAAATGGGCATACAACAAAACTTCCAGTCATCTCAGAAAATTAACTCTTATGCCATTTAAGCCAATCATGTATAACTAAGCCCTTCCTTCTCCTCTTTCACCAGCAATGCATACATCGGAGTCCAGCACTGACTTCTATAATATTCTACGACTTACAGAAAACATTCTGAAATACATCTTTCTATAACCAATTTCTTGTTTTCTACAAATTATCCAACAATTAATGCATTTTATAATATTTCACAGGTGTGTTATTGACTCCTGTATACAACAGTCAGAATAGTATCCAGTGCCTTACTTGCACTATCAATAAAATAATAGTAAACCATATGCTGTGCAACTCCTAAGCCATGGTACTGAACTTCAATATCTTACAATGTTTATTATTCAATGATAACTCATTATTATTCAAAAACATGCATGCTGATCAGGCAGACCAATGAGGGTGCCCATTGTAAATCCAGGCTTACTCACAAAAAGAAGTTTTATAGCCATGGCAACAGTAAGTATCAACTGCAGCTGGCAGCTGCAAAAAAAACTTCTTTATGTTTTAACCATCATTAATAAAATAACATCTGGACAAATAATGTTATTAGAAAGCTAAACCATGCTGATGTGAGTGCTAATTGCCACACATACATCTGGGGTCAAGATAAGCACTGTGTAGGCATATTTGTATTTATAAAAAAATAAATAAATAAATAAAATAGAAAAAAAAACAGAAACTCACCTACGGCCAAGATGCCAGGAGTGTCAAAGAAACAGCTTCCACACACACAAATCTCAATTCCTTTGCAAAGAAAAAGGCAGCAGAAACTGCTACATACTGTGCAAACATAGGCACAAAAATGCTCAGTGCATGCACAGTATACAATTTAGAGATCCCTACAAGAAAATAAGATGTGGAGGAGCATTAAAGCCCTCTTTTACTGGCATTATTTTAGAAAGCTAAGATTTTGTTTTCTTAAATAATGTCACTGTATAATAAACTAGTCCACAAGTAATACAAGATTTATCCACAGTTAGCTAGCTTTCTTTGATCACTTGAGCTTCACACACTCATGATCAAAGCACATCATCTGTGGGTAAATCCCCATATTAGCCACAGCTGAGCATGAATTACAGCTAAAGTAATTTCACTGACAAATTTAAATACTCCAGTACTCAGTGCTGATTAGCTGACAAGACACAGATGTATGTACATATATATATATATATGTGCATATGTATACCGCTTCCTTTAACTTCTATAAAAAAAAAATAGATCCAATGGTGCCTTGTACTAAAAAACAATCTCGGTTTCCTGTAGGCTTCTAGAGACTTGTTAAAAATTAATTATCAGTTTAGCAAATAATCCTGCAAAGTGATTTGGTAAACAGCTGCAGATCTCTTAACTTTAAAATCAACAAACCTGCTATCAATCTGCTCATCTTCACCTCTGTTTTCCTAAACTGCTGGAAGAGTAGCAAAACCTTCATCCATCTCTCCATTGAAAGCAGATGTGAAGAATGGAAACCAACATGGCAGAGAAATTTGGTGCAATGCAATACTAGTTAGCATCACAGTACTGTTTTCATGGTTTGCAACATTTAGTTCCTTGTTCTTCTCAGGAGCAAAACAATAACCTGCTTTCTCCTTCAGACAGAATCAATTGAACTACCAAGTGATGGCTCCATGAGACACAATAAAGTCAAAAGCACTTTCTCCAACATTGTTTACAGTCATCACAATACAGGTGCCATAGAATCCTAAAACCAAATTGTCCCTTTTTTCACGCTGAATTAGTTACTGTGCCCATATCAACTTTGGAAGAACAATGTTTCAAAAACAAAGCAGTCTCCCTTTTCCTATTCGAAGTGAACTGGTACAGCAATATGAGGTACTGGTGCTCTCAACAGTGTTCACCAAAATCTTCAAAATAAAATGGTTACTGGTGAATTACGCTTTCCAGTAAATTGTGGCAGTCTTGTTTTCAGCTAAGCCTATTCCTCAAATAAAAGCTATCATCACCAAAACTAACAAGTTAAGTATTCAAAATATTATAAAATATCAAACATGCCTACATTTATTCAGCAACAAACATTCTACCCAAAATAAAGTAAGGCATTTCCCAGCAAACCAGTGAAAAGCGGGAAGGCAAGAATCATTAGTGGGGGCAAAGAATATGGAAGAAAAAGCTCTATAACAGATAATGGGAACAAATCAATGAACCAAAAAGTTAGTTAACATGAACAGGCATAAAAGGCTGGTAAAGTAGATCAACTTTCAAAAATATTTAACAGAATGACTTCTCTAACAGGACAGTGAAGGAAAATCTAGAGTACTGAACACTTAAGGGGAAAAAACTATTAAGACTACTATGTCACCTGCCATTCAGAATAGCCCTGGAAAATTCTTCTCTTTTGCAAGACCAGTTAATTTAACCAGCAATACCCAATAAACAGAAAGACAACTTAATAAGCAACGGCCTTAAACAGATCTTTTGTAGATGCATTTTTTAAAATAAGCCTTATAAGTAGTTACTTATCAAACAGTATGAGCTACCAGCACCCTCAAATGTTTGTTATTGCCATCTTAAAAGGAAAGAGAAGTACATACCTCCTGAACAGGACTGGGTTTACCTGACAACTTCTTTCCAGTGCTTCCTCTGGTTATACAGGCAAACAAAGTATCCCCTTTCCTAACACAGGGGGTCAGAAATATGAAATACCAGAGCTCCTTTTGCATATCTGGATACTGTGCAAAGGTCTCCCTTCTGTAATAATTATGGAAAGCAGTTCAGAATCTGAATGAGCAGATTTGAAGTTCTTCTGAAACATCTCTTAATGATGACTCTGTGTAAAAACTTGTTTTCTGACAGACATGACAGCTAACAAAATAGCCTTCCAGAATTAGAAACACAAACTTTGATCAGCAAATGATATGCGTTTAAACAGCTAAGGAGTTAATGTGTCTACAGTAAAATTCACATCCATCACTAGTGATTTCTTCTTGATGGTCTCAATTAAGAAAAAAACTTTATTGTGGATGCTAGTGGGGCAGGCCAAAGCAAGCAGGTGTACAAGGTTAATGAATCAGTTTTGACAGATAAATAAGTAAGCACTAATTCTCACAAAAAACAGAAACATTACAAAGACAATGTGACAAAAAAAATGTGTTTTCTCTCTGCTTTGCCCACAGGAAAACTCGTACAACTACTTGTTAGTGTAAAATTTTCTAAAGCAGCAATTGGCAATACCTTCAGGTCAGAGTGCCAAAGGAAAAAAAAAGATGTAGACGCTTGTAAAATGTTTGACTATGGGGCACCAGGAATAGAGGTGTGTTGGGGTGCGTGTATACACACTTTTTTTTTTTTAATATCGATTAGCACATGCAGTAAGGAAGTGAACAAATGTGGTTGGTTGGAGGTGGAAAGTGCAATACAAGGATGTAAAACATAATAAAATCATTTTCCAGCAATTATAATTATATGCATTTTAGCATCTTTATACAGGACCCACTCTTAAATGCTATCAAATTCATGCACAACATAATAAGGAACTATAAGAAACACGAACTACAGTGATGTGACTACTGTGACACATTTTTAAATGATTTAGTATTACAGCTTTTTAATGGTGTAATAAATTACTGTCCTGCAAATGTCAGTGAGGACTATTGTGCAGAAACTGACACACACAAGCTTCATACATGTGTGTTTTGTGATAAAAGGTCATTTTAATAGGTACCACTTTGAAAACTTCTTGTCCACCTTACCTGAATGTTACTTATAGCTTAACTGGCAGATCATATATGACCTACACATTAACAGCCCACAGAATGTTGTTGTATCTTTCAGCTTTTCCCGGTTAGGGGTCGCCACAGCAGAACTCTGGTCCGCTAATGATTGGCAGTAGATTTTTACGTACCAAGTTGCCAGCCCTGAAGCACAACCTTCAATAAAGGTATGCCCATTCACGCATGTCTCCACACAGAAGACGCTTTAGCTGAGAATCGAACAGGACAACGTCTTACTGTGAGGCGACAACGCTACCGCAGCACCACCACCGCAGTCCATTAACAGCCCACAGAATATGAAATGTAAATCAAATGTAGCCAAGACAGACCTACAGCAACAAAAATACAACTCAATCTGTACAAAACCGCTCAAGCAATATGCACATTTCAGAATCCTCTTTTGGCCAAAATGAAAAAATGAATACTCCAAATTTTGTGTGCGCTGCTTAAAAACATTTTCAAACAATTATAATGAAGTATCACTAGTGGAAAACACTGAAACAACAATTCCACATGAATTTACCATAAATGTACATGTTCTTTGTGATTTATTGTTGCAGTACTGTTTCTTGGGATTCTTACCTAAATATCAGAACTTTTACCTTACCTTCCAGGATAGGCAGACTCCCTCCCCTACCAATGTAAAGATGTCAGTTGTATAAAAGGACTTTAGCTGGCACCATTTTCAGGTCTTTCTTGTCCTCTGTATTTTCAATAAATACTTCAAGAAGTCGCAGCGTAATTCATCCAGTGATGACACATCCCAAGTGGATGTGTATAACAAGGAGGACCCCCAAACATGCACCAGCAGGCTACTGGATACCTCCAGTAAGGGGAACACCTGATCCTAAGGAAGATGAGGAGTGTACTTTAGATACCCACCCCAACTCATGGAAGCATCAAGGGCAAACAAGAAGGCGGCAGCAAGTCACAGTGCAGCAGTGAATTTACTCTTAACATCTACATTTATGACAAGTTCCATCACAACTGTTCTATTTTTTTCATGAATCACCACTGCAGTAATAATATTCCCAGAATTTACTGGTGTGTGTGGCTGGCCCAGCATAGTGGTTGCGGCAGAACCTGCCCTGACTCTGGAAATGTTGGCTAAGTTGTAACCTTTAGCAAAGCTGTGAACAGATGACTAGGTGGTTGCTTCTGAGATGATCTAAGTAGTTACCATCTAAGGAAGACAGTAGTGAAAGCCTTGGCCCTTATGGAGTGGGCTCTCTTTTGGACTAGTACTGGTTTTCCAAAACAGAGTGTAACAAAAGGAAATGCACTGCGCTATCCACTTAGATATGGTTTTCTTATGGGCAGGCCTTTCTTTCTTTCCTTTTTGCAAGGGTAATAAAGAGCTTACTACACATTCCACTGCTCTGTCCTGCCAAAGTAGAGCCTGAACAGTCTGTGGACATCCAAGGAACACAGGATTCCTTCCCCCTTGGTTTGAGGAAAGGAGAAAATACTGGTAAATGAAGGACTTGCTTTACTGACAAATCTATAACCACTTCTAGAAGGACTGACACACAGGGTGACCCTGTCTTTGTATCACACCAGAAAGGACTTATGCACATGGGAACTTGCAGTTCTGAAATGCATCTTTTTGAGATCAAAGCTGCAAAAAGGGCAGCATTCCAGGACAAAAAAATGATAGGGATGAAAGTAACTAATGTAAACGAGGGAGAAGTAAGTTTTTCCAATCCAAAATTAAGATTCCATGGCATAACAATCTCTCTGTCTTTTTTTTCTTTTTTTTTTTTGCAAAACCCTTTCAGGGACCGTTTCATAAGCAACTGGGAGAAAATGGTGAATTCGACAACTAGACTAGCAGAAATGGCTTAGGCATGCATACGGGTCTTCCAGGTAAGTGAGGACTAGAAACACCTGTGCCAATACAGAGGCCTGCCCTCTGCTTTGGCACTAATGGGAGAAAGTACAGTTGTGTACACTTACCATAATGTTCGAGTGTATTCACTGTTGCAGTCATTACATTTGGGTAATCTGCTGGCAGGTTGCCCTCAGTCGGCCTGATTAACAAAGTCTTGAGTCCTGCATCGGTTGCTGTCCCTTCTTCCATTACGTCAGGTCGTCAGGGGTATAAAACATGCAGCCGACACCATTTTCCTCAGTTTTTCTTGCCCCAGATGTCAGGTGCCCCCTAAATGGGGAGCAAAAAAAAAAAAAAAAAAAAAATATATATATATATATATATATATATATATATATATATATATATATGCATGTAATTTAGAACACAACAAATAAACCTCCAAATAAAAAGCAAATACACCAAAAAGGCTTTTGAGCATAGCAAAAGAAAGAAGAGGTACAGTAAGAGAAAAACAGGGGGCTGGAGGGTGGGTAACCAGGACTGCAACAGTGAATACACTCGAACATCTACATTTATGGTAAGTGTACACAACTGTACTATGTTCGTGTTTCACTGCTACAGTCAACACATTTGGGTAGAATCCCAAAGCTATGGTTGGGGAGGATGGAATTATACAGCACTAGGAGCAGCTATAAGGCCCTGCAGGACAGCAGCAGCAAAGCCTGCTCTTGATTTAGAGAAGAGAGGTAAATGGTAATGTTTGGTGAACGTATGAACTGAACTCCAGGTAACAGCTTCTAGAATGTCTCTGGTAGGAACCCCTCTGAGAAAGGCTGCAGAAGTAGATGCAGCCCTGGTAGAGTGGGATCTGATCGCCTTGGGAACAGGTTTACCATGGTGCGTGTAGCAGAAAAAAATACAATGGCTTATCCATTTTGAAATAGTCTGCTTTGAAATAGCCTTTCCATCTGCCCCTGCAGCAAATGCCACCAGTAATTGCCCAGATTTTCTTAGAGATTTTGTCCTGCTTAAGTAGAATCTTAGTTGTCTGTGTACATCCAATGAATGCAGAATCCATTCACCCTTGTTCTGTGGATTTGGGAAAAAAGTTGGCAGATGAATGGACTAATTAAGAGCCACACTAGATACCACTTTAGGCATTAAGGATGGATTGGTCCTGAGTGCCACCCTGTCTGGGTAAAAGATAATAAAAGGCTCCACTGCCATGACAGCCTGTAGTTCTGAAATCCTTCTAGATTAAGTGACTGCTAAAAGAAAAGCTGTCTTCCAAGAGAGAAATTTTATGTCTGCAGTAGCAGCTGGCTCAAAATGAGGTAGGGTGAGCTTTTCCAACACAAAATTGAGGTCCCATGTAGGAGTTGGTGCTCTCCTGGGAGGTCTTAAAATTTTGGCCCCTCTGAGGTACTGTTTTAGCAGGGGATGAGAAAAGAGGGGAGGCTCTGTGTTGTCATGAGCTGAAATTGCAGAGGCATGTATTTTTATGGAAGAGAAAGATAGGCCCTTGTGAAGCATCTTAGTTAAATATTGCAGAATCTGAGGAATATTGGGCATTGCTGTGCTTATTCCTTCTGCTTGGTTCCAGGCACAGAATCTTTTCCATTAATCAGCATAAGATTTTCTAGTACTAGGCCTTCTAGCCTCCAAAATGACATCCATCACAGGTTTGCTGAGAGATGTAACCGGTGAAATTAGTTGATTAGCCATGCTGCAAGATTCAGAGTTTGGAGCTGAGTGTGCAGAATTTGATAGTTCTGCTAAGACAGTAGATAAGGCGTCTGAGGCAGGTACCACGGATGAAGGTGTGACATATTGCGTAGGAGCGGGTACCAGTGTTGGCGAGGCCAGTCTGGAGCAATCAGAATAATTTTTGTTTTTTCTTGTCTGACTTTTAGTAAGACCTTGGAGGGCATAGGCAGAGGGGGAAAGGCATAGACTGATAGGTTTTTCCAGCTGAAGGACAGAGTGTCCACTTTCCAAGCATTTTTGTGATGAATCCTTGTGCAGAATTTGTCCAACTGATAGTTCTAGGGTGAGGCAAAAAGATCTATGTCTGGGCTCCCCCATTTGCGTGTCAACATGCTGAAGCTTTGTGGATCCAGTCTCCATTTGTGTGGGTCCATAACATTTCTGCTTAGTTCATCTGTCAGAGTATTTTGCTTTCCTGGCAGGAATTGAGCTTGTAGATGTATTTGATAAGTCAAGGCCATATTCCACAAAGCCATGGCTAGTCTGCAAAGGGGGGAGGAATGGGTACCCCCTGCTTGTTTATGTACCACATGACTGTGGTGTTGTCTGTCTGTATCAGCAGTTGTCCTGGATGAAGACAGTCCTTGAAGGCTGTCAGAGCATTCTGTACAGCTAGCATCTCTTTCTGGTTCATATGTAGGTGCATTTGATTTGGGCTCCATTGGCGATGAATGCATCTCCCTGCCATATGCACCCCCCCAAGCATAATCTGACACTTCCATTGCCAGGGTTTGTGTGGCAGGGGGTGGAATGAATGACAGTCCCATGTTTTGGTGACAGGTCTCTACCCACCATAGGAACTCTTGCTGCAGGCAAGGAATGATAGGAATCATTGCTTCCAGGCTGTGACAATGTTGACTCCATAAGCTTTTTAGGTACCACTGAAGTTTCCTCATATGCAGTCTCGCATATGGAATTATTCGAATGCAGGAAGCCATGAGCCCCAAAGCCTGCAAAATTTGTCTTGCAGATAGCTGGGTTTTTGTGGCCACTTGTTTGAAGTAAGTCATCAACTGAATTTGTTTTTCTGGCATAAGGTAAGTCATCTGTGCAGTTGTATTCAAGCTTGCACCCAGAAATGTAATTATTTGAGAGGGTACCAGATGCGATTTCTTTTCGTTTATGGTGTACCCCAGACAAGTTAAATGCCAGATGTATTAGTAGAGTGTCCTTGTTCTCTGCCTGAATTAGACAATCGTCCAGGTAAGGATAAATTTTAATGTTTCTTTGTCTGCAAAATGCAATTACTGGTGTCAGGCACTTTGTGAAGACCCTGGGTGCAGTAGATAAGCCAAAGGGCAGTGCAGAGAACTGGTAATGCAAATAGCCTGCTTTGAAGCGGAGGTATCTTCTGCAAGATTCCCCGATTGGGATATGTAGGTAAGCTTCTTTCAAGTCTAGAGTTACCAGCCAGGCATCCTTGCCTAGCATAGGCAGTAACTGTTGTAGAGTCAGCATCTTGAATTTTGGAATGTCCAGGAATGTATTTAGAATAGATAAGTCCAGAATTGGGCGCTATGATTTGTCTTTTCTGGGTACCAGGAAAAGTCCTGAATAAAAACCTTGTCCCTTTTCCTTTTCTGCTACAGGTCGAATAGCCCCCATATTCATGAAGGACATAACTTGTTTCTGGGCCTCTGCCCACTGATTTGGAGGCAGATCTGGCCATCCATTTGGGACTGGCAACGGGTGGAAATGAAATCTGTATCCCTAGGATACTATATTTAAAACCCACTTGTCCTGGGTAATTAGATGCCAATTTTGTGCATGAAGCGCCAGTTTTCCCCCCAAAGGGGCTGCCAAAAGATAAGTGCTTGGTGATGGCAGAGGAAAGTCATTGCGACTGTTTACCGTAGGGAGGTGCCTTGCTACTTCCAGATTTGGAGGTGGAGGCACCCCATTGTTTTGTTCTGTAAGTTCCTTGTGACTGAAACCTGGAGCCTTTGGAGTTTCTGGGTTTGACCTGAGCGGCTCTGGTGGGTACTGGAAAGGACCAATTCTTAGTAGGCCAGTGCCTACTGAACCTGGGTGACTGCACTTGTAGGAAATCTTTTACAGTTTGCATAGATTTATCTTTGTCTTCCATCTTTTTCAAAACTTCTTCTGCCTTATTACCAAATAGACTGTCCTGCTGTAAAGGAGCATCCAACAATTTTGCTTTAACATGATCAGGTAGATTTTGCTCCTTGCGCCAAGCATGTTTTCTTATCACTGATCCAATTACAGTGGCCCTGCAAGAGGCCTCCTAAGAATCAAAACCACATTGCAAAGTATGCTTTCCAAATTGTTCAGCTGAATGCAATAAATCCTGTAACTCTTTATTTTCCACACAGTCAGAAATCAACATTTTCTGTTTCAGTAAGCCCATGACATGCTGCTGATATTTAAGCATATGAAATTGACAGTTTAAAGCCCTGATTGCCACGGTTGCAGACATGTAAACCTTCTTACCCCATTTATCCAGCAGCCTGGAGTCTCTATCAGAAGGGGTAGGATTTTTAACAGTAGAAGCCTTAACACCCTTGGGACCCTGATATATGGTTTCAGGGTCAGCAGTAGGGGGATTTAAAAAGGAATTTGTGAGAGTCAGGAACCCTGTAATATCTGTCTTGCTTAATAGGAGCTGGAGGCAGGGAATCAGGAGCCATGCTGGATACTGAAAAAAAGTACAGTTTTATACCTACCATAAATGTAGATGTCCGAACTGGATAGCATCTGCAGTCATAACACAACTGTTGATGTGTCACAGGGTCAGGCAGCCCTTCAGTCCCCAGTTCAAGGGTCCGTCCGGCGCTGATTCGGCTGCCACTTCACCATCTCTGCATCTCTGTTGGTCTTCAGGTATAAAGGCATCAGCCGATGCCATTTTTCACCTCAGTGCTTGCCCCCAGATGCCAGTAGCCCCCTTGAAGGCTAAAATTTTGGATAAATGTCAATGTTTCCAAAAAAAGAAAGTAAAAACAACAAAAATAAGCAATACATATATATATACAACACTATAACACAAAAGACTCTCCCCAAGTGGCTACACCTTGGGAGGGTAACAGAGGAGGGAGTACAGGAGAGGGGGAGGGGGAGGGTAATCTGACGGAGCATGTGCTAGACATTCGGACATACTATGGGTACAAACCTTCTACACTGTATCTGCAGTCATATGGATGCATCTGCAACCCTCAACAAGGTAGAATACCATAGCCAACTAGGGAGGAGGAAGAAGAGATTATGGTGTGTTTAGGGCAAACTGCAGGTACAGCAGTGGCAAACCCTGCTTTCGGGATGTATTGGCAAATGCAAATTATAATGCTTGGCAAATGTATGCACGAGGAGGAGGTCAAGTAGCCGCTCCAGTAATGTCTTTGGTTGCCACTCCTGCATTAATGTGCTGGGTGTGTGGCTGTTCTTATTGTAGAGATGAGGTCTATGCCTCTGGAGAATTGGTTTTCCATGGAAGAATTAACAGAGATGGTATGCATTTCCATATCATTTGGAGATTGTCTGTTTTTTTCTTAGCTTTTTCTTCTGTTCCTGTGTTTACAAAAGCTAAAAGCTGTTCAGTTACTTGCTACTTTTGTTTCTGTCCAGGGTGTAAGTAGCTGTCTATGCGTGGTAAGGTATGTATTTTAAGGTTCCTTTCTGTTTTGTGGGTTGAAGAAGGGTAGGTGGATTCCTGGATTGCCTGGTTTAAGGATGGTTGGATAGGACCTTAGGCATACGCCATTATTAGGAAGGTTGGACCCTCCTCTCTGGGAAAGATTAGGAAGGGTTGTACTGCTTCAGGGTTGTGGGTTCTAGTTACCCTTGGCCTGGGAGGCGCTTGCCAGTAGGAAGGCCCGGTTTCCACGATAGATGCTGTAGGTCTGCTTGCTGTGCTGGCTCAAGGGTGATAGTGAAAACTTTTTCTGGCACAAAAGGGTTTTACATTCTTGGTAATGGTCCCTCCTTGGAGGGTTTTACATTCTTGATTCCTGGAGGAAACTGTCTGGCCTGAATGTGTGCTGAAAAACAGTGGGATTGTGAAAAATTCTAGGGATTCCATGTATGCATTCATCTTGATGGAGGAGGTACTTGAAACTGAAAGTTCTTTCCATTTTGAATGCTCAGAAGTTTAGGCATATCTATGTTTGACACATTTCCCTCATAGTTTACTCAATGACAAACCTTTTCCATTTTCAAGAATAATAGTTTTGCTTTGTTGAAGGTCTGCGGGCTTCAAGAATAATGTCTAGTTGTCTTTGGGAAATCAAATAATTAGCTGTTGCTATGTTGGGAAAGGAGTTCTCAGTTTGAACGTTTTAGGCAATGATGTTGTTCTGTATAGTTTTTCTGAGTTAACATCATCATCATTCTGTATTATTGGCACAGTATTGTTCTGAGATCAAGGGAGCAGTGAGTGGGTGTATTGGTTGTTGCTCGCCGTTTTAGCTATACCAGTTATCCCTTTTTTGGTGGGACCTTGATTTTTAGTAATAGAATGTGTATCAAGGGAGAATTAAAGGGAAGCTATCAGCTTGAGGTATTCCATCTGAAGGAGAAGCCGATCCAGATGATACTAGTGGGTGTTAGGAATGGCCTTATGCAAACTTTGCAGAAGTTATGAAAGATAGAGTTGAGGATCTATCTGACAATATTCTTTGTAATGGTCTTTGTTAGCCAGTCTGTAGCATCACAGCTTGGCAGTACTGTGGTTCTGCTTAATATGATGTACAGAGTATGTTTGTTTTCGGTACAAAATATTGTGGTGTACTGGATGTTTATGCTGAAGTCCAGGTGCCACAGCTCAAAGTCACAGTGCATAGGGGTTTAGAATGGAATTTTTTAACTGTGTTGATGTACCATGGTCCTGTGGTGTTATCCTTCCTGCTCCTGTGGTGGGCCCTCTGAGAATGATTCTGAAGTTCTGGATTTGCAGTTTTTGCCAGCATTTGCGCGTTTGTTGATGTGCAAATTAGAGGTTTTACTCCTGGGCATGCTTGTCCTTGCCATATTTGGTAACTTACCTGTAAGCATGGATCTGGGTCTGAAGCGTCTGTTGTGTGCCTGTGTTGTGCTGTTCATCTCTGCCTAGGTAGCCCTGGGTTTGACTGGCAGGCTGGAGGCACCATAGGAACTATGGATTCTGCATTTAGTTAGTGGAATTTTGGTTTTTCTGCTGTGCCTGTTGTTCTGTTTGTTAGTCTTTAGAGTTTCAGCCCAAGTGGCAGTTATTTTTCTGCAGTTAGAATACCAAGATTATGCATGATGCCCCATTGCCCGCTCAAGAATCTGCTTGTGGAAAGCCATAAAGTAAAGAGGTTTGTCTGTTTTCTGAAGTGCCCCAGTGAAGTTTCTGCAGCCTTGAAAGCCATTTGTTTTTGTCAGTGTGATTTGCTGTGTCCAATTCCAGCACCTTTTTGGTATCCAGCCTTGAAATTTGTCAGCCTTGACTGTATGGGCGGTTTTGTAAGTCAGTAAATTGTGCTTTTTAAATCTGTCAGCTTGCTTCAAAGCTCATGCCCAGGCATTGATAAGGTCAGGTATGGGTAAATTTGAACTGATGGCAATGAATTCAGTGATAATGCTCTGATGCCAGGCATCCTTGTGAATAATCTGGTATTAGTAGATAAGCCATGATTGCCCTGCAGAATTGATCTGGATCTGAGGTCGAAATCTGAGGTTTTGGGACAAGATTGGTCGAAGATTGGGTGAGTGGCTCTATGCCTCCTTGGCCAACTGGTTAAGTGGCTTTTGGAACATTTTGTAGTCTTGAGTAGAAACTTAGAATTGTCTTTTGTTGAATTCTTTGTTTAGATGTGGTAGGTCAAGATTGGAATATTCGAGAATGGGTTGTATCTTTTTTACGACAGGTAACTTGAGCATCTCTTGAGTAGCATCCTTCTTGTTGGCAACTCCGCTTCCTCTTGGTACGGATCCCTTTGCTTTTTGCATTATCTAGAGTGTTCCCTCTGTTTTTGATTTGTAATAAGATTTGGCATTCTGCTATTGACTCCTGAAAGTGTGGTTCCACTAAGATTTTGTGTTGTTCATGTAGTTGTAAAATCCACTTGTCTTTTGTGATATAAAGGCTTGCCCTCTGTTTGTAACCTCCTTTAATTTGCCGATATAATGCACCTATTCTGGATTGTTGTGGTAGTTGGTTAGGAGGTGTCTATGTGGCTGTGGCAGGCTAGTCAGCTAAACTTTGTGGTTGTGCCTCTGTTGTTACCTGCTTTCTGTAATGGGTCCTCTGCCTGCCACCATTCTCTTTCCGGTTTCTGCCTCTTTGCCGTATTCATGCCCTTTGGGATCTTGGGGAGGAGGAAGGGACCAATTTTTTAAAGCCCCTAGTAAAGCTTGTGTGGGGAGTTGGACCGCATTTTTAATCTTTAACCGTTTGAATGCCTTTTGCCTTTTCTGTGGTTTTCTTCATTACCTGCTAACATTTTGTACCAAACAAGCTGGTTGCATGTTATAACTAATTTCTAATATATATTTCTTTGTATATTTAAACATTTCCTTTCTAAATCTATTAACTTACACTAACTGATCTAAGTAAAGGCTGATTAGAAACTGATGCAAGCTGTCATAGCTACAACTTAGGAATGGTTAACTATGAATTGTATGTTATTTACCATTTCTTCAATATATTCTTATCAGGAGATTCATCTAACTTTAGCTTTGTTAACTATTGATTCTAATATAACAAGAGGTATTGTATCATGTGAAGCTGACAGTTTAAAGCTCTGTCTGAGGTTTGGCCATTTGTGTAAACCTTCTGGGTTTTTCTGTCTAAAGACCTGGCTTCCCTTGAGAGCAGAATAGCTGGGTTTTAGCTGTGGTGTGGCCTCTGTTGTGGGGTCCTGGGGCTCTGTTGAGGGTGGAAATGTGGGGGCCTTGTAAGGTGTGGTCTGGAGTGTCTGGTCTGCCTGTGGAAGGTGTCCTGGTTTGGCGTGGGGCTGGAGGTAAAATTCTGTGTGCAGGAGGCAGCTGTTTGAAGGCATCATCACTAGAGAGAGCACAGGGAGAATAGCTAGGGCCTGTGGTGTGGAAGGTGCAGAAAGAGGACAGAATCTTTTTCTGGCCCAGAGAGAAATCTCTCTGCCTGTATTGGAACACAACTCATTGAGAGCCCCTGTCTGTTTCCCCAGCTGGAATTCTTCTGGTGGCATGCAGCTGAGACAGATTGCTTCAGCATAGGAGTCTTCAAGGCACTGCGTCTGAGCCTCTGTTCTGTCTGTTATATCTGAAAGGCCAGCAGAATGGACCAAGGGACACAGGCTCGGGGGGAGCTCTGCCTAGGGTCTGTCTCTGGGGTAGAGAGAGTCAGGACTGGGGGAATTGAGATCCCTAGTGGATGAAATTAAATTCTCTGAGGGCTGTAAGCATTTGTGAACTAGAGGCGGGCGGGTTGTAGTGTGGGCTGGCAGCTTTCTGCCTAGTAGTTTGGCTGCTGGCCTGGCAAAGGCCCTCTGTGACACCACTTAAGGAGGCCCTAGGCAGCACCATTGATGGGGTTTGGACATCTTTGAGGCAGTTTCTGATAAGTCAGTGGCAACCGGCGTAGATAAAATTTCTGAGAGCAGATTCACTGTTCAGCAACTCCGAATGCACAGGTAGTGGCTTAGATTCTCGGTTAGCAAAATCAACCCAGACACGGTTTAGGCGAAACCGGGCACTTTCATGCAAGAGTTTTTGGGTAAGTGGATTTGTTTCCGACCCGCTGGTGTTTCTCTATTTGTTAATTTTTAGCAGTTTGGGGTAAGGACATCGCGGCAATGGAATCATAAAATCAGAACGTTAAACTGAGTGGCGGTATCGACAGGGCCTAAGGCCGGAAAAGAAGAAAGGCGCACAGGCGGAACAGGCTTACCCGGGCCTAAAGATGGGCAAACAGGCAACCGAGAAAGACATATGAGTAAAATCCTTATGGACGCCGGGCGCAAACTGGTTAAGCAATTGGACACGGACTGGAGGGCGGAGGCAAGAAAAGAGAGTCCCCAATGGAATTAAACTGTTAGTCTTGGTAGTGCAGAAGTAAAGGACATCATCAACAATGTCTAGAACAAGAGGTATAGCCAAAGGCCTATGCTGAAGAAGAAGGAAATCCTGAAGCCTCTTTTTAGATTCTGAGAAATCCTGACTCTCTCAGTGAAAATGCTCCCTTAAGGTATGCAAAGTTTCTCCACAAAAGAAATCCTCAGGAGGAGAAGAAGAAGGGATGGATTCTTCTGCATCAGAATCCTCATAAGGTGGAATAGATAATTCCTGATCAGAAGAGGAATCAGAAGAAATGGAAACCTGATCTGATGATTCATAATCAGTGCCTTGCCTAGGCCTCTTAGCAGGAGGGGGGATGGGAACCCCTGATCAAAGTAATTAAATCCTTAGCCATTTTGATCATTTGTTTTTTAGGCGTAGGGGCCTGTGCACGTGGACCAAGTGTTGGTTTTTAGACATAGAAGTTGATTTTGGCCTAAGTTTTGAAGATGGCGTTGGTTTAATTTACAAATCTTTAGGCCTGAAAACACCCTCAGAAGCCGGTGCCTGCTCAGTGGCTCCGGACCCATCTAAGGTAGAGACATTCGCGGGTTCAAGTGTCTCGCGGCATACCGGACTCCGAATGGGTCTCAGTAGAGGCCTGTGAATCAAAAGTAGCAGGCATCAGGGGCTGCGAAAGCACCTCACTGAGTACCAGTGAACCGATGACTGGCTTAGGAGAAGCTTCGTCATCGGTTTTGGACCTCGACGGTCTGTCTCTGTCTTTTTCTTTGTATTTTTTTATGTATTCTGGTAGTTGGATTGCTAACCGACGACATTTCTGGATAGTTAAAGCTTGAGCCAAAATATTTAGAATCAAAAATATACCGACGCTTAATAGTACATTGATTAAATTTAGCATAAAATCGACAGCAAGGCACGTTGTGGTCATGCCTAGACAAGGAATACAGTACAAATGAAAATCCTTATGAGGTATTTGCTTCCCACAAGTAATACATTTATTAACTTTTACTGACATCGGTAAGGAGCAAGAAAAAGTTTCCCCAAAGGGGTACTTAAGCTTTAGATTGAAAACTTCGGTTCTGAAACTCGAAAATGAAAATTTCAGTAGTTGGCCAACCGGCACTTGCAAACTGCTTCTGCTTTGGGCACCGCGCAGCAAGAAAGACTGAGGAAAATGGCGTCAGCTGCATGTTTTATACCCCTGACGACCGGACGTCATGGAAGAAGGGACAGCAACCGACGCAGGACCCAAGACTTTGTTAATCAGGCCGACTGAGGGCAACCTGCCAGCAAATTACCCAAATGTAATGACTGCAGCAGTGAAACACAAAGAACATCTTCTTACACTTTGCTTGCCTGTCAATACCCAGGAAGACAGCTCCTTTTAATGTCTTCTAGTGCAATTTTTGAAGTTTCAAGGACAATCCCACATCCTGGAAGCAGTACACCATGACCTCCCGAGCCTTTTCTTTAATTTGCACAGAGGAGGTTGAGTGAAGCAATTGTCCGGGCATTTGTAAATGTAAATGAGCTTTGTGCTGCAGAAGGCAATGATTTGAGCCAAGCACTTTGTAAGCACCCTTAGTGCAGCAGATAATTCATTAATTCATAGGGTATTCATAAGTTAGTACTAGGCTAACTGCCCTTGCGAGCCATTTTAAGCCTAGCCAATTATCCCCTGTGAGATTCAAACCCTGTACCTTGTGTTTGTAAGGCAAACATCTTAACCATTAGGCCACCCTCCCAATAAGTCAAAGGGAAAGGATGTGAATAAGTAGTGGAAGCCCACTGCATCAAATCTTAGAAAATGTCTGTCCCTCTTTGCTATACAGACCTGCAGATGGGCATCCTTTATGTTTAACATCACCAAAGGAACTCGTGGAAGAATCAAGGGTAAGAAGATTTGTAATGATATCATCTTGAATTCTGGAACTGACAGAAACTTGTCCAGTTTTAATACATCTAGAACCTAGAATTGGTCTCCAGGACCTCTCTTTTCTTGAGACTAGAAATAACTGCAACATAACTCTGTCCCATTTATATTTCTTGGTTCTTCTTTTTATGGCTTCCTTTGTCATAAGGTTTTGTATCCACAAAAGCATTAGATGCTGCTGATCTTCTGGAACAGGTGGAATACCAATCAGTTTTGGTTTCCTTTGAAACTGTAGGCCATAACCCTTTTTATGATCTATAGGACCCACTTCCTCTGAGTGATGTTCTCTTACTGCCACAGAACAAATGCCAGTCTGCCTTCTACTCTGGCTTAAGGAAGGGAAGTACAAGGATTAATGCTGGGAAGGGGTTGAAGTGGGATTTTTGGTAAAGAGGGAGGAGAGTGCTGTTCTAACTAATAGCTACTCTCTCTCACTGACAAGTCCTGAGCACTCCCAGGTCAGCCTTTATTATCAGCTTGCCAATTTTTCCAAACCTCCCCTTCTTTCCTTTTGGGGCTCTAGTACTGCCTTGCTAGAGTAGCTTCTGACACATTCAAACTATGGCGTTAAGCATACCTTCTTACCTTCTTTCAAATGGGAATTGGATGACTGAACAGGTACACAAATGCACCAAGCTCAGCTTTTACATGCAGTGTGAGAGACTGAGTCCCCACAACCACGTATATCTCTTAACCATGGACCCCACAGCAGCTGCCCTGCAAGATGTACCTACAGAATGACCACATTTCATGGTGTATGTAGCAACCTGGGAACTAAAGATACATAGCTCAAACATCTCCTAAAAGTCCTTATCCTCTATTCCCCACTACCTGTCTCAACCGATCAAGGAGGGGGTTCCTGGAATTTTAACATCTGATACCAGCAATTGAGGGTCCTAACAGCTACGGTAGCTATGTGTAAGCAGTCACACTGGACCTCTTGCTAGAATCCCCGGACACCACTGCTGTATCTCCAACAGGATTTTGTACAGATGTTTGTGGGATTCATGAACCCTATTAAAAAAAAACTGTCTGGCTTTCCGGAAGCACAGAGTTAGGAATCAGACTAAGGATGCAGAAAAGTCAATATCCAGGATTTCCAACACTGGAGGGATGGCCAAAGACCATGGCTCTGGCAGGTCGAGAAACCATACCCAATCTGTGCCCGAGAGATCTCCTTTGTTTCCCCATAGGGGGTTTCTTTCATCCTATTAAGAACATCTCCTAAATAAAGATCAAGAAGTAGGGTGACTGAGGAAAGGGAGTCTTCATTATTCACCAGATTCCACACTGAAAGTTAGGGACATCTGGTTGATCCAAGTTAGCTCCACCACCTCTGAATCTGGGGTATTTGGTTCCCTCTAGGGACAGGGCTGCAATATTCTTTTAAATGAAGATATCCCTTACACTGATGGTTCTGCAGAGGTTTGCTGCCTGCACTTCATACGTTGGACATGAAACAGGAGACTGAGGCTCAGTCATCAGGGGGTCAGGCAAGACAACTGTTTGTACTTTGGTGTTGTGAGCCTATGCCTGAATGTACAGACTACCTCATACATCTCAGGAGGCAACAAGCAGCATGGGAATATTATGCTCCCTGCTGCTAATATAATTTAAGCAGCAGCACAAAGGGGCCTGCAAAGTGGACCAGAACCAAATGACAACATATCCGTTTCAGTCTGAGAGGAGATGCTAGGGGTCAGGGGTGTGGTGGCCTCCATAGTGGTTAAGGAAGATACCTCATCAAACACTGGTACACTTCAAGCCTTGGGTCATCAGCCTCCTGTACCATCTTATTCAAACACTTTTCTATAGGCTTCTTTTTCTTGGGGTAGTCGAAAGAAGAACAGGCCAATGCGACTGCAGATCTACATGAGATTTTTTTTTGAGAAAGATAATCAAAAGGAATTCTGCCCTGTGTTTTGATGGTCCACTCGTTGAAAACAGCAGATTAAGAGTAACTGGATGAGTCATGCTCTGGGCCCAGACACAAAAAAATTCAAGCTGTGGAAGCTCCTATGAGGTATTTCCTTCCAACACCTAATGTAATTGTTGATCTTAGTCCCTAGTATCTCCAATACAGGGTCTGCAAAGAAGAGTAATATAAAAAAATAACATAATTCCTTACTGGGTCAAACTCTGGCTTCAAGCCGACCTGACTGACACAGCTGATAACTCAAGACACTCAGCAAACTATGACGAGAAGGATCTGAAGGTGGTACCACAGGATGTCTACTAACAATGTCCTGACATCAGTACAGGAGGGAGTCTGCCAGGACTGGAGTAAGGTAAAAGCAATGATATTCAGGCCAGCTGTCCTCAAAATCATAACTGCAATAGTGAATTATGAACAGCATTAACATATACTTGTAAACATTCTAAAACACTGATATAAAAAGCAAAATAAATTACTCGCATTAGCAAGACATCAGTCCTTTACATACTGTCAGTCTATATCAACTTTACCATCCAGGATGGTAAAGTAATAAAGACAAGAAGTGTCACTGTTAGAAGAGTATAGAAGAGGGAACAGATCAACAAAAGTACTTGAAAAGAGACATGATAAAAGCATAAAGCAGTATTAAAACAGATTAGGATCTATCGTACACTATTGCAAATAATAAGCTGAAGATATTACCACAGGCAGAAAAACGTAGAAGACATATGCAGATAAATATAAAGAAAAAGTACTAAATAAGAAATGCAATGATGATCCCAAAAAGTTTTACAGATAATTGGGAAACAAAGGAAAAGAAACACCACCAAAAAGAAGAAATAAAGACACATTTTGGAGAAATATCTATGAAGACCCTGTGGCGCATATCAAAGACAATAAATGGATACAAGAAGTAAAAGAAATGGTAAGAAGTTCAAATATACAAGACGTGAAAAGGGATGAAGTAATGGCCAGAAAAACTGAAATAAAATGAAGAAAAAGTTCTGGAAAACCACAGGTCCAGATGCAGTACCTATCTTCTGGGTAAGTATTAACATCTTTACATGGAGATTGCCTGCCCCTCTACAAAGGGGGAACCACGACGGACCCCGGGAACTACTGCCCCATTAGCCTGACGAGCCTGGTCTGCAAGGCCATGGAACGTATCATCATGGAACTTATAAACAAAGACATTGGTAATCTCCAAACTCTGGACCCCACCCAGTTCGGGTTTGTAAAAGGCAGATCATGTCTCCTAAACCTGATAGACTTCTTTGAAGCAGTCACCAAAGCTGTAGACAAGGGTAAGGTGGTTCACACAGCCTATCTAGATCTTGCCAAGACTTTCAACACCATCCCCTACTCTGGAATTATAGATAAACTCACTAAACTAGGTATAAATCCCTATGGCACAAGATGGGTTGCCAAATGGCTCAATGACAAAACCCACACTGTGAAAGTAGCAGACTCCAAATCCAACTTCAGACCAGTGACAAGTACCACAGGGTTCAGTCCTGGGTCCTCTCCTGTTTGGTATCTACTTCTCTGAAGTACAGGCTAACAAAGAAGGTCTTTATTAACGGTTCGCAGATGACTGCAAACTAAGAGCCATAATCAAAACTCCTAACGATGTGGACATCCTACAAAAGGGCCTCACTGAAACAGATGCCTGGTGTCAAAGCCATGGCCTCAAGCTCAATGCCAAAAAGTGCACTGTCATCCCCTTTGGTAAAAACTCTGTACCCATGAGCTACAACATAGGTGGTAGTATACTTAAAACCGAAAGTGTGACAAGAGACCTTGGGACACAGGTGGACAGTAGTCTCTCTTTTGATAATCACATCACCACAGTAGTCAGGAAATCCTTCTACATGGCACACCTCATCACAAAAGGTTTCTCATCCAGAAAAAAAGAGGTCATTGTTCCCCTCTACTCATCACTCATTAGACCCATTATAGAGTACAATGCCCCTTTTGGTATGTACCTCACAAGACATCTACAACAACTGGAAAGGCCACAGAAATACCTCACAAAGAGGATTACCGACCTCAAACAGATGCCCTATGCAGACTGTCTCAAAAAACTCCAGCTTTATTCCATCGCATATCGCCTACTCAGAGGTGATCTCTGCCCAACATACAAAGCCATGTCAAACCCAGAGCTGTTGGAAATACTCCACTTAAAAAAAATCCCAATCCCTCCGAGCTATACGCTCTAGGGATCTAAACCTTGACACCACAATAAACAGAACATGCCGGAGGGATAGATTACTGTCCCAGAGACTTCCCATACTCTGGAATAAACTACCTATCTATATCAAACAAAGCTCCTCATTAGCACTCTTCAAGAAAAATCTTGATGACTGGATGGGAAATAGGAAATTCACCACAGGGATCACCTCTGTGGCACTGCTCGACAGTGGCACAGGAAAATAATTTTCTTGGGTGGCAAAAGCCAGGGTACCTTTTTGGCTGGGCTTGTATAGGCCCCAGTGCGGATAGCCTAGTACCTACCTATGAACCTATTTAGCCCCGAGTAATAACTACTTATATGAACATCACAAACAGACATCATCCTGGTTAGCAACAGTTAAATGATACTCTTCCTTAAGACTGAACCTGCAAGCGATCCTAAAAACTATACACCAATAGCCTGCCCCTTGATGATGTATAAACTATATACCAGAATTTATGCGGACAAAGTTTATCGTCATTTAGAGGAAAACTTAATCATGGTAATGTAACAGTCATATGGAACAAAAGATCATTTGCTGCTAAAGTCATAATGGAGAATTGCAAAAAGGGGAAGAATCCAAGTATGGCATGAATAGGTTACAAAAAAGCATTAGACAGCATCCCACATTCATGGATAAAGGAGTGCTTACAGATATATAAGATTGCACCCTACACTGACCAATTACATTACAATGATCATGAAACAGTGGCAAAATACTTTGCAGCTAAGCCATGATAAAGGACAAATTATTATACCAAGGATAAAAATTCAAAAGGGGATATTCCAGGGTGACTCGCTGTCACCTCTGCTCTTTTGTCTTGCCTTTAACCCATTAAGCTGTCTACTTAACAGATTAGGTCTTGGTTACAATTCGACTCCTAGACAACAAAAAAGTGTAAAGACTTTTCATCTTCTTTTTGTGGAGGATTTAAAAAGTATAGTTGTGTACACTTACCATAAACGTAGATGTTAGAGTGTATTCATTGATGCATTCATCACATTTGAGTTACCTGCCTGCAGGTAGCCCTCAGCCAGCCTGAATACCAGAGTCCTTGGATTCCTACGTCGGATGCTGTCTATTCTAACATGACGTCAGGTCGTCAGGGGTACAAAACATGCAGCCGATGCCATTACATCAGTTTTTCTTGCCCCAGATGTCAGGTGCTCCCACAATGGGAAGCAATTATATGTTACAGTACACCTCCATCAAAAAGCAAATACACCAGAAAACTTAAATATACCAAACAAGAAGGAAAGGTAGAGCCAAGAGACGTAAGGGGGATGGAGGGAGGGTAAACAGGACTGCAACAGTGAATACATTTGAACATCTACATTTATGGTAAGTGTACACAAAGTACAGTTGTGTACACTTACCATAAATGTAGATGTTCGAGTGTATTCACTGTTACAGTCATTACATTAGAGTAATCCTGCTGGCAGGTTGCCCTCAGTCGGCCTGAATTCCAAAGTCTTGGGTCCTGTGTCGGTTGCTGTCGCCCCTTCTCTGACGTCCGGTCATCAGGGGTATAAAAGATGCAGCCGACGCCCTTTTCTTCAGTTTTTCTTGCCCCAGATGTCAGGTGCCCTCAAAAGGGTAGGCTAGATATATATATATATAAAGTACAGTTTTGTACCTGCCATAAATGTAGATGTTCAAGTGTTGACACTGCTGCAGCCATTACACTTGGGTTATCCTGCCATCAGGCAGTCCCGCAGTTGGCCAGAGTTCCAAAGTCTTGGTCCGGCGTTGGTTGCTGTCGCCTCCTCCCAGACGTCAGTACGACAGGGGTATATAAGATGCAGCCGATGCCATTTTCTTCAGTTTTTCTTGTCCCAGATGTCAGGTGCCCCCAAATAGGTAGGCAATTTAAATTGCTAGTAAACAATACAAAAGAAAAGCAAACAACCATTTTTAGTTACCAGCAAATACTCCCTATAGGTAATAAAGGGTAGATGCCCTAGGTAAGTACCAGAAAGTAAGAGGGGAAGGAGGGAGGGTAACCTGGACTGCAGCAGTGTCAACACCCGAACATCTACATTTATGGTAGGTACAAAACTGTACTATGTTCATCACGTTACACTGCTGCAGTCATTACACTTGGGTGGAATCCCAAAGCTGAGGTAGGGAGGCTGGATCTATAAGGCATTAGGGGTGGCTATAAGGCCCTGCAGCACAGCAGTAGCGAAGCCAGCTCTGGATTTGGAGTATAAAGGCAAACAGTAATATTTGGTGAAGGTATGCACAGAACTCCATGTTGCTGCTTCCAAAATATCCTTGGGTAGGTACTCCTCTGAGGTGGGCAGTTGAAGTGGCTGTTGCCCTGGTGGAGTGAGATCTAATGCTGCTAGGTACAGGTTTCCCATGGTGGGTATAGCAGAAACGTATACAGTGTCCTATCCATTTTGAAATAGTCTGCTTTGGAATGTTTTTTTCCTGTGCTCCTGCAGCGTATGCTACCAATAACTGCTCAGATTTTCTGAAAGCTTTGGTTTTGTCCAAGTAGAAGCATAACTGTCTGTGAATGTCCAAAGAATGTAGAAGTGTCTTCCCTTTGTTCTGTGGTTTTGGATAAAAAGTTGGCAAGTAAATAGTTTGGTTTAGAGCCACACTTGATACTACCTTTGGCATAAATGTAGGGTTAGTTCTTAAAAACACCCTGTCCTGGTGGAAGATGAGGAAAGGTTCCACTGCTACTAGTGCCCGTAATCCTGAAACTCTTCGTGCTGATGTTATTGCCAGTAGCAGAGCAATTTTTCAAGAGATGTATTTTAATTCTGCTGTTAGCTGGCTCAAAAGGAGGTAGAGTTAATTTTTCCAAAACTAAGTTAAGGTCCCAAGTTGGTGTAGGTGCTCTACGGGGCGGTCTTATGTTTTTAGCCCCTCTGAGGTATTGTTTGAGCAAAGGATTAGAAAAAATTGGTGGATCCGTGTTGTAATGAGCAGAGATAGCTGAGGCGTGGATCTTGATGGATGAAAAAGAGAGGCCCTTGTCCAGCATCTCAGTTAAGTATTGCAGTATCTGAGGAATGTTTGGGACAAGAGGGTCAAGGCTGTGCGCATGGTTCCAGGTGCAGAATCTCTTCCATTTATCCGAGTATGCTTTCCTGGTGCTAGGCCTTCTGGCCTCCAGAATGCCATCCATAACAGCTTTGGAGAGAGGCATTGCTTGCTTGACTAGGGAATTTTCCATGCAGCTAGGTTTAAGGTCTTTAGCTGGCTGTGAAGTATCTGATTGTTGTGCTGCATCAGCAACTCTGGGATTTGAGGCAAAATCCAGGGTGGTTCTTGTGCTAAGTTCTTTAAGATTGGGTACCAGTGCTGGCGTGGCCAGTCTGGTACAATCAGTATCATTTTTGGCTCTTCCGGTCTGGCTTTTATGAGTACCTTTGGAAGGAGAAGTAAAGGAGGGAAAATGTATACTTGTAGTTTTTTCCAGCTGAATGAGAGGGCATCCACTTTCCATGCTTGTGGAAGGTAGCTCCTTGTGCAGAATTTCTGTAATTGGCAGTTCTTTGGGGAAGCAAACAGATCTATGTCCGGGCTCCACCATTTTTGTGTTATCATTCTGAATATTTGTGGCTTCAGTTCCCATTCATGTGGGTCCATAATGTTTCTGCTTAGGTCGTCTGCCAGTGTGTTTTTCTTTCCTGGCAGGAATTGTGGTTGTACATGAACTTGGTAGTTCCACAAGGTCTTGGCTTGTCTGCAGATGGGGTAGGAGTGTGTGCTCCCTTGCTTGTTTATGTGCCACATAACTGTGGTGTTGTCTGTCTTTAGTAGTAATTGTCCTGGATGCAGTAGGTCCTTGAAAGCTATAATAGCATTTTGTACAGCTAGCATCTCTTTTTTTTTTTTTTTTTTTTTTCTGGTTTATAAATATATTTTTTTTTTCAATAATCATTTTTTATTATTTTTCACAACCATATTACAAATTCACACATTATATACAATATATACGAAATGCTTCCATTGGTTAATTTCACATATATATCAACCTCATGTATTGATCAAAGGTACAGAGCTCTTTCTGATTGATGTGGAGATGTCTTTGCTCTGTGGGCCACTCGCCCTGGATACATTTTCCTGCCATGTGTGCTCCCCAGGCGTAAACCGATGCATCTGTTTGTCAGTGTCTGCCTGGCTGTGGGTTGAGTGAAAGGCTGTCCCTTGTTGAGGTGACAAGCTTGTGCCCACCATCGAAACTCCTGTTGTAGGCAAGGAATTAGTGGTATAACTGTTTCCAAACTTTGACAGTGTTGAGACCATATGCTCTTTAGGTACCATTGTAGTTTCCTCACATGGAGTCTGGCATATGGAATTAGTAGTATGCAAGATGCCATGTAGCCCAAGGCCTGCAGAATTTTTCTTGCAGGGAGTTGGGTCTTTGTTGCCATTAATTGAAAATATTGAGTCAGTTGTCCTTGCTTGTCTGGCATGAGATAAGCCATCTGGGCCGTTGTGTTCAAGCTGGCACCCAGGAATATTATCTGTTGTAAGGGCACTAGTTTTGATTTCTTTTCGTTTACTGTGTACCCAGGCAACTTAACTTTTTTACGTACGCCAAATGCTTTAGTAGAATGTCCTTGCTCTCTTCTTGAATCAGGCAGTTGTCCAGGTATGGATAAATTTGAATTCCTTTTTGCCTGCAAAATGCAATTACTGGTGCCAGGCACTTTGTGAAGACCCTGGGCGCAGTAGATAAGCCAAAGGGCAGTGCAGAGAATTGATAGTGCATTGAACCAGCTAGAAATCTGAGGCATCTTCTGCAGTTTTGTCTGATAGGGACATGCAGGTATGCCTCTTTGAGGTCCAAAGTCACGAGCCAAGCTTTCTTGCCCAGCATGGGAAGAAGCTGCTGTAGTGTCAACATCATGAATTTCGGAACATCCAGGTAAGTGTTTAGTGTAGAAAGGTCCAGAATGGGTCTCCAGGCTTTGTCCTTTCTAGGAACCAGAAGGAGTCTTGAGTAAAATCGTTGTCCTTGTTCCTGTGGTGGGACCTTTTGAATAGTTCTCATGTCCATGAGTGTTGTAATTTGTTTTTGAGCCTCTGCCCATTGATTTGGTGGCAGATTTGGCATTCCTTGTAGCCTTGGCAGGGTGTGAAAATGGAACCTGTAACCTTGAGATACAATGTTGAGAACCCATTTGTCTTTGGTAATGCAATGCCAGTTGTGACAGAAAAGTGCCAGTTTTCCTCCTAAGGGGGCAGCCAAGACAGAACTGTTTGGCAGCTGTAGTGGAAAGCCATTGAGTCTGTTTTTTATAAGGTTGAGGCCTGTCTTCCCCTTCTTTCTGGCCTGGTGTGCCCCATTGTAGAGGCCTGTAAGGGCCTTGTGTCTCACCTCTACCTTTTGGACGTCTGTATCTGCCCCTTTGAGGTCTATCTGTGACTGGAAAGGACCAATTCTTTGTTGGCCAATTTCTGCTAAAACGAGGAGGCTGAACCTGTAAGAAATATTTCACAGTTTGCATAGATTTTGCCTTATCCTCCATCTTCTTTAATACCTCCTCTGCCTTAACTCCAAACAGCACATCCCGCTGCAAAGGTGCATCCAATAATTTAACCTTAACATGATCTGGTAAAGTATGTTCTTTTAACCAAGCATGCCTTCTAATGACAGAGCCTGTAACTGCTGCTCTACAGGAGGCCTCTAAGGAATCAAACCCACATTGCAAAGTACGTTTTCCCATTTGTTCAGCTGCATGCAATAAATCCTGCATTTCTTTTAAGTTAGGAGGATCTGAATCTGGAAGCATCTTTTGCTTCAACTGAGACATCAAAAACTGCTGATATTTTAGCACGTGAAACTGGCAATTCAAGGTTCTCATTGCTAAAGTTGCAGCCGTATATACCTTCTTTCCCCATCTGTCGAAAGCTCTGGAATCTCTGTCAGAGGGAACTGGGTTTTTTGCTGATGAGGCCTTAATCCCTTTGGGTCCCTGAGAAATAGTTTCAGGGTCAGCAACAGGGCTTTTGTACAGAAATTTGTGAGAGTCAGGGACTCTGTAATATCGATGAGGTTTAACTGGGGCTGGGAGTAAGGGGTCAGGGTTCAAACTGGATTCAGTGTACACATCATCCACAATGTCTAAAACTGGCGGGATAGCAAAGGGTCTGTGTTGAGGCAATAAAAGGAAGTCTCTGAGCCTTTTCTTGGATTCTGAGTAATCCTGACCTTCCCAATGGAAATGCTCCTTCATGGTATGTATGGTCTCCCCAAAGGAGTAATCCTCAGGCGGAAAGGCTGATGGAATTGATTCCTCAGCATCAGAATCCTCATAAGGGGGTAAAGAATATCCTAGGTCCGAGGAAGAGTCTGAGGAAATGGACACCTGGTCAGAAGATTCATAGTCTGCATCCTGTCTGGGCCTTTTATCAGGAGGGGGATGGGACCCCCTGATCAGGGTGATTAGGTCCTCGGCCATTTTTAGCATTTGTTTCTTAGGCATGGAAGCCTGTCCTGGAGAGAGTTGTGTCTGTTTCTTTGCTTTTAAGGGGGGGTTTAGACTTAACAGAGGACTTAATGGTTAACTGGGTAGGTCTGAAAACACCCTCTGTAACTGTGAATTGCTCAGCTACTTCAGTTCCCTCTGTAGGTTTAGGATCGGTAAGCTGAAGACCTAGTGTGTCTGAAAACCCAGCCAGCTCCACGTGGGAGTCAGAGGCAGTCTGTGATTCTGTGGAAGCGGTCGTCAGGGGCTGTGTAGGCGCCTCACTGAAAACCGAAGAACAGGCGACCGGCCTAGTAGAGGCCTTGTTGTCAGTTTTGGGCCTCGGATGCCTGTCCTTGTCCTTGCGCTTTTTATGCATTGCGGTCATCGGAATTTCCGACGGCATGGTGTAATTGAATTTTCTACCAAAACAATGTCGGGCAAAATCAAACCGATGTTTAATAGTGCGCTTGTTAAACCTAGCACAAAACCGACAACCAGTGACTTCGTGGTCAGGGCCTAGGCATGGAATACAATAGGAGTGGAAATCCTTATGATGTATTTTCTTCCCACAAGAAATAGTTATTAACTTTTACTGACATCGGTCTGAGGCAAGAAAAAGTTTCCCCAACCGGGTACTTAGCTCTTTTAGAAGACTTCGGTTCTGGATTCGGAATGAAAATCTCAGGAGTCGGCCGACCGGCACTTGCGAACTGCTTCTGCTTCAGGCACTGCACGGCAAGAAAGACTGAAGAAAATGGTGTCAGCTGCATCTTATATACCCCTGTCGCACTAACGTCAGGGAGGAGGCGACAGCAACCGACGCCGAACCAAGACTTTGGAACTCCGGCTGACTGCGGGACCGCCTGACGGCAGGATAACACAAGTGTAATGACTGCAGCAGTGTAACACAATGAACATCATACATGCACCAAAATAAACTTTACCTTCATCTACAAGCAAATACACTACATAGGTTATATAAATCAGAGAAGTAAAGATAAGTTCGAGCAGAAATAAGGGGGATGGCGGGTGGGTAACCTGGACTGCAACAGTGAATACACTCGAACATCTACATTTACAGTAAGTGTATACAACTGTACTATGTTCTTCGTGTTTCACTGTTGCAGTCATTACATTTGGGTAGAGTCCCAAAGCTCTGGTAGGGGGGCTGGAGCTAAACAACATTACAAGCGGCTACGAGGCCCTGCACAACTGCAGTGGCAAAGCCTGCTCTGGATTTAGAATAAAGTGGCAGATTGTAATGCTTTGTAAAGGTGTGCACTGAACTCCAAGTAGCAGCCTCTAAAATGTCTTTGGTTAGTACTCCTCTGGGAAAGGCTGCAGAAGTGGCTGCAGCTCTGGTTGAATGTGGCCTAATGCCCTTAGTGACTGGCTTGCCATGCTGTGAGTAGCAGAAATGAATGCAGTGACCTATCCACTTTGAAATAGTCTGCTTGGAGATGGCCTTTCCTTGTGATCCTGCAGCATATGCCACTAGCAATTGTTCTATCTTTCTGAAAACTTTAGTTTTGTCCAAATAGAATCTAAGTTGTCTGTGTACGTCCAAAGAATGCAAAATTTTCTCCCCCTTGTTCTGTGGATTTGGATAAAAAGTTGACAAATGAATAGTTTGGTTAAGGGCTACAGTGGACACCACCTTAGGCATAAATGTAGGGTTTGTTCTCAGAGAGACTCTGTCTGGATAAAAAATGATACAAGGTTCCACAGCCATGAGAGCCTGTAGCTCTGACACTCATCTTGCAAAAGCTATTGCTAGGAGCAGAGCTGTTTTCCAAGATAAAAACTTTATACCTGCAGTAGTAGCTGGCTCAAAAGGAGGTAGGGTGAGTTTTTCCAAGACATAATTGAGGTCCCATGCAGGTACTGGCGATCTCCTTGGAGGCCTTAAATTTTTTGGCTCCTCTGAGGTACTGCCTTAATAAAGGATGAGAAAAGAGTAGTGGCTCTGTATTGTAATGAGCTGAAATGGCAGAAGCATGAATTTTAATTGATGAAAAAGATAGGCCTTTGTCCAGCATCTCAGTTAAGTATTGCAAAATCTGAGGAATATTTGGTACAACTGTGTCAGTTCCTTGAGCTTGGTTCCAAGCACAAAATCCCTTCCATTTTCCAGCATAGGATTTTCTAGTACTAGGCCTTCTGGTTTCCAAAATGACATCCATCACAGCTTTACTGAGGAGTGCTTTGTATGGCTGCCAGGTTTAGAGTTCTGAGTTGGCTGTGCAGAATCTGACTGTTTTGTTGGGACAGTAGATGAGGTATTTGAGGTAAGGTCCAGGCTGAGCATTGAGACAAGTTCCTTAAGATCGGATACCAGCACTGGTGGGGCCAGTCTGGGGCAATCAGAATCATGTTTGGTTTCTCCCGTCACACCTTTAGGAGTACTTTGGGGAGGAGAGCCAGTGGAGGAAAGGCATATACGGACAGGTTTTTCCAGCTGAAAGATAAGGTGTCCACTTTCCATGCTTGTCTGTGATGAGTCCTTGTGCAGAATCTTTTTAGTTGATAGCTGTGAGGGGAGGCAAATAGATCTATGTCCAGGCGTCCCCATTTCTATGAAAAATCAAGTATGGACTTGTTATCATGCTGAAGACTTGTGGATCCAGGTGCCACTTGTGGGGATCCATGAGGTTTCTGCTTAGTTCGTCTGCCAGAGTACTGTCCTTTCCTGGCAGGAATTGTGCCTGCAGATGAACTTGGTAAGTCAATGCTGTGTCCCATAAAGCCATGGCTAGTCTGCAAAGGGGGTAAGAATGCGTGCCCCCTGCTTTTTTAATGTACCACATGACCGTGGTATTGTCTGTCTTTATCAGTAGTTGTCCCAGATGAATTAGGTCCTTGAAGGCTGTCAGTGCATTTTGAACAGCTAGCATCTCTTTTTGATTGATATGTAGATGCATTTGATTTGTGGACCAGGTGCACTGAATGCCTCTTCCTGCCATGTGGGCCCCCCCAGGCATAATCTGATGCATCTGTTGTTAGGTTCTGCCTGGCTGAGGGTAGTGAGAATGGCTGTCCCTTGTTTTGGTAACAAGCCTTTGCCCACCATCAAAACTCCTGTTGCAGGCAGGGAATGAGAGTAATCATTGTTTCCAGGCTGTGGCAATGTTGTGTCCAGGCACTTTTTAGGTACCATTGAAGTTTCCTCATATGCAGTCTTGCATATGGCATTAGTAGGATGCAAGATGCCATAAAGCCCAAAGCCTGCAGAATTTTTCTTGCAGATAACTGGGCCTTTGCTGCCATTTGCTTGAAATAGGTAGTCAGTTGCCTTTGTTTGTCTGGCGTGAGATGAGCCATCTGGGCAGTTGTATTTAAACTTGCACCCAGGAATATTATCTCTTGAGAGGGTACTAGTTTTGATTTCTTTTCGTTGACTGTGTACCCTAGGCATGTTAAAAGTCTTTTCACAAACGACAGATGCTGTAGTAGAATGTCCTTGTTCTCTGCTTGAATGAGGCAGTCGTCCAAGTAAGGATATATTTGTATTCCTCTTTGTCTGCAGAAAACAATTACTGGTGCCAGGCACCCCTGGGCGCAGTAGATCAGCCAAAGGGCAGTGCAGAGAATTGGTAATGCTTTGAACCAGCCTTGAATCTGAGGTATCTTCTGCATGATTGTCTGATTGGGACATGCAGGTATGCCTCTTTTGGTCTAAAGTCACGAGCCGAGCCTTTCTGCCCAGCATGGGCAGAAGCTGCTGCAAGGTAAACATCTTGAATTTTGGAATATCCAGGAACGTGTTTAGAATAGATAGGTCCAGTACTGGTCTCCATGCTTTGTCCTTTCTGGGTACCAGGAACAGTCTTGAGTAAAATCCTTGTCCCTGCTCTTGCTGTGGCACTTGTTAAATAGCCCCCATGTCCATGAGGGATGAGACTTGTTTTTGAGCCTCTGCCCATTGATTTTTTGGCAGGTTTGGCCAACCGTTTGTCCTTGGCAGGGTATGGAAGTGAAACTTGTAGCCTTGTGACACTGTCTAGAACTCATTTGTCCTGGGCTATAATGTGCCAATTTTGAGAAAAAAGTGCTATTTTTCCCCCTAAGGGTGCTGCCAGTAGATAAGTGCTTGGTGCAGGCAGGGGGAAGTCATTGGGACTATTTCCTGTATGGTTGTGATTTGTCCTGTACGAACCTTGCGGATGGGATATGACTCTAGGGTGTCTGGATCTGCCCCTTTGAGGACTGTCTGACACTGGAAAGGACCAATTCTTTGTAGGCCAGTGTCTGCTAAACCTAGGTGGCTGTACTTGTAAAAAATCTTTGACCGTTTGCATAGATTTAGCTTTGTCCTCCATTTTCTTTAACACCTCTTCTGCCTTAACACCAAACAAGGTATCATACTGTAATGGTGCATCTAATAATTTAGCTTTGACATGATCAGGCAGATTTTGTTCCTTTAACCAAGCATGCCTCCTAATTACAGAACCTGTAACAACGGCCTTGCAGGAGGCCTCCAGAGAATCAAAACCACATTGCAAAGTATGCTTTCCAACTTGTTCAGCTGCAGGCAATAAATCCTGCATTTCTTTGTTTTCTGCACATTCAGAATTTATTAACATTTTCTGTTTAAGCAGAGTCATGACATATTGCTGATATTTGAGCATATGAAACTGGCAGTTTAAGGACCTTACAGCCAAGGTAGCAGATGTGTAAATCTTTTTTCCCCATCTATCCAGTGCCCTAGAATCTCTGTCAGAGGGAGTAGAGTTTTTTGCTGTGGAAGCCTTAACCCCTTTGGGACCCTGAGAAATAGTTTCTGGGTCTGCAGCTGGGTTTTTGAAAAGGAAATTATGAGAGTCAGGAACCCTGTAGTATCTGTCAGGCTTCACAGGAGCTGGAGGTAAGGAGTCAGGGATCAGACTAGACTCTGAAAACACATCATCCACAATGTGTAACACAGGTGGAATAGCTAGATGCCTGTGTTGAGGTAGTAGAAGGAAGTCCCTGAGCCTCTTCTTAGATTCTGAAAAATCTTGGCTCTCCCAGTGGAAATGCTCCCTCATGGTATGCAAGGTTTCCCCAAAGGAATAGTCCTCAGGAGAAAAAGCTGAAGGAATAGATTCTTCAGCATCAGAAACCTCATAGGGGGAAGAGAATATTCCTGATCAGAAGAGGAATCAGAGGAAATAGAAACCTGATCTGAAGATTCATAGTCTGTCTCTTGCCTAGGCCACTTATCAGGAGGGGGATGGGAACACCTGATCAAGGTAATTAAGTCTTCGGCCATTTTGAGCATCTGTTTTTTGGGCATGGAGGCCTGTCCATGGGGCTGGTGAACTTACTTCTTTGCCTTTAAAGGTGCTTTAGTCTTTGCCTTAGAAGCTGAAGTTGGTTTAATATATAATTGTTTAGGTCTGAATACACCCTCAGAAGCCGATGCCTGCTCAGCGGCTCCGGACCCATCTGAGGGAATAGTCTCCAATAGCTTGAGTTTCCAGCGGTCTGACCGACTCCACATGGGAGTCGGTAGTGACCTGCGACTCTAAAGTAGCGGGTGACAGGGGCTGCGAAAGTGCCTCACTGAGAACCGATGACTGGCTTAGGAGAAGCTTCGTCGTCGGTTTTGGACCTCGGTTGCCTGTCTTTTTCTTTTTGCTTTTTGTGAACTCCAGTAGTCGGATGGCTATCCGACAACATTGTATAATTAAATCTGCACACAAAATAGCTTAATGCAAAATCGTACCGACGCTTAATAGTGTGTTGGTTAAATCTAGCACAAAACCAACAACTTGAAACGTCGTGGTCAGGGCCTAGGCAAGGAATACAGTAAGAATGAAAGTCCTTATGAGGTTTTTGCTTCTCACAAGAAATACAATTATTAACTTTTTCTGACATCGGTCTGGAGCAAGAAAAAAGTTTCCCCAATGGGGTACTTGGCTTTTAATGAAGACTTCGGATCTGAAACTCGAACACGAAAATCTCAGGAGTCGGCCGACCCGCACTTGCGAAATGCTTCTGCTTCGGGAACCGAGTGGCAAGAAAGACTGAAGAAAATGGCGTCGGCTGCATCTTTTACACCCCTGACGACTGGACGTCAGGGAAGGGGCGACAGCAACCGACGCAGGACCCAAGACTTTGGAATTCAGGCCGACTGAGGGCAACTTGCCAGCAGAATTACCCTAATGTAATGACTGCAACAGTGAAACACGAAGAACATCTGCATTATGTTCTTCGTGCTTCACTGTTGCAGTCATCACATTTGGGTTGATTCCCAAAGCTAAGGAAGGGAGGAGGAAGTTAGAGGTCATTAGGGACAGCTATTAAGCCCTGCAAGACTGCAGTGGCAAAACCAGCTCTGGATTTAGAAAAAATAGGCATGTGGTAATGCTTGGTGAAGGTATGTACAGAGCTCCAGGTAGCAGCTTCTAGGATGTCCCTGGTAGGAACTCCTCTGAGAAAGGCTGCAGAGGTAAATGCAGCCCTGGTGGAATATGATCTTATCCCCCTGTGGGGTTAGGTTTTCCATGGTGCTTGTAGCAGCAATGAATGCAATGGGCTATGCATTTGGAAATGGTTTGCATTGAAATGGCCTTCCCCCTTTGCCCCTGCAGCAAAGCCAACTAGCAGCTGTTCAGATTTTCTGCGAGGCTTAGTCCTGTCCAAATAAAATCTAAGTTGCGTGTGCACATCCAGAGAGTGCAGTATTCGTTCCCTTTTATTTTGTGGATTAGGGAAAATGGTAGGCAAATGAATGGACTGATTTAGGGCCACACTAGACACCACCTTGGGCATAAAGGAAGGATTGGTCCTGAGGGGGAACCCTGTCTGCATGGAAGATGAAAAGAAGTTGTGTCTTACCATAACGTTCCATCTGTATCGTTGATCCTCGTTCAGTCATTACGCATGGATATCGGTTCCGACCTTGGAACCGAGCCGGCCATTTTCCAAGCTTGCATCAGCTTCAAACTGTCGAGCTAAACTCTTACCCACAATCCCCCCATCTCTGTTACCTCAGATTGAGTTTGCAAGTCAAAGAAGGTAGAGGCTACCTCTGGTAAAATAACCTAAGAGAACCGGATGGTGAGATCCACTAGAAACCACAGGAGGGGAAGGAGGGAAGGTCGTAATGACTGAACGAGGAACAACAATACAGATGGAACATTACGGTAAGACACAACTTCTTTATCTGATATTGTTAATCCTCGTTCATTCCTTACGCATGGGACAGAGTCCCCAGCTACCTCTATTCCCGGGAGGCTCTCATGGAAGGACATTCCTGAGCACCATAGAACCGAAAGATGCTCTTTCCCTGGAGGCCAAATCCAATTTGTAATGATTGATGAAGGTATGAGGCGTAGCCCAAGTTGCAACTGCACAGATGTCATGTAAAGAAGCTCTGGCATGGAAGGCAGCAGAAGTTGCCACTGACCTTGTTGAATGAGCTTTCATGGTAGTAGGCAACGAAATATTGCGTTGTGTATAAATGAAAGTCACACAGTCCTTCAACCATCTAGCTAATGTGACCTTAGCAACAGCAGATCCTAATCTAGGTCCAGAAAAAGCCAAAAATAACTGGTCAGATTTACGAAAGGACCTAGTCTTGTTTAAGTAAAAAGGGATTTGCCTGTGGATATCTAGGGTATGTAGACAATACTCTCTTCTGTTTGAATTATTGGGAAAGAAAACTGGCAATTCAATGGTTTGATTAATGGATATTTCAGAGATTACTTTCGGCAGAAAGGATGGATTAGTTCTCAGAGACACTTTATCTCTATGAAAAATCAAGTATGGACTCTTGATACATAAAGCTTGAAGCTCAGAAATACGTCTAGCAGACAAGGTTTTCCATGACAAATGCTTGAGGTCGCAAGAAGAGGCTGGTTCGAAAGGTGGTATTGTCAGAGCTTGTAGAACTAATGATAAATCCCATGGTTGAGCAGGTTCTCTAAAAGGTGGCTTCAGATGATTCACACCTTTTATGAAGGTCTTGCACAATTTGTGAGACAAAAGAGAGGAATCTTGGATACCCTCATGAAAATTAGAAATTGCAGCCAAATGAACTCTAATGGTAGAGGCCAATAGACCCGACTGGAAGAAGTTGGCCAGATAGTCTAGTATTATTGACACTGGTGCTGAGAAGGGATCTACTTGTTTATCTTTCAGCCAACAGGTAAATCTTTTCCACTTGCTCAGATAAGTAATTCAAGTGGAAGACTTATGAGATGCAATGAGAATGTCACGTACTGGTAAAGAAAGATCATTCTGCCTGGCAATCAAGGGAATTGGAGTAGCCAAGTCGTGAGCTTCAGGCTGTTCAAGATGGGATGAATCAGGTTCTGTGGATGTGAGATCAACTCCGGGGTTGGATGGAGAATCCATGGTCGCTCTAGTAGGTGAGGCCAAAGGAAGGGGAACCAAATCTGTCGAGGCCAATATGGTGCTATGAGGATCACCTTGCTCTTCAACCGACAGGCTTTCTTCAGAAACTGGGGAATGAGGTGAAAGGGCGGAAATGCGTAAAGAAGACCCGAGGGCCAATCGTGGACTAGAACATCCCTGGGTGATTGTCCCGCAGGGAGAATCAGGTCGAAGTAGTTGCTGCATTTGTAGTAGGTCGGGGATGCAAAGAGGTCGCAGCAAGGACGGCCCCAGCGGTGGAAGATCTCTGCCACTATTAAGGGATTCAGGGACCACTCGCGAGGTTGAAGAATGCACCTGCTGAGTCTGGCTGCTATCATGTTGAAACTCCTGGGAATGTGCGTTGCTAGAAGAAAACAGTTGGTAGCCATCGCCCATTGCCATATCCTCATGGCTTTTCGACAAAGGGGGTAAGACTTGGTTCCACCTTGCTTGTTGATGTACCAGACCACCGCCATGTTGTCTGATTGAATTGCAATTGTCCCAGACAGCAGCAGGGGATGGAATGCTTGCAACACCAGAAGCACCGCCCTCAGTTCTAGAACATTTATATGCAGTTGTGCCTCCAGTTCGAACCAAGTGCCTTGGACTGTCTGTCCTGGACATAGCCCCCCCCCCCATCAGGGAGGCGTCCGTGGTCACTGTGGCACTGGGTTGCTGGGGGGAGAAGGGGCGAGACCGTTGTGACAGATTGTGTGTCATCCACCAATTTAAATCCTGTTTGCACCTGTGGGTTACTCGAATCATGGCTGAAAGAGGATGCTGAAAGGGATACCACTGGGTGAGCAGTAGCCATTGTAGAAGCCTCATGTGAAACCTGGCCAGGGGGACAATGATGATGGAGGCTGCCATGGAACCAAACAGCTGTAGAACCGGGTGAGCCGTGGATTTTTCTCTTGAGAGAGTTGGAATCAGTTGTTGCTTTATCCTTAAAATTCTGTGCTCTGGAATAGCAGCTCTGCAGTTCTGTGTGTCTAAGATAACCCCTATGAATTCTGTCGACTGAGATGGGGTGAGATTGCATTTTTGCCAGTTTATGGTTATGCCTAGCCTTTGTGCAGTGAGGAGAGAGTATGCCAGGGTTTCTTCCAGTAGATGTCTGGTGGGGGCAGAAATGAGCCAGTCATCTAGGGATGGAAAAACCTGGAATCCCTGAAGTTGTAAGTGAGCTGCGACAACTGCCATACACTTTGTGAACACTCTGGGGGCTGTAGAGAGTCCAAAGGGCAGTACTCTGAACTGGTAGTGACTGGCTCCAGCACAGAAGCGCATAAATCATCTTAATGGCCTGTCCACTTTTATGTGGTAGCATGCATCTTGAAGATCTATTGTGCACATCCAATCGTCTTTTTCCAAAAGTGGGAGGATAAACTGTATTGTGACCATCCGGAATTTTTGTACTCTCACAAACTTGTTCAATACACTGAGATCCAAAATTGGTCTCCAGTCCCCAGTTTTCTTTGGCACCAAAAATAGTCTTGAGTTGAATCCAGATCCTATCTGGTCTGGAGGGACTATTTGGATGACTCTCTTTCTTAGCAGCTTTTCTATCTCTAGTGCTGCTTCTTCCCTTTGACTGGGTGGAACGTCGAAAAGTTTTTTTGAAGGGACAGGACAAAGATCAAAGGGGATATGATAACCTCTGATTATAATCCTTTGTACTGCGGTGGTGGTGCTGCAGTAGCATTGTCGTCTCACAGTAAGACATTGTCCTGTTCGATTCTCAGCTAAAGCGTCTTCTGTGTGGAGACATGCATGAATGGGCATACCTTCGTTGAAGGTTGTGCGTCAGGGTTGGCAACTCGGCACGTAAAAATCTACTGCCAATCATTAGAGGACCGGAGTTCCGCTGTGGCGACCCCTAACCGGGAAAAGCCGAAAGGATAAACAACCCAAGAATTGGTGGTGATGGTTAGCCAGGCAGAAGGGTACAAGGAGAAACGTTCCCCCAACCACCTTCAGAGGAAAGGGGTTGGGCCGCTCTTCAGGAGCGCTGGTAGGATTGGCCAGGGAAAGAATCCCTTGAACCCTGGTTACACGGACACCCTCTGCCCCAAAAGGAGCATCTTCCCTGTGCGTTTCCCCCTCTGCCTCTAGGGGAGAATTCGGCCTGTGTGTCACGGAAAGGACCCTGAGATTTCTTGAACCACATCTTCCCACTCTTTTGGTTTTGGGAGAAAGCACGCTGAGGAGAAGAATAACTGATACCTATGGCAGAAAGGGTCTTACCGTCCTATTCACATCTGGCCAGTGTGATTTTAACTTTGGGTCCAAACAACGAGGACGACTCAATGGGAGCGCTAAGGAAGGAAGCCTTAAAGGGTTCCGCGAAAATACACAAGCGCATCCAGGCGTGTCGTCTCAAAACCGCAGCTGAACCCGCTGCTCTAGCTGCTCCTTCTGGTACATGACATATCAGTCGCATAGAGGAGTTGGATATTGACTCAATGGTGGCCAGCTGAGCGGCCACTTTGTCACGGGCCACATCAGACATGGCACCCGCCAAGGTTTCAGAAAGCTCAGAAATCAGATCTCTCTGAAGCCTGGTAAAGTGTGCCATATAATTCAGGAACCTGATAGTAAAGGTCGCTGATGCAAATGTGTACTTCCCTATCCTGTCCAGGGCCCAGGACTCTTTGTTAGGTGGGTGCACAATCCGGCTTTCTTCTTCTGCCAGATCTTTTTTTTGTTGTGGCTACCACCACCAAAGCATCCACAGGAAGACCTTTTGACCAATGGGGATCCGTAGCAGGAGGGGACAAAATCTTATCTGGCCTCCAGGGAATAGCTTCGATGGTGTCAAGAGCCTTCCAAGCACACTGCACGATAAACCAGACAAGATCATCGGCAGGTGGAGTAACCCAGGAGGTAGGGGACCGGGCGTGAAAGGCCTGCAGGAACACACATTCCTCAGGAGGTCGGATTAGAGGACTGCCAGTCACCTCTCTGTTTCAGGATTTCGAGGATATCACCAAAGGATACCTCAGAGGGTGACCGAGTGGATCCTTCCCCCTCATCAAAATCAGTCTCCTCAGTGAGGGACTCCTCTGTGGAGTCCATGTGCTTCCTCTTACACAAACTTTTCCGATGGGCTTCCTCAGTGGGAGAATCTGGGGAAGACAGTGGAAAAGGGGTTTCCTGTGGGAATATCTCCTGAGGCCCTTGCACCCGGTGTCCACTCGGTGCGACTTGTGAAACCAGTGTACCAGAGGGGGGCGGAGGGATAGACAGTTCAGCATCGCCGGCAGCAGCAAAAGCCTTCTCCATCAGTTGGAAGGCTGGTCCACCTGAAGAGGCGTGAATATCTAGGACAGGGGTCACCCCTCCCCTAAGTGGCTCAGTCCCTGGATGGCTGTGGAGCAGCAAACTATATGCGTCACAACTGACATCCTGGGTCGTAGCAAAACTTTCCTGCCACGAAGGCAACTGCGGTTCCTTAGTGAGATCCATAAAGGGAACCGCAGAAGGGGAAGACTGTGCTATATCCAAGGACTTCAAAGGCAATGAAGGAGGAGAATAAGAAGGGGTCTTTGGAGACAGGTGATCACCTCCCAAGGAAGGATAGTTCCTGGGGGGTGGGATACCTCTGGCTAAGAGTACCTGATCGACAAGACGCTACACATCGTGTTCGGAAAGGCTTCTAGTGGACATCACGGAGACTGAGGGAGAAACAGGCCTGTCCACAGAAGAGGCAAACTCGGTGCTCATCTCACCAGTCCGCACCGAGAACAACAGTGCCAACAGAGACTGGACTATGGGTGCCTGCACCGATTAAATCATCAGTGCAGAGGTCATGGTCTGCACAGACACAGGGATCGGTGCCGAAGTGGTTGTCGGTACCGAGGTTGGAACTAACACAACTGGAGTCAACAATAAAGGTGTCGGTTCCAAGTAAGATGTTGGAGCCGACGTGGTCAAGGTCTGCGCCGACTGAACAGTCGGTGCCGATATAGTGGTAATAGTCTGGACCAAGGAACCCCTCGGTGCTGATATAGTGAAGGCTGCAGGAGAAGACGGAGCCGAGATCACTAATGGAGCCGAAGGTCTAGGAAAGCACTGGGGCTGAGTGAGCTACGGAGCTGAAACTTTAGCCTTTTTAGGTTTTGGTTGGCGGGAGTCCCCAGCCAGGGACGAAGGCAAAGATTTAGCCTTGGTAGGAACATCCAAAATTTTCTTATGGGCCCTAGGAGGGGTTGAGGCCTCCGACCCAGAAATAGCCTCTGAAAAGAGAGATTTAAGAAGTCCCTTCAGTAACAACTTGTTTTTAATTTCCAACAAAGTTCTATTTGAAAAGTTTTCACAGATAGTACAGGGCGGGTCAACAGATAAGTGGGACGCCCCCAAACAATAAATGCACAAAGAGTGTGCATCAGAAGTATGTAGCTTGTGTTCACAATCAGAACACTGTTTAAACCCCAGACTGCCTTTCTTATCTGCCACGATAGCAAAAATAGAAAGCAGAAAAGGGTACCAGCAATGGTACAAAAGAATACACAAAGGTATGAGAAAAAGGGAAGGATTACCAACAATGTTAAGGGGAGAATACCTCGCGGTACAAAGGTAGAGAAAAGAGAAGGAAAACCTGAAGAAAATATGGTCGCTAGATGCGATAGGGTAAGAGACAATGAAATAGAAACTTCTCTGACAGAAAAGTAATATAAATGACTATCAAACAACAAATAACTGTACTTTGCTCAAAAGAAGCAGCTTGACACGACCGAATGGCAATGCGGCAAAAGAAATCTGAGGTAACAGGGAGAGGGGGACTGTGGGTAAGAGTTTGAAGCAGACACGAGCTTGGAAAATGGTCGGCTCTGTTCCGAGGTCGGAACCGATACCCATGCGTAAGGAATGATCAAGGATTAACAATATCAGACTGAAAGGTTCCACTGCCATTCATAATTCAGACACTCTTCTTGCTGAAGTGATGGCTAGAAGGATGGCTGTTTTCCAAGAAAGGAATTTCAACTCTGTTGTTACAGTTGGCTCAAAGAGGGAGGGGGAGTGAGCTTGTCCAACACAAAGTTAAGGTCCCAGGCTGGCTAATATTAATAATGCCCTTCTACAGACACACCTTGAAATGTACTTCATACAAAAAATGTATGTTCTCAATTTTAGAACATGTTAAAAGCGATTTAAGGGGTGGTAGTATGAAAAATAAGGTGGAAAGAAAGGAAACATTGTGGCAATTAAGGCTGGGAGCAGATGTTCCCCCAGGTCTGAATGATATGATAAATATTAAATGTTTTTGAGTCAACAATAAATTGAGAGTTTGAAATGTGTTATGTATAATAATATAACATTTTGTTGTTTTTAAATGTTTTACTAATTAGGTAACTAATTAATTGTTTAATTGATTTGTACATTTGTTAATGATTGGTACAGATTATATATGCTAGTGTTTTAACAGAGATTATTATTCTGATGAAGTCTAAGTGACGAAAACTTTGAATAAACTATTTTACGTTATTTCCTGGGCTCATTCTTCTGGTGCACCAGTGTTTGTTGTACTGAAGAATATGAAGTAAGCTGGGCACCGCTGTGCCCATCTCCCGTGTCTGGCTCCAGGAACAGTATCCTTTCCACTTTTCAGCATAGGATTTTCTAGTACTAGGCCTCCTTGACTCCAGAATGATGTCTAGCACCTGCTTACTGAGGGATGCTATTGGAGAGCTCAAGGAATTAGCCAGGCTGCAAGGTTCGGGGTTTGAAGCCGAGAGTGTTGTTTCTTATAACTAGCCAGTTTTCTAGTTTCAGCACTCAAATCTGTTTCTTTGAACTCAGCACTTGTTCAGAACTCATTGTAAGCACTACATAAGCTGCAAATTACTACAGCACTCAACTTTCCTCACTTGTCTAGTAGAAAGCAGTTTTTAGTACTTAATAAATAAGCACTTATCCAAGCATGTCTAAGGGTCAGCTCCCAGTGTTTTCTCCAGTCTACCTGATGAATCTGGGCATCTTGGGGCAATACAGCAATTGCCTCATGTACACAGACAACCCTCTCCTCCTACCACCCAACACTACAACCTGTGAGAGATGCACTTATAATAGCCAAACTGGAAGCAAAGCTCTCTTCACCCAAGACTGGACTAGACAGTCAAGAGGAGAAGGTAAACACTTGCACCACAGCACACTCATCACATAGTCCCTCAAAACCTACACCACCAAAACACACACATAGAAACACAAAACACACACCTACATTCGCAGAGGCTCTCAATAAAAACCTGCCCAAGCATCAGGGACATCCAAAGCATAAACGCAAGCAAACTCCACCCCCCAACACAACCCAAATGACACAGCCCACAAATTCAGTGTGCCACTCAACCACAGCCCATAAGGCATAACAACGTACCCAACACTCTAGTCACAGGAGACTCTATAGTCAGGCACACTGATGCTCCACTCACTAGACTAAACAAGAAGAAAGTTACTGTCAGCTGCCTGTCAGGTGCCAGGATCTGCCACATAACGCATGCACTCAGGTCACTCCACAATAAGTACAAATATGACACTGTCATTGTCCATGTTGGTGTGAATGACCTGAGACGTACCTCCCTGGACTACATGAAAAGAGACATGGAGGAGCTCTCCGATCTTGTATCCCAGGCAGGTATGACCCTAACCCTGAGTAGCATCCTGCCATCACCCAGAATGATACCACAGTACAAGGACAAAATGATTGACTTCAACAACTGGCTAAGCTTCTGGTGTCATTCTAAGGGGATCCAGTATTTGTCTGCCTGGGATGACATGATCGACAGACCACGATGCTTTGCCAGTGATGGCCTGCACCTGTCGCCCTTAGGATTCCGGATACTGGCTAAGGCTCTTGTCACCCCTATAGTGCCTTTTTTAGGCAAGGTTCAAATGACAAATTCACCACCGTAACAGGTACAAGCAAGCAAAATCTGAGGGTAATGCTACTCAATGCTAGAAGTCTAAACCTCAAAATGCACTCACTCGAGGCACTCCTTAAAATGGAGAACACTGAAATCTGTGCAGTGACAGAGACCTGGTTCAAAGCTCCAGAGAGCACCCCTGCAATACCAGGCTACAATTCATACCACACCTTTCGGCCACCTAACCCAGAACGAAGCACTAAAGGTGGAGGCGTGTCCATATTCATTAAGGATATCCACACCTCCAGGCTAGTTGCACAGCACAATGCATCCGAGATTATCCAAGTGCAACTAACTCTGGGCAAGACCGCAATCCAAATTGTAGCTTGCTACAGACCCCCCCACCATGCCCCAGGATTCACACTCCTCATTTCTTGATGCACTGGAAAGTATTAGGGTACAACCCAACAGCCTAATAATGGGCGATTTCAACTACTCCACCATTAACTGGGAAAACTACTCATGTACCAACTCTTTTGCTCAACGTTTTCTAGAATTCATAAATTCCAACACCTTGGATCAACTTATTCACACCCCCACCAGGGCCAGCAATTTCCTAGACCTGGTCATTACCAACATGGGAAAAGTACAGTTTTGTACCTACCATAAATGTAGATGTCCGATATACATGCAACTGCAGTCATAACATGTGGGTTGTCCTGCCTCAGGCAGCCCTCAGTCGGCCAGATTCCAAAGTCTGGGTCCGACGTCGGCTCATGTCGCATTTCTCTTCGACGTCAGAGCGGCTGGAGTACATAAGCATCAGCCGACGCCATTTTTTTCAGTGTTTCTTGCCCCAGATGCCAGGTGCCCTCCAAGGAAGGCTGTAATCAAATTGGAAGACAAAAACAGGATTCCAAACAAATAAATGAGCAATAAAACAAATACACCATAACAGATATCCCCAGCTAAGAGAAACAGGGATAGGAGTGGACCCTAGGCATAGAGGGGTATGGAGGCGGGAAATCCGACTGCAGTTGCATGTCTATCGGACATCTACATTTATGGTAGGTACAAAACTGTACTATGTCCTTCAAGAATGCAACTGCAGTCATAACATGTGGGTAGAATACCATAGCTTAGCTGGGGGAGGAGGAATGCTCTAGGAAAAAGATGGTGTGGCAATCAAACCCTGCAGGGCTGCCGAAGCAAAGCCTGCTCTGGATCTGGAATATAGAGGGAGATTGGAGTGTTTGGAGAATGTATGCACGGAGCTCCATGTAGCAGCTTCTAGAATGTCCTTAGTAGGCACCCCTCTTAAGAATGCTGTAGAGGTGGCTGTAGCTCTGGTGGAATGTGGTCTGACATTGGCTGGAACAGTCTTTCCATGAAAGGAATAACAGAATCTGATGCAATGTCCAATCCACTTTGAAATAGTTTGTTTTGAAATTGCTTTTCCTTGGACTGCAGGGGCGTAAGCTACAAAAAGTTGTTCAGACTTCCTACTGGCCTTGGTTCTGTCCAGGTAGTAACGGTTGTCTGTGAATGTCCAAGGTATGCAACAGTCTTTCCCCCTTGTTCTCAGGATTGGGGAAGAAAGCAGGCAGATGAATTGCTTGATTTAAAGAAACCCTAGATACCACTTTTGGCATGAAAGTAGGGTTGGTCCTTAATGAAACTCTGTCTCTGTGAAAAATAATAAAGGGTGGTATTGCCATTAGGGCCTGTAGCTCCAAAACCCTTCTTGCTGATGTAATTGCCAATAGGAAAGCTGTCTTCCAAGAGAGAAATTGCAAGTCAACTGAAGCTGCTGGCTCAAATGGAGGTAGAGTCAGTTTTTCAAGGACAAAATTGAGGTCCCAGGCTGGCACTGGGGCCTTTCTTGGTGGCTTAATGTTCTTGATTCCCCTGAGGAATTGCCTTAGTAAAGGGTGTGAAAAAACAGGAGGGTCAGTGTTGTATCTAGCTGAAATAGCAGATGCATGTATCTTTATGGAAGAATATGAGAGGCCGTTCTTTAACATATCTGCCAAATATTCCAAGATGAGTGGGATGTTCAACAATGATGCATCATGTCCCTTGCTGGTATTCCAATTGCTGAATCTTATCCACTTTGCTAAGTAAACCTTTCTGGTGGAGGGTCTTTGAGCCTCTGTTAGTATCCGCTGAACTTCCTTGGAGAGAGATAGGCTGAAGTTATTTATGGGATCTCCCAGGCTGTTAGCTGCAGTGTCTGTAGATTTGGATGCACTGTTTCGAAGTTGTGTTGAGTCAGAAGTAGAGGCCATTGGGGAAGGGCCCACCTCCTGGTGTGACATATGCTCCGTAGTAGTGGGTACCAGTGTTGTCTTGGCCAGTCCAGAGCTATTATGATTCCCTTGGGTCTCTCTGCTTTGATCTTTAGTAATACTGAGGTCATCAGTGGCAGAGGTGGGAATGCATAGATTGTTAGTGAGTTCCAGTTGAATGAGAGGGCATCTATTTTCCAAGATTTTGGATGGTATGTCCTTGTGCAGAATTTTGGTAGAAGATGGTTGAGATGAGAGGCGAACAGGTCCACTTCTGGCTTTCCCCATGTCGAAGTGAGTTGTCTGAAGGCCTTCGGATGTAACCTCCACTCGTGTGGATCTGTGAAATTCCTGCTTAGGCTGTCCGCCAACACATTGTCTTTTCCTGGGACAAACAGGGATTGTAACTGGATGTTTAGACTCAGTGATTTCTCCCAAAAATGCATTGTCAGTCTGCAAAGGGGGTAAGAGTGGGTGCCCCCTTGCTTGTTTATGTACCACATCACAGTGGTGTTGTCTGTCCGTATCAGTAAATGGCCTTGCTGGAGTTGGTGTTGAAAAGCCTCGATGGCATGCATTACTGCCAGCATTTCCTTTTGGTTTATATGCAGATGTGTTTCCTTTGGAGACCATTGTCCTTGTATACACCTGCCTTCCATGTGCGCCCCCCATCCAAGTTCTGAGGCGTCTGTGGTCATGGTCTGTGTTATCTGTGGTTTTTTGAATGACATACCTGTGTTTGCTGGCTCACCGAGGCCCACCATAGAAATTCCTTTTGTAGGCATGGAATGAGCGGAATGATTGTATCCAAGTTGTTGCTGTGTTGAGATCAAACGCTTTTTAGGTACCATTGAAGCTTTCTCATGTGTAGTCTTGCTAATTGAACCAGGAGAATGCAGGATGCCATGTAACCCAGGGCCTGTAGGAATCTCCTTGCAGTCATCTGGGTGAGTTTTGCTAAACCTTTGAAGTAATGAGTTAACTTCTCTTGTTTGTCTTCTGTCAGGTAAGCCATCTGAGAGGCTGTGTCTAGTTTGGCTCCTAAGAAGATTATTTGCTGGGATGGCTGCAGTCTTGACTTTTGGAAGTTGACTGTGTATCCCAGAGCTTGAAGTAATCGTATGACATAATCCAGGTTTTTTGTCAACATCAATTTGTCGTCCGCTTGTATGAGGCAGTTGTCCAGGTACGGGTAAATTTGTATCCCCTGGAGCCTGCAATAAGCAATTACTGAAGCCAGGCATTTTGTGAATACTCTGGACGCAGTAGATAAGCCAAATGGCAATGCTGAGAATTGATAATGCTCTGGCCCTGCAAGAAATTTGAGGTATCTTCTGCAGCTGTGTCTGATAGGGACATGCAGGTATGCCTCCTTGAGGTCCAGAGTAATCAGCCAAGACCCCTTGCTCAGCATGGGAAGGAGTTGCTGTAGAGTCAGCATTTTGAACTTTGGTACTATGAGAAAGGTGTTTAATGCGGACAAGTCCAGTATTGGTCTCCATTGAGATTATTTTCTTGGAACCAGGAACAGTCTTGAGTAAAACCCCTGTTCTTGTTCTTGTTGTGGAACTCTTTCTATAGCTTTCATCCGAGTCAGCAGAGTGATTTGCTTGATAGCCTCTGCCCTCTGGTTTTGTGGTAGGTTTGGCATGCCTTGTTTTCTTGGTAAGGTATGAAAATGAAACCTGTACCCTCGGTCTATAATGTCCAAAATCCATTTGTCCTTTGTTAGTCTGTGCCACTTTTCTGTAAACAGAGATAATTTCCCGCCCAAGGGAGCTTCTATTTGTTCCCTGGTAGGCGGTAGTAGAGGAAAGTCATTGAGATTGTGGTTGTGGGGCAGGTGAAACCCCTGCGTCACTTCTTTGGTTTCCTGGCTGCCATTGTCGTCCCCTATAAGGGCCTCTGTATTGGCCTCTTCCTCGGCCACGTCTGTTCTTACCCCTTTGAAACTTTTCTGTATTACGAAAGGACCAGTTTTTAGAAGGCCAATTCCTACTGAATCTGGGGGGTTGAACTTGAGAGGAAATCTTTCACCGTCTGAACTGATTTTGCTTTTTCTTCGATGGTCTTTAACACATCCTTAGCATTTGCACCAAAAAGCTTGTTCTTTTCCAAAGGTGCATCCAGAAGTTTTGCTTTTACATGATCTGGTAGAGGTTGATCTTTTAACCAGGCACGCCTCTGAATGACTGCCCCTGTCATAGCTGCCCTACATGAAGCTTCCAGTGCATCATACCCACACTGCAGGAAGTGGTTGCTTACTTGCTGAGTGTTATGTACAGCTTCCTGCAAAGTCTTCCTGTCTAAAGGATCAGGAGTGGCTAGAGTTTTTTGTAAATCTTCTAAAAGGTAATCCTGATATTGTAACATATGAAAAAGGCAATTTAAAGCTCTCATAGATGAGGTAGTGGAGGTGTAAACTTTTTTACCCCATCTCTCTAATGACCTGGCCTCCCTGTTGGAGGGCAAAGGATTTTTAGAGGTGGAGGCTGAAACTCCTTTAGGCCCCTGTGAAATAGTTTCCAAATCAGCAGAATGGGCCCTGAATAAATGGGAATGAGTTTCTGGGACCCTGTAATACCTGTCAGGCTTGGCTGGAGCAGGAGGAAGAGAATCAGGGGTAGCACTAGAGTCAGAATATAGATCATCCAGAACATCAAGCACAGGAGGAATAGCTAAGGGCCTGTGCTGGGGCTTCTTAAGGAAAGTCCTAAGGCGTTTCCTAGAATCAGAATATTCCTGACCTTGCCACTTGAAATGTTCCCTCATGGTGTGCAAAACTTCCCCAAAAGAAATATCCTCAGGAGGGGAGGCCGAGGGGATGGAATCTTCTGCATCTGAGTCCTCATAGGTCTGGAAGAGCTCTTCCTGGCTATCAGAGTGGACAGAGCCCTCAGAGTCTTCATCTGAAGGAATAGGTTCAGAGGGTTCAACCCTGGGCCTTTATCAGGAGGCTGGGATCCACTCTCAGGATGGGCCTGTGAACCTCTAATCATGGAAATTAAGTCAGCAGCCATGGACATAATTTGTGTCTCTGGAGTAGGCTGAGGTAAGGATTTAGAAGTGATATGCTTTGTCTTGCTGGCTGCCTTAGCGCTAGTGTAGGCCTTAATAGACATGGCCATAGGAGGCCTGGCAGCTCCACGCAGGAGTGACCTTGTCTACAGCAATGGTCTCGGCATTTCCTCGGTTTCGTATCCGGAGGAAAATCGATAACTGGCGCCGGAGTGGTGTCCGAATCGGAGTCACGGTAATGCGGTGTCTTCGGTTCGAGCGGTGGAGAGACCATCTCGGAGGAACCGGAACACTCAGCTGGGTTTTGGCGTGGATTCGGTGGTAGACGCGGGCCGAGGATGTCGGTCCCGGTCTTTTCGCTTTTTGGGAGTTTGCGATGTCGGAAGATCCGATGGCATGTTGTAAGCAAATTTATCGGCAAAAAAGTCTTCAGCGAACTCCGCCCGGCGCCTGAGAGTGCGCTTGTTGAAGCGAGCACAGGCTACACAGGCAGAGACGTCGTGGTCTGGGCCCAGGCAAGGAAGACAGTAAGAGTGGAAATCATTATGAGGTATTTGTTTACCACAAGAAAGACAATTGTTAACTTTTTCAGTTAATTCTGACATCAGCTGAGGCAAGAAAAGGTCCCCAACGGGGTACTTAGCTTTTTTGATGACTTCGGTATCGAAGAATACAGGAGCTGACCGACCGGCACTTGCGAACTGCTTCTGCTTCCGGCAAGAAAGACTGGAGAAAATGGCGTCGGCTGATGCTTATGTACTCCAGCCGCTCTGACGTCGGAGAGAAATGCGACATCAGCCGACGTCGGACCCAGACTTTGGAATCCGGCCGACCGAGGGCTGCCTGAGGCAGGACAACCCACATGTTATGACTGCAGTTGCATTCTTGAAGGACATCCGGTGTTCCACACCAGAAGTCAATTCCTCGGTCAGATCCGACCACAAGCTAATCAGCCTAGACATCCACATCCCACCTCCACCTCCACCCCCAATTAGGGAAACCATCGTAAAAAACTTCTCCAAAGCCAACTTCACACTTCTTAAGACAGAAGTGGCAAACTTCATGACACCCATGCAGACAGACAATAGAGGTATGGCTGCCGAATCACACACAAATGCACTTTATAAGCCCTTACACGAGTGCATGGATCATGCTATCCCTAATAGAACCAAGATGTTATCCTCCAAAAAAAGGAAGCCAATCTGGTGGTCCTCTGCCATAAACAAACTCTACAACAGAAGAAAGAAACTGTTGCAAAAAAGAGTAAAATCCCATGACTGGAGGAACTCCCTGGTCAACCTCAGTAAGAAGCTGAGATCCCTCATAAAATCCTCCAAAGCTAGTTACGAACACAAAATTGCCATTGACTCTAAAGACAACCACAAAGCATTCTATAGCTATGTCAAGAATCTAAATGGGAACACTCAGATCTGCTCTGAGTTACAGCACATTGGCACTAAATATACAGAACCAACTGATATTGTCAACATCCTAGCAGATAGGTTCAGTGCTAACTTTACACCCCTCTCACCCCCTAGAGGGCCAATCTCTACACCAGAAGAATGCAAAGTTCCTATAAACATGGCTGCACAGGTAAAAAACACACTCTCCAAAGCCAAGAACACCGCATCCATGGGACCAGACAGTACCCCAGGCTGCATTCTACACGAACTACAGAATGAACTGGCACCCTGCCTAAGTACCATGTTCAATCATAGCCTCATCTCAGGCTTTGTACCCACTGAATGGCGCACCACAACGGTTATCCCACTCTACAAAGGGGGAGCCATGACGGACCCCGGGAACTACTGTCCCATTAGCCGGACGAGCCTGGTCTGCAAGGCCATGGAACGTATCATCGTGGAACTCGTATACAAAGCCATTGGTAATCTCCAAACTCTGGACCCTACCCAGTTTGGATTTGTAAAAGGCAGATCATGTCTCCTAAACCTGATTGACTTCTTTGAAGCAGTCACCAAAGCCATAGATGAGGGTAAAATGGTTCACACAGCTTATCTAGATCTCACCAAGGCTTTCGACACCATCCCCCACTCTGGAATTATAGATAAGCTCACTAAACTAGGTATAAATCCCTATGTCACAAGATGGGTTGCCAACTGGCTCACGGACAGAACCCACACTGTGAAAGTAGCGGATTCCAAATCTGACAACAGACCAGTGACGAGTGGAGTACCACAGAGTTCAGTCCTGGGTCCTCTCCTGTTTGGTATCTACTTCTCTGAAGTGCAGGCCAACACAGAAGGTCTTTGGCTAACAAAGTTTGCAGATGACTGCAAACTAGGAGCCATAATCGAAACTCCTAACGATGTGGACAAACTACAAAAGGGCCTCACTGAGACAGATACCTGGTGTCAAAGCCATGGCCTGAAGCTCAATGCCAAAAAGTGTACTGTCGTCCCCTTCGGTAAAAACTCTGTATCCATGAACTACCACATAGCTGGTAGTCTACCTAATGCCGAAAATGTGATGAGACCTTGGGACAAAGGTGGACAGTAGTCTCTCCTTTGATAATCACATTGCCACAGTGGTCAGGAAATCCTTCTACGTGGCTCATCTCATCACAAAAGAATTCTCATCCAGAAAAAATGAGGTCATTGTTCCCCTCTATTCATCAATCATTAGACCCATTATAGAGTACAATGCCCCTTTTGGTATGTACCTCACAAGACATCTACAACAACTGGAAAGACCGCAGAAATACCTCACAAAGAGGATTACTGGCCTCAAACAGATGCCCTATGCGGACCGTCTCAAAAAACTACAGCTTTACTCCATCGCATATCGCCTACTCAGGGGCAATCTCTGCCTAACATACAAAGCTATGTCAAACCCAGAGCTGTTGGACATGCTCCACTTAAAGAAATCCCAATCCCTCCAAGCTACACGCTCTGGGGACCTAAACCTTGTCACCACAATAAACAGAACATGCTGGAGGGATAGATTCCTGTCCCAGAGACTTCCCATACTCTGGAACAGACTACCTATCTATGTCAAACAGAGCTCCTCATTAGCACTCCAAGAAAAATCTTGATGATTGGATGGGAAATGGGAAATTCACCCCGGGGATCACTTCTGTGGCTCTGCTTGACAGGGGTACAGGAAAATAATTTTCTTGGGTGGCAAAAGTCAGGGTACATTTTTTGGCTAGGCTTGTATGGGCCCTAGGGCCGATAGCCTTGTACCTACCTATGAACCTATGCAGAATCTGGCCCGCCTGCTAGGACAGCAGGGAAGGAGTCTGAGGCAGGTGCCATGATTCCAGCAGTGTCATACTGCGCAAGAGGGGGTACCAGTGCTGGCGTGGTCAGTCTGGTGCAATCAGTATTGTCCTTGGCTTGTCCTGTTTGATCTTTAGCAGAACCTTCAAGAGGAGAGGCCGAGGGGGAAAGGCATAAACCGAGAGGCTTTCCCAGGTAAAGGACAGGGCGTCCACGTTTCAAGCTTGACTGTGGGGAGTCCTTTTGCAGAATTTGTCCAATTGGTAGTTCTGAGGGGAGGCAAACAGGTCTACCTCTGGAGTCCCCCATTTGTTCCTCAAGAGGTTGAATATTTTTGGTTCTAGTTTCCATTCGTGTAGGTCCATGACATTTCTGCTTAAATCGTCTGCCAGTGAATTTAGCTTGCCTGGCAGGAATTGAGCGTGTAGGTGCACACTTGGTGGCTCAAAGCTGTGTCCCACAGAGCCATGGCTAGTCTGGAGAGAGGGTACAAGTGGGATCCCCCTGCTTGTTTATGTACCACATAACTGTGGTGTTGTCCATCTTTACCAATAGTTGTCCTGGAAGAAAGCGGTATTTGAAGGCTGTCAGGGAATACTGTACAACTAACATTTCTTTTTGATTGATATGCAGGTGCATCTGTCTTGGGTTCCATTGGCCCTGAATGCACTGCCTTGCCAAGTGAGCCCCCCATGCATAGTCTGATGCATCTGTTGTTAGGGTTTGGGTGGCAGGAGGTAGAGTGAAAGGGAGCCCCTTGTTGTGGTAGCAGGCTTATGCCCACCAAAGGAACTCTGTCTTTATACAAGGAAGAATAGAAATCATTGATTCCAGGTCCTGGGAATGTTGACACCATAGACTTTTTAGATACCATTGTAGTTTTCTCATATGCAGTCTTGCATATGAAATTAGTAGAATGCAAGAGGCCATGAACCCCAGGGCTTGCAGAATTTTCCTTGCAGATAGCTGGGGTTTTGTGGCCAATAGTTTGAAGTAGGTTGGAAATAAACTTGTTTCTCCGGTTTGAGGAAAGCCATCTGGGAAGTTGTGTTCAAGCTTGCTCCCAGGAATACAATCTATCTGTTGGCAGGGTACTAGGTGAGATTTCTTTTCATTTATGGTGTACCCCAGTGAGGTTAGAAGTTTCTTTATGAATGACAGATGTTGTAATAGCAAATCCTGGCTTTCTGCCCAATCAGACAATCGTCCAAGTATGGGTATATTTGAATATTTCTCTGCCTGCAAAATACCCTGGGCGCAGTAGATAACCAAAGGGAAGTGCAGAGAAAGTACAGTTGTGTACACTTACCAAAAATGTAGATGTTCGAGTGTATTCACTGTTGCAGTCATTACATTTGGGTAATCTGCTTTCAGGTTGCCCTCAGTCGGCCTGATTAACAAAGTCTTGGGTCCTGCATCAGATGATGTCCCTTCTTCCATGACGGCAGGTCGTCAGGGGTATAAAACATGCAGCCGACGCCATTACATCAGATTTTCTTTCCCCAGATGTCAGGTGCCCCCCTAATGGGGAGCAACTAAACATAAAAACACAAATGTATACCTCCAACAAAAAGGCAAATACACCAAAGTATATACAAATGAAAGTAGAGGTATAGCCAAAAGAAGTTAGGGGGAAGGAGGGAGGGTAACCAGGACTGCAACAGTAAATACACTCAAACATCTACATTTAAGGTAAGTGTACACAACTGTACTATGTTCTTCATGTTTCACTGTTGCAGCCATTACATTTGGATAGATTCCCAAAGCTATAGTTGGGAGGTGGAGTTTAGATAGCATTAGTAGCAGCTATAAGGCCCTGCAAGATTGCAGTGGTAAATCCAGCTCTGGATTTAGAGAAAATTGGCAAATGATAATGCTTGCTGAAAGTATGTACAGAACTCCAGGTAGCAGCTTCTAGGATGTCCCTGGTAGGAACGCCTCTGAGAAAGGCTGCAAAAGTAGATGCAGCCCTGGTGGAGTGAGGTCTGATCCCCTGGGGGATAGGTTTTCTATGGTACTTATAGCTGAAATGAATGCAATGGCTTATCCATTTAGAAATGGTTTGTTTTGAAATAGCCTTCCCCTCTGTCCCTGCAGCAAATGCTACCAGCAGTTGTTCAGATTTTCTTTGAGGTTTAGTCCTGTCCAAGTTGAATCTAAGTTATCTATGCACATCCAAGGAATGCAGAATCCGTTCCCCTTTGTTCTGTGGATTGGGAAAGAAGGTTGGCAAATGAATGGACTGATTTAGAGCCACACTGGATACTACCTTGGGCATGAAGGATGGATTGGTCCTGAATGATACCCTGTCCGCATAAAAGATGACGAAAGGCTTCACTGCCACAAGGGCCTGTAATTCAGATACCCTTCTGGCTGAAGTGATTGCTAAAAGGAAAGCTGTTTTCCAAGAAAGAAATTTTAAGTCTGCAGTAGCAGCTGGCTCGAAAGGAGGGAGAGTGAGTTTCTCCAATACAAAGTTAAGGTCCCAGGCTGGGGTTGGAGCTCTCCTGGGTGGTCTCAAATTTTGGCCCCTCTGAGGTACTGCTTGAGCAGTGGATGAGAAAAGAGGGGAGGTTCTGTGTTATGAGCTGAAATGGCTGAGGTGTGGATTTTAATGGAGGAAAAAGGCAGGCCCTTGTGAAGTATCTCAGTAAAGTATTGTAAAATCTGAGGTAAACTGGGCACTGCTGTGCTCATCTCTTGAGACTGGTTCCAGGCACAGAATCTTTTCAATTTTTCAACATATGATTTTCTAGTACTAGGCCTCCTTGTCTCTAAGATGGAATCCATCACAGGTTTGCTGAGGGATGGTAAGGGAGAATTTAAGTAATTAGCCAGGCTGCAAGGTTCAGTGTTGAAAGATGAGGGTGCAGAATCTGGTTATAATGCTGAGATAGCAGGGAAGGAGTCTGATGCAGGTGCCATGGAGATAACCATGGCACACTGCGCAGGAGGGGGTACCAGTATTAGCGCAGCCAGTCTGGCGCAATCAAAATCATCCTCGGTTTGCCCTGTTTGACTTTTAGTAGTACATTGGAGAGCACAGGCAGCAGGGGGAAGGCATAGACTGATAGTTTTTTTCCAGTTGAAGGACAGAGCATCCACTTTCCAGGCTTGTTTGTGGGGAGTCCTTGTGCAAAATTTGTCCAATTGGTAATTCTAGGGGAAGGCAAACAGGTCTATATCTGGGCTCCCCCATTCGCTTGGCAACATGTTGAAAATCCTTGGTTCCAGTTTCCATTCATGTGGGTCCATAAGGTTTCTGCTTAGTCCGTCTGCCAGTGTATTTAAATTTCCTGGCAGGAATTGAGCTTGTAGGTGCACTTGGTAGCTCAAGGCTGTGTTCCACAATTCTATGGCTAATCTGCAGAGGGGATAAGAATGTGTACCCCCCTGCTTGTTTATGTACCATATAACTGTGGTGTTGTCCGTCTTTACCATTAGTTGTCCTGGGAGAATGTAGTCCTTGAAGGCTGTCAGAGCATTCTGTACAGCTAACATAGTGATATGCAGGTGCATTTGACTTGGGTTCCATTTGCCCTGAATGCACTTCCCTGCCAGGTGAGCCCCCCATGCATAGTCTGATGCATCTGTTGTTATGGTCTGGGCGGCAGGGGGTGGTGTGAAAGGTAGCTCCTTGTTTTGGTGGCAGGCCTCTGCCCACCAAAGGAACTCTAGGCGTAGGCAAGGTATGATAGGAATCATTGTTTCTACACTGTGAGAATGTTGAATTTTTAGATACCACTGTAGTTTCCTCATATGCAGTCTTGCATATGGAATTAGAAGAATGCAGGAGGCCATGAACCCCAAGGCTTGCAGTATTTGTCTTGCAGATAGCAGGGTTTTTGTGGCCACTTGTTTGAAGTAGGTTGTCAAATGAGTTTGCTTTTCTGGCATGAGGTAAGCCATTTGGGAAGTTGTATTCAAGCTTGCTCCCAGGAATGTAATTTGTTGAGAGGGTACCAGTTGTGATTTCTTTTCGTTTATGGTGTACCCCAGACAAGTTAAAATCTTTTTTACAAACGTCAGATGATTCAAAAGTATATCCTGGCATTCTGCCTGAACTAGACAATCGTCCAGATATGGGTATATTTAAATACTTCTTTGCCTGCAAAATGCAATAACTGGAGCTAGGCACTTTGTGAATATCCTGGGCGCAGTACATAAGCCAAAGGGCAGTGCAGAGAACTGATAGTGCATGTAGCCTGCTTTGAAGCATAGGTATTTTCTGCAAGATTTCCTGATTGGGATGTGCAGGTATGCTTCTTTTAGATCTAGTGTTGCCAACCAGGCGTCTTTGCCTAGCATAGGAAGAAATTGGTGAAGAGTCAGCATCTTGAATTTTGGAATCTCCAGAAAGGTGTTTAGAGTAGACAGGTCCAGGATAGGACGCCATGAATTGTCCTTTCTGGTTACCAGGAAAAGTCTTGAGTAGAAACCTTGTCCTTTTTCCTCTTCTGGTACCAGTTGAATAGCCCCCATGCTTATGAGAGAAAGTACTTGTTTTTGGGCCTCTGCCCACTGATTTGGGGGTAGGTCCGGCCACCTGCTTTGCGTTGGCAACGTGTGGAAGTTAAATCTGTATCCCTGGGACACTGTATTTAAAACCCCATTGTCCTGGGTAATGAGTTCCCAATTCTTTGCATGAAGTGCAATCTTTCCCCCCAGAGGGGCAGTCAGTTGATAAGTGCTTGGAAATTTTAAAAGGAAGTCATTGAGACAGTTTACTATAGGAGGGAGTCTTATTATTCCCAGATTTGGAAGTGGAGGCCCCCCACTGCTTAGTTCTGTGTGTCCCCTGGGACTGAAACCTGGGATTTTTGCTGTGTTTGGGTTTGGCTTGAGAAGACCTGGGCCCCTGTGAAATAGTCTCTGGATCTGCAATAGGATTTCAGAAAAGGAACTTATGGGACTCGAGGACTCTGTAGTATCTGTCAGGTTTACTGGGAGCAGGAAGCAGGAAATCAGAGGCCAAACTGGATTCCGAGAAAGCATCATCAACAATGTCTAGTACAGAAGGAATAGCCAAAGGCCTATGCTGAGGTAGGAGAAGGAAATCCCCAAGCTTCTTTTTTGAATCAGAAAATTCCTGGCCTTCCCAGTGAAAATGCTCCCTCAGAGTATGTAAGGTTTCCCCAAAAGAAAGAAAAATCCTCAGGAAGGGAAGCAGAGGAAATATAGAGTCCTCTGCATCAGAATCCTCATAAGTTGGCAAGGAAAAATCCAGGTCATCAGAAGAGTCAGAAAAAACAGAATCCTGATCAGATGATTCATAATCAAGCTCAGCCCTAGGCCTCTTGGGGGGGGGTTGACTACCCCTGATCAGAGTTACTAAATCTTCAGCCATTTTTATCATTTTTTGTTTAGGCATGGAGGCCTGAGCATGTGGCCTGGGCGTCGGTTTGTTAGACATGGATCAAGATTTAGGCCTTATTAATGAAGGAGGCGTTGATTTAGTATGCAAGTCCATAGGCCTGAATACACCCCTCAGAAGCTGGTGCCTGCACAGCGGCTCCAGACCCATCCAAGATAGAGATACCCATGGGTTCCATAGCTGAAGTATCTCGCGGCATACCGGACTCTGAATTGGTCTCAGTAGAGGCCTGTGAATCATTAGTAGCGGGTATCAGGGGCTGCGAAAGCGCCTCACAGTACCGGCGAACTGGCGACTGGCTTAGGAGAAGCGTCGTCTGCAGTTTTGGACCTCGGCAGCCTGTCTCTGTCTTTATCTTTGCGTTTTTTTGGAATTCATGTAGTCGGATGGCTAACCGATGGCATTTCTGGATAATTAAACCGAGAACCGAAATATTTAGAGGCAAAAGTATATCGACGATGGATAGTGCGCTGATTAAATAAAGCACAAAACTGACAAGGTAAGTCGTGGTCAGGGCCTAGGTAAGGAATACAGTACGAATGAAAATCTTTATGAGGTAACTTGCTTTCCACAAGTAATGCAACTATTAACTTTTAATGACATCAGGAAGGAGCAAGAAAAAGTTTCCCCAATGGGATACTTCGCTTTTAGTTGAAGACTTCGGTTCTGAAACTTGAAAACAAAACTTTCAGGAGTCGGACGACTGGCACTTGCGAACTGCTTCAGCTTTGGGCACCGCACGACAAGAAAGACTGATATAATAGCATCGGCTGCATGTTTTATACCCCTGACAACCTGACATCATAGAAGAACGGACAGCAACTGACGCAGGACCCAAGACTTTGTTAATCAGGCCGACTGAGAGCTACCTGCAAGCAGATTACCCAAATGTAATGACTGCAACAGTGAAAACACGAAGAACATCTGATAGTGCATAGAGCCTGCCCTCAAGTGGAGGTATTTTCTGCAAGATTCCCTTATTGGAATGTGCAGGTATGCTTCCTTTAAATCTAAGGTTGCCAGCCAGGCATCTTTGTCTAGCATAGGAAGAAGCTGTTTAAGTGTTAGCATTTTGAATTTTTGGATTACCAAAAAGGTGTTTAGTATAGAGGTCCAGGATAGGGTGCCAGGAGCGGTCTTTTCTGGGTAATAAGAAAAGTCTTGAAAACCTTATCCCCTTTGTTCTGCTGGGACAGGTTGAATAGCCCTGACACTTAGAAGAGAGAGAACCTGCTGTTGGGCCTCCGCCCACTGATTTGGGGGTAGGTCTGGCCAACCGTTTGGGGTTGGTAGTGTGTGGAAGTGGAATCTGTATCCTTGGGAAACTATCTTCAAAACCCATTTGTCCTGGGTAATGAGTTCCCAGTTTTTTGCATGCAGGGTGAGCTTGCCTCCTAAGGGAGCAGATAGTTGAGCAGATATTGGAAGGGTTAAGTCATTGTGCCATTTTTCTGTGGGGGGGTGGCTTACTACTCCCTGCTTTGAAAGTGGGAGCCTCCCACTGCTTAGACCTGTGTGCAGCCTGAGACTGTAACCTAGGTGGTCTGCTGTTCCTAGGTTTGGACTGAGAAGGCCTGGAAGAGACTGGAAAGGACCAATTCTTTGAAGGCCAATGCCTACTAAATCTGGGAGGCTGTACTTGTAGGAAATATTTAACAGTTTGCATAGATTTAGCTATTTCTTCCATCCTTTTGAGGACTTCTTCTGCTTAAGGGAGCATCCAGTAATTTAGCTTTAACATGATCTGGCAAGTTTTGCTCTTTAAGCCAAGCATGCCTTCTAAGTACAGACCCAGTGACAAGCAGCCCTGCAAGATGCTTCTAAAGCATCAAAACCACATTGCAAAGTATGTTTACCAACTTGTTCTGCAGAATGCATTATATCCTGTAATTCTTTGTGTTCAGCACAGTCAGGAGTCAACATCATTTTCTGTTTGAGTAGTTCCATTATATGCTGCTGATACTTTAACATATGAAACTGGCAATTTAAAGCCCTAATGGCCAAAGTAGCAGAAGTGTATACCTTCTTAACCCATCTGTCCAAGGCTCTAGAATCTCTATCAGAAGGGGTAGGATTTTTGGCAGCAGTAGCCTTAATGCCTTTTGGTACTTGGGAAATGGTCTCTGGATCCACAATAGGATTCTTGAAGAGGAACTTGTGAGAGTCAGGTACACTGTAATACCTGTCAGATTTTCTGGGAGTTGGAGGTAAAGTGTCTGGCGAAAGGCTAGATTCCAAGAAAGCATCATCTACAATGTCCAGAACAGGAGGGACAGCTAAAGGCCTATGTTGAGAAAGGAGTAAGAATTCCCTAAGCCTCCTTTTTGGAGTCAGAATAATCTTGGCTTTCCCAGCGGAAAAGAGTGTGCAAGGTTTCACCAAAAGGAAACTCTTCTGGAGGGGAAGCAGAGGGAATGGAATCCTCTGCATCAGAATCCTCATAGGTAGGTAAGGGCAAATCATGGTAATCAGAAGGAAAAGAAATGTCAGATTCCTGATCAGAAGAATCAGAAGGAAATTCAGTTCTAGGTCTCTTAGAGGGGGAAGGCTGGCTTCCCCTAATTAAGGTAATAAGGTCTTCAGCCATTCTAAGCATTTGTTTTTTAGGCATATGGGCTTGAGCCTACTGTTTGGACGTCGGTTTTCTAGACGTGGTGCGAGTTTTAGGCCTGGAAGAAGACGATGGCATCAGTTTAAAATGCAAGTGTGTAGGCCTGAATACACCCTCAGAAGCCGGTGCCTGCACAGCGGCTCCCAACCCATCCAAGGTAGAAACATCCGCAGGTTCCATAGTCAAAGAAGCATCTCGCGGCATACTGGACTCCAAATGGGTCTCAGTAGAGGCCTGTGAATCTGAAGTAGCGGGTATCAGGGGCTGTGAAAGCACCTCACTGAGTACTGGCAGACTGGCGACTAGCTTAACGAAAGCGTCAGCGGTGGTTTTGGACCTATGCGGTCTGTGTCTTTATCCTTATGTTTTTTCGGAAGATCGGTAATCGGATGGCTTGAAGCCATTTCGAAGTACTGAGACAGAGTACAAAAATAATTTGTTGCAAAGATAGCCCGACAAAGAATAGTTTGGGGGTTGAACAGGGCACAAAACCGACAGCGAGGGACGTCATGGTCTGGGCCAAAAAGTACAGTTTTGTACCTACCATAAATGTAGATGTTCGAGGATCCACATTGCTGCAGTCCTAACCATTGGGTAGTCCGCTGCCCAGTCGGCCCGAATACCAAAGTATATGGCTGACGTCGGTCAAGGCGCATTAGACTGATGTCAGGACGTCAGGGTACTAATGCGCATGACCGACGTCATATCCTCAGTCTTTTCTTGCCCCAGATGTCAGAAGACCCTAAAAAGACAAAGCCCAAAACCAAAACCAAAAACCCTGCACCAAACATATATACAATATATACAAATGTACAAGAGTATATCCTAACCCACACCACCACCCCTAAACACAGAGGAGAAGGAGGGAGGGTAAATTGGACTGCAGCAATGTGGATCCGCGAACATCTACATTTATGGTAGGTACAAAACTGTACTATGTTCTTCATTCCACATTGCTGCAGTCCTAACCATTGGGTAGAATCCCAAAGCAGAGTTAAGGGAGGCTGGCAAATCATAAGGAAGCAGGAGCTGTCAACATGCCTTGCAAAATAGCTGTGGCAAAACCAGCCCTAGATTTAGAGTAGAGAGGAAGGTGGTAATGCTTAGAGAAAGTATGCACTGAACTCCAAGTAGCTGCCTCCAAAATATCCTTAGTTGCCACCCCCCTTAGAAATGCTGTTGAAGTGGCAGTAGCCCTAGTGGAATGAGGCCTAATCCCAGCTGGAATCTCCTTGCCATGATGGGAATAACAAAATGAAATGCAAAACCCAATCCACTTAGAAATAGTTTGCTTAGACACAGGCTTGCCTTGAGAACTCAAAGCAAAAGAAACAAACAACTGCTGAGACTGCCTGAAATCCTTAGTCCTGTTTAAATAATAACGCAACTGCCTATGTACATCTAAAGTGTGCAAAATCTTTTCCCCCTTATTTTGGGGATCTGCATAGAAAGTAGGCAAATGAATAGTTTGGTTTAAAGCCACACTAGAAACCACCTTAGGCATAAAGGAAGGATTAGTACGAATGATACCCTATCCTTATGAAAAATCAAAAAGGGCTCTACTGCCATAAGGGCCTGCAACTCAGAAACCCTTCTTGCAGAAGTAATAGCCAACAAAAAAGCAGTCTTCCATGACAAGTATTTCAATTCAGCAGTAGCCGCAGGCTCAAAAGGTTGTAGAGTAAGTTTTTCCAACACAAAATTGAGATCCCAAGCAGGAGTAGGAGCTCTACGTGGGGTCTTATATTCTTTGCCCCTCTAAGAAACTGCTTGAACAAAGGATGAAAACAATGGTGGGTCACAATCATAGTGAGCTGAAATTGCTGCAGCATGAATCTTAATGGAAGAGAAGGACAAACCTTTGTCCAATAACTCAGTAAGATATTGAAGAGCCACACTCAAATTAGGCTCAGAAATCTCCAAATTCTTTGCTGCACTCCAAAATAAAAATCTCTTCCATTTTTCATGCACACTTTCCTTGTACTAGGTCTTCTGGCTTCCATAATCACATTTAAAACTTGTTGAGGAAGTTGAGACCTGTTGTGTTTTAAAACAGAATATGCCAGGCTGTTAGATGAAGAGAGTGAAGCTTGACATTGAGCAGGTGACCGCCCTTCTGAGATAACAGATGTGGAATCAAAGGTAAAGGCCATGGAGGCTTCCTTACCAGACTCCTTAATAGTGGGTACCAGTGTTGCCGAGGCCAATCTGGAGCTATTAAAATCATCCTTGGCTTGTCTTGTCTGACCTTTAGGAGCACCTTTGGAAGAAGAGGCAGAGGTGGAAAGGCATACACATGAAGATTTTTCCAACTGAAAGAAAGAGCATCCACTTTCCAAGCTGTGTGATGAAACCCCTTTGTGCAAAACTTTGGCAGCTGGTGGTTTAGTGGAGAAGCGAACAGATCTATGTCTGGAGTTCCCCATGACACTGTCAATTTCTGAAATACATGAAGATCCAGTTTCCACCGTGGGGATCCATGATTTGTCTGCTTAACACATCTGCTAAGGAGTTCTGTGCTCCCCGCAGAAACCTTGCCTGAAGAGTTAGTTGCAAGCTGAGCGCAGTTTCCCATAAAATCATTGCTTGCCTGCATAGAGGATAAGAATGTGTTCCCCTTGTTTGTTGATGTACCACATGACAGTTGTGTTGTCTGTTAGAATCAACACCTGCCCTGGAAGAAGTAACTCCTTGAAAGCCATTAATGCAAACTGGACTGCTAACATCTCCTTCATGTTGATATGTAGATGCTGTAGTCTGGCAGGCCACTTGTCTTGTATCCGCTTTCCATTTAGATGAGCTCCCCAAGCATTGTCCGAGGCATCTGTCGTTAAAATCTGACTCGCCTCTGGCCGGGTCACAGAGAGTCTCTTGTTTAGGTGACATTCCTGAGCCCACCACAAAAATTCTTTTGAATGCAAGGTATTATTTGAATGACAGTGTCCAAATCCTGGCAGTGCTGTGTCCATACATTTTTGAGATACCATTGCAGCTTCCTCATATGCAGTTTGGCATTGGGAAGCACCAGAATACAAGATGCCATGAACCCTAAGGCTTGAAGGACTGTCCTTGCAGTCAGCCCGGACTGAAGAGATAGTTGATGGAAGTAACTGGAAAGATTCTTTTGTTTGTCCGGGGTTAAAAGGCCATCTGGGCTGCTGTATTCAGTCTCACACCCAGAAAGCACATGTCTTGAGAGGGTACTAGACTGGACTTTATTTCGCTCACAGAATACCCTAGGCATCTTAGCACTGCTATGACGTATTCCAAATGCTGTAGAAGGTCTTCCTTTTCTTGAGCCAGAATCAGGCAGTCGTCCAAATAAGGATAGATTTGAATTCCTTTTAGCCTGAAGTAAGCTATCACTGGAGCCAGAACCTTTGTGAATACTCTGGGCAGTAGATAAGCCAAAGGGCAATGCAGAGAACTGATAATGAGAATGTCCAGCTCGAAAACGCAGATACTTTCTGCAACTTAGTCTTATAGGCACATGAAGGTAAGCTTCCTTGAGATCTAAAGTTACCATCCAGTGATCTTTGCCCAGCAGAGGTAAAAGCTGTTGTAACGCCAACATTTTGAACTTGGGAATGTCCAGATAAGTGTTGAGGATAGATAAATCCAAAATTGGTCTCCACGTGTTCCCCTTCTTTGGTACTAGGAACAGGCGAGAATAAAATCCTAGGCCCCTTTCTGGTACAGGGACTGGCTGAATGGCCCCTATTTGGAGTAACAGAGAAATTTGCTTGTGAGCCTCTTTCCTTTGTGGAGGAGGAACGCCTGGCATGCCTTTGAAAGGGGCAAGGTATGGAAATAAAACCTGTAACCGTGGTGAATGATATCCAAAACCCATCTGTCTTGAGTAATTAAATCCCAATTTTCTTTGAAAAGAGACAGTCTTCCTCCCAAAGGAGCTGCCAGACGAGAATGTACTGGCAGCTGAAAAGGCAGGTCATTGGGTCTGTTTACGAAAGGACTGACCCCTGCCCTCACCAGAAGTCTGAGCAGGAGAACTCCCTGTTCTAGGCCTAAAAGAACCTTGAGCTCTGCCCCTACCACGGTTAAAACTACCCCTAGACTGGGAATCATAAGCAGGATATGTCCATCCCTTAGTAGGCCAATTTCTGCTAAACTTTGGAGGCTGCACCTGCAAAAATCTTTAACAGTCTGCATAGATTTAGCCTTGTCCTCCATTTTCTTTAAAACTGCTTCCACAGGGGAACCAAACAACACATCAGACTGTAAAGGAGCATCCAAAATCCTTGTCTTAACATGCTCAGCTAAATTCTGATCCCTCAACCAAGCGTGCCTCATAAGAACAGAACCAGTGGCAGCCACCCTCGAGGAGGCCTGCACAGCATCAAAACCACATTGCAAAGAATGCTTACCCACTTGTTCAAACACATGAATTAAATCCAGCAACTCTTTACACTCAATACCTTCCGCCAGAGCATCTACCTTAGATTTCAATTGTGAAAGGAGATAATTTTGATATTTTAGCATGTGAAACTGACAATTCAACGCCCTCATGGCTAAAGTGGAAGAAGTATACACTTTCTTTCCCCATCTATCCAAAGCCCTTGCCTCCTTATCAGAGGGAACAGGATTTTTAACAACAGAGGCCTTAACACCTTTAGGCCCCTGAGAAACAATTTCTGGGTCTGCCCTAGGACTCTTAAAAGATACTTATGAGCTTCCGGCACCCTATAGTACCTATCAGGTTTAACAGGGGCAGGAGGCAAAGAATCAGGGTTCAGGGAAGCCTCTGCAAAAACATCTTCCACCACATTCAACACCGGAGGTATAGCTAAGGGCCTATGCTGAGGTAAAACAAGAATTCCCTAAGCCTCTTCCTGGAATCAGAGAAATCTTGGCCTTCCCATTTAAAATGCTCCCTCATGGAATGCAGAGTCTCTGAAAATGAAAAATCCTCAGGAGGAGAAGCTGAAGGAGTGGAATCATCCACATCAGAATCAGAATAATGAGGGTACTCCTGCAAGTCTTCAGCCAAGACTCAGAAGCCTCTGAACACTGTTCAAAACTCTCAAACTCAGGCTCCACCCTAGGCCTCTTATCAGGAGGGGGCATAGAACCTCTAATCATAGTAATCAAATCCTCTGCCATTTTAAGCATATGTTTCTTAGGCACAGAACCTGAAGTGCTAGGAGAAGCCCCCACAGAAGCTAAACTTGGCCTACCTCTCAAAGAAGTCTTGGAAACAGAAGGAGAGGCTCTAACTACCTTAGGAAGAGAGGGAAGAACAGCTACCTGAGAAGCCCCCTCAGCCTGGCCTATCTCCTGAGAGGGCACATCCTGTAACAGTACAGTCTCAGCCTGAGACTCCAAAGAAACACCTGGCAAAACCTCCGGCTCCACTGAGCCCTCTAAAGAACCGACGTCTGGGACTGTCGGTTCTTCCACTCTAGGCTTTGCTGCTTTGTCCTTGCATTTTTTAGCCGAAGCCGGCGTCGGAGCATCCGACGGCATTTTATAATTACAACGCTTCCCAAACACTAACCTGGCACAGTCTAACCTTCTCTTAATAGTGCGTTTGTTAAATCTAGCACAAGAGCGGCATCCAACAACGTCGTGCTCAGGCCCTAAACAAGGTATACACAAAGTATGGTAATCCCTATGAGGTATCTGTTTCCCACAAGAAATACAGTTATTCACTTTTTCTGACATCCGGTTAAATACTGAGGCAAGAAAAAACCAAAATGTTCCCCAACGGGGTACTTAGCCAACTTTGATTCGGTCTGAAACTCTGACTTCAGAAAATTTCAGAACGCCAACCTGCACTCGCAAAACTGCTTCTGCATCGGACCATGCGGCAAAAAAGACTGAGGATATGACGTCGGTCATGCGCATTAGTACCCTGACGTCCTGACATCAGTCTAATGCGCCTTGACCGACGTCAGCCATATACTTTGGTATTCGGGCCGACTGGACAGCGGACTACCCAATGGTTAGGACTGCAGCAATGTGGAATGAAGAACATCAGGGGATGCAGTATGAATGAAAATCTCTATGAGGTATTTGCTTTCCACAGGTAAGACAATTGTTAACATTTACTGACATCGGTTGGAGGAAGAAAAAGGATCCCCAATGGGATACTTATCTATTTTGAAGACTTCGGATCTGAAACTCGAAAATGAAAATTTCAGGAGTCGGCCGACCGGCACTTGCGAACTGCTTCTGCTTCAGGCACAGCATGGCAAGAAAGACTGATGTAATGGTGACCTGACATCATGGAAGAAGAGAGAGCATCCGATGCAGGAATCTGAAGACTCTGGTATTCAGGCCAGCTGAGGGCTACCTGCAGGCAGATAACCCAAGTGTGATGACTGCAACAGTGAAACACGAAGAACATCTGTACAGTTCATCAGATCAGGAGCTGAAAGTACAACTGGAAGTGGCCCAAACTTTCTCAGATGACATAAAAATATAATTTGGTCTTGATAAATATGCAAAAGCAATACTTAAAGCAGGAAAGTTGCAGCACCAAGAAAACACCCGAGTGGGACAGGAATGTGATATGATGGAAATTGAGCAGGAGGGACTGTATAAATATTAAGAAATTGATGAAGGATCGACAATAAAATGAGAACAGATGCAAACAAAACTCGGTAACTTAGAAAACAAATTAATAATCAAAACAGTCCTGACATCTAGGAACAAAGTCCAAGGTATAAACCAATTTCCTCCTCTTGTTCCAACTTACAGTTTTGGGGTGACTGATTGGCTCCAAAAGATACTCTATCAGTTAGACAAGAAAACAAAATACATGTTTCACACTTATGAAATGATATATAAAAATCACTGTATACCAAGACTATATATTCCTCATTCTGAAGGCGGTATGGGCCTCCTTAAAATGGATTACATGTAAATATCTGCAATCGTAGGACTACATACATATCTGATGATCACACCAGACTCAAACACAGTAAAAGTTTTGAAACATGAAAAGATAGTACAGTTGTGCAATATCTTACCATAAAAGTAGATGTCCTTCACTTCACTGTTACAGTAATCTTCACTAAAGGGATTCCCTGCCAAGGGCAGTCCAATAATTAGCCAGTATACCAAACACTTAGTATTTTAAGGATGTCATACATGTGTGACATATGTTCCACACACACAGCGTAGGGTATAAAGGTAACATACGGCTGTACATACATCAAAAATGAAAAGCCCCAGGAGGAACAACAGTCCAAGGAGAAAAGGAAGAATATGTGCATCCAAAAGAAAAAAAAAAGAAGAAAGTGTAAAGAAAAAAGGGGAAGGAGGAAAGGCATAAATACTGCAACAGTGAAGAGAAGGACATCTACTGTAATAGTAAGATTTTACACAAGTGTATTATGTCCTACCCTATCACTGTTGCAGTATTTTTCACCAAAGGGAGGGTACAAAAGCTGAAGAGGAAATTTGGGAGGAGGAAGGCCCACAAGAGCCCGCAAGAAAGCCATGCAGAACAGCTCTGGCAAAGCCAGCTCTAGCCCTGGAAACAACTAATTTGTAATGCTTAGTGGACAGAGGTCCAAGTAGCAGCCTTGGGGATGTAAATGGAGCACAAAGGGTTTTCCCATGAAAGAAACAACAAAAAGAAATTACTTTAGAGATTAATGAAGAAATAGTTTGCTTGGAAACAGCCAAACCTAGAGATCTGCGATGAAAAGAAACAAAGTTGCTCAGACTTGCAAATGGCCTTAGTCTTTTTCAAATAATACCAGAGCCGTCTATGCAAATCCAAGGTGTGAAGAACCTTCTCACTAGCTGACTGCAGAGCAGGAAAAAAGGTGGGCAAATTAATAGACCAATTAAGAGAGAATTCATTAACAACCTTGGGCATACAATAAGAATTAGTATGAAGAGACACCCTGCCCCTACAATAAAACAAAAATGGAAGAAAAGCCATAAGGGCCTGAAGCATAGATACTCTCTTAGCTGAAGTAAGGGTCAAAAGAACAATAATCTTCCATGTACAATGCTGCAAGGAAGCTGAAGCTGCAGGCTCAAAAGGAGCTCGAGTCAATTTTTCGAGAGCAAAATTATGATCCCAGGAAGAAGAAACAGTTTGCCTGGGAGGATACCTTTAAGAAACTGTTCGACCTCAAACCTAAAGGCCAAAGGAGGTAAAAAAGGCAGACAAGTAGAAATAGCAGACAAGTAGAAATAGCTGAATGGTGAGCTTTAATTGAAGAATACACCAACCCAGCATGGAGCAATTCACACAAATAAGAGAGAACCAGAGGAATCTCCACAGAAAATGGATTCTGATTACAAGCAAGGCACCAGACAGAAAATCCCTTCCATTTGGACACGCAGGATTTCCTGCCAGTGGGTTTCTTGGCCTCTTGCAGAACCTGAAGCACATCCTTAGAAAAAAAGTTGCCTAAAAGGGATCAAATCCCTATCAGCCGCACTGCCAGCTGAAGAGTGGACAAGTGAGGATGGATGAGAGACCCCTTGTCTTGTGTGAATAGGTCCACCTTGTGAGGTAAATTGTGTTGACTGCCCTTGGCTAGATGCAGAAGAAGAGGGAAAGTACAGTTGTGTACATGTACCATAAATGTAGATGTTCGGGTGTATTCACTGTTGCAGTCATTACATTTGGGTTATCTGCTTGCAGTAGTCCTCAGTCGGCCTGACTAACAAAGTCTTGGGTCCTGCGTCAGTTGCTGTCCCTTTTTCAATGACGTCAAGTCGTCAGGGATATAACACATACAGCTGACGCCATTACATCAGTTTTTTTTGCCCCAGATGTCAGGTGCCCCTCTAATGGGAAGCAATTAAATCTATAATACAAGGATACATCTCCAACAAAAAAAGCAAATACACCAAAAAGCTTTTTGAGCATAGTAAATGAGAGTAAAGGTATAGCCAAAAGAAGAAAAGGGGCTGGAGGGAGGTTAACCAGGACTGCAATAGTGAATACACTCGAACATCTACATTTATGGTAAGTGTGCACAATTGTACTATGTTCTTTGTGTTTCACTGTTGCAGTCATTACATTTGGGTAGATTCCCAAAGCTAAGGTTGGGAGAAGGAATTTAAATAGAATTAGGACCACCTATAAAGCCCTGCAAGACTGCAGTGGCAAAACCAGCTCTGGAGTTAGAGAAAATTGGCAAATGATAATGCTTGGTGAAATTATGTACAGAACTCCAGGTAGCAGCTTCTAGGATGTCCCTTATAGGGACGCCCCTGAGAAAGGCTGTAGCAGTAGATGCAGCCATTGTTGAATGGGGTCTGATGCCCTGTGGGGTAGGTTTTCCATGGTGCTTATAGCAGAAATGAATACAGTGGCCTATCAATTTCGAAATGGTTTGCTTAGAAATAGCTTTCCCCTCTGTCCCTACAGCAAATGCCACCAGCAGTTGTTCGGATTTCCTTTGAGGTTTAGTCCTGTCCAAGTAGAATCTAAGTTGTCTGTGCACATCTAAGGAGTGCAGTATCCGTTCCCCTTTGTTCTGTGGGTTAGGAAAGAAGGTAGGCAAATGAATGAACTGATTAAGGGCCACACTGGATACCGCCTTGGCAATGAAGGAGGGATTGGTTCTGAGGGACACCCTGTCCATATGAAAGATGATGAAAGGCACCACTGACATAAGGGCCTGTAACTCAGATACCCTTCTTGCAGAAGTGATTGCTAAAAGGAAAGCTGTTTTCCAGGAAAGGAATTTTAAATCTGCAGTAGCAGCTGGCTCGAAAGGAGGAAGAGTGAGCTTCCCCAAGACAAAGTTAAGGTCCCAGGCTGGAGTTGAAGCTCTCCTCGGTGGCCTTAAATTGTTGGCCCCTCCGAGGAACTGCTTGAGCAGTGGGTGAGAGAAGAGGAGAGGCTCTGTGCTATAATGAGCTGAAATGGCTGAGACATGAATTTTGATTGAGGAAAAGGACAAGCCCTTATGAAGCATCTCAGTTAAATACTGTAGAATCTGAGGTAAATTGGGCACTGCTGCGCTCATCCCTTGAGATTGGTTCCAGGTACAAAATCTTTTCCATTTTGCAGCATAAGATTTTCTAGTACTAGGCCTCCTAGCCTCTAAAATGATATCCATCACTGATTTACTGAGAGGTGGTAAAGGAGATATTAGGTAATTAGCCAGGCTGCTAGGTTCAGGGTTTGCAGCTGAGGGTGCAGAATCTGGTTCCCCTACTGAGACAACAGGGAAGGAGTCTGAGGCAGTTGCCATGGAGCCAAGTGTGACACACTGCGCAGGACGGGGGTACCAGTGTTGGCATGGCCAGTCTGGTGAAATTAAAATCGTCCTTGGCTTGTCTTGTTTGAGCTTTAGTAGTACCTTGTAGAGCAGAGGCAGACAAGGAAAGGCATAAATTAGAAGTTATGCACCTACCATAACGTTCCATGTTAGTTGTCTTCTTCTCGCCTTCTTTCTTGCTGGATGGGTTCAGAGCCGATCCTCGGCTCCGACTCGGCCACTCTAAAAGCTCGAGAGCTAGTTCCACCGGCTCGAGGCTCCCCTATATCCCACAATGCTAGGCGGTAACTCCTCAGATCTCGTTTGAAAACTAAGGCCAGCAATGAAATTCCATAAGGAACAAAGAAAAACTCCTCTAGGTCTGTCCTGGCTAGGGGGAAGGAGGGTGGGATGCAAGAAAGAAGGCGAGAAGAAGACAACTAACATGGAATGTTATGGTAGGTACATAACTTCTAAATGTTAAGTTGTCAATCTCACCTTCATTCTTGCTGGATGGGACCGCGTCCCTAGCACCTTGTCCCGGGTGGCCTATCGGAACAGACTCTTGAGTACAGTGGAACCAAAGTTGGCTCGGTCTCTAGAGGCCAAGTCCAACTTATAATGAGAAATGAAGGTATGGGGAGAAGCCCAAGTAGCTGCAGAACAAATCGAATCAATAGGCAACCTATCTTGGAAAGCTATAGAAGTGGCTAAAGCTCTAGTTGAATGAGCCCTGGGTTTGGATGGCAACCGTTGATGTCTTATCTCATACACTAGGGTAATCAACGAAGTAAGCCATCTAGAGAGACACTTTAGAAACTGGAAGGCCCATTCTACCTTCAGCATAAGAAACAAACAGTTGGTCAGATTTCCTGAATTGTTTGGTCCTGTCTAAATAGTACCTAAGTTGGCGATGAATATCTAAACAGTGTAACTTTTGTTCTGACCTATTTGAATAATTTGGGAAGAAAACAGGAAGCTCAATGGTTTGATTCAAATTTGCCAGTGAAGCTACTTTGGGCAAAAAAGACGGGTTAGTACGCAAGGACACCCTGTCCTTATGAAATACCAGATAAGGGGGTCGACTACACAGAGCATGGAGTTCAGAGACTCTTCTAGCTGAAGTGATAGCTACTAAAAAGAGTGTTTTCCAAGAAAGTAACTTTATTGAACATGAAGCCGCAGGTTCAAAGGGGGAAAGAATTAAGGATGCCAGAACCAAGTTGAGATCCCATTGGGGAGGAGGATCTCTGATGGGTGGTTTGAGGAGAAAAACTCCTTTTAAAAAGGCTTTGCAGAGTTTGTGAGACATAATGGAGGACTCTGAGACTCCAACATGAAAGTTCGATATTGCTGCCAATTGAACTCTAATGGTAGATGGAGACGAACCTGAGTGGAAAAGTTCGGCTAGAAAGTCTAGAACTGATTGAATGGAAGCAGTGAAAGGATCTATATTCTTTGACTGTGCCCAATAGGAAAAACGTTTCCACTTGTTATGATAAATCTTCCGAGTGGAAGATTTATGAGAGTCTATCAAGATATCTCTAACTGAGTGAGATATCCGAGGAAGCCTGGCTAAAGTCGGAATTGTAGGAACCACGCTGTGAGGTTCAGAGAGGGAAGGGAGTGGTGCAACTGACCCGACTGATGGGTCAAGAGGTCTGGAACTGGGTCCAGATGCCAAGGTTGCTCCAACAGATAACGGTGGAGAAATGGGAACCAAACTTGTCGAGGCCAGTAAGGGGCAATGAGGATCATAGAAGCTTCCTGAGCGATGGTTTTCTGTATCAGCTGAGATATCAGTGGGAAGGGAGGAAAGGCATACAGAAGTCCCCGGGGCCAAACGTGCACTAGAGCGTCTCTGCTGGGGTGGCCTGGTTGGGGAAAGGGGGTGAAAAAATCGTCGCACTTGCTGTTTTGGGGAGTAGCGAAAAGGTCGCAGCAAGGCCAATCCCACTTTCGAAAAACTTTCTCCAACACTGAATTCTTCAGAGACCACTCGTGAGGCATGAGAATAGCTCTGCTCAATTTGTCTGCAATCACATTGGGCTTCCCAGGAATGTGCGTTGCTAACAGAAATCGCCCATTGCCACAGTCTGAGTGCCTCTCGACATAGGGGGTAAGATCTGGTTCCACCTTGTTTGTTGATGTACCACACTACAAACATGTTGTCTGTCTGAATTGCTATAGTTCCCTTGGGAAGAGAGTCTTGTAAGGCTTGCAACGCTAGAAGCACTGCTCTCATCTCTAGGACGTTTATGTGCAGGTGGCACTCGAACGGTTGCCACATGCCCTGGACTGTCCTGCCCTGGAAATGTCCCCCCACCCGATCAGGGAGGCGTCCGTTGTCACTGTAGCAACCGGAGGGGGAGGGACGAAAGGTCTCCCAAGGAGGAGCTGGGGAGATGTGATCCACCAAGAGAGATGATTCTTGCACGATTGAGTTATCCAAATAGGATGGGACATTGGAAGACTTTGGTAAGACCATTGTGTGAAAAGCATCCATTGTAAAATTCTCATATGGAAGCGAGCTAATGGTAGAAGGGGGATGGCCGCTGCCATAATCCCTAAGACTTTCAGGATCAGTCTGGCTTTGACTTTGTTGCTCTGCAAGACAAGAGAGACCGGTCTGTGTATGTCTGCTATTCTCTGCTCTGTGAGTCTGGCTGACATATTGACTGTGTCTAGATTTGCGCCTATGAAGGTAATAACACGACAAGGTGACAAGACAGACTTTTCGTAGTTTATTGAGATGCCTAGTGCCTGACATGTGTGAAAGGTGTAGTCTCTGGCGTGAAGTAAAATATGCTTGGTGGGGGGGGCTGTAAGGAGCCAGTCGTCTAAATAAGGAAACACCTGGAATCCTTGTCGTCTCCGATGAGAGGCTACCACTGCCATGCATTTGGTAAACACTCGGGGGGGCTGTAGTGAGACCAAAGGGCAGGGCCCTGAATTGAAAATGACTGGTTCCCAGCCTGAAGCGGAGAAACCTCCTGGAGTGTCGACTCATTCTGATGTGATAGTACGCATCCTGGAGATCTATCGAGCACATCCAGGTGTCCCGCCCCAAAAGGGGTAGAATGGACTGCAGCGTGACCATCCGGAACTTTGTTTTCTTGACAAACTTGTTCAAGTTGCCGAGATCCAGAATGGGTCTCCAGTCCCGTTTTCTTTGGAACCAAAAAGAATTTGGAGTAGATTCCGGATCCTGCTTGGTCTGCTGGAACTGGTTGAATGGCTCTTTTTGCGAGCAGCTTTGAAATTTCTAATGCTGCTTGCTCCCTTTGACTGGGTGGAACGTCTGGAAGGGATTTTTTGGATTGCTTCGGAATGAAAAGGAAAGGGATTCTGTAGCCTTCGGAAATGATAGACTGTACCCACTTGTCTTGAGTTAGGGATAGCCAGGCTTTTGGGTACAGTGACAACCTTCCCCCGACTGCCTCCGAAGGTGGACAGTCAGGCAACACCTCAGGGATGCTGAAAGGGCTTGTCGGAAAAGGATTCTCGACTTCCCTGATTCTGCGGGCCCCCTCTGCCTCTAGGACGGCGTCTATCATTATTGTTCCCCCCTCTGCCTCTAGAGGGGAATCGACTCTGTGCGTCAGGCATATCGCCTTGAGATTGTTTGCAGAACCACATCTTTCCCCCCTTCTGGCCTTTGGGGTAAGGTCTAGAAGGAGTAGAAAAACGGACTCCGATGGCAGAGAGAGTTTTGCCATCAGTCTCGCACCTAGTCAGGGTTTCCTTCACTTGAGGACCAAAGAGGGATGATCCATCAAAGGGGGAATTAGTGAAGGATGCCTTGAAAGGGTCCGCAAAGTTACATAGCCGCATCCAGGCGTGCCTACGCAGGGCTACACCTGTACCTGCTGCTCTACTTGCTCCATCAGCATATGAAAGGAGGCATGGAGGAGTTAGTTATAGAATTAAGGGTTGCCAGCTGAGAGTTCATTCTATCCTGAAAACCCGCAGCTGTTGGGTCCTTCAACATTTCACTCGCTTCCTTGAGCAAATCCCTCTGAAGGCGAGTAAAATGACACAGGTAATTCAGCGATCTCATAGTAAAGGTCGCTGACGAGAACATCCGCTTCCCGTACCTGTCCATCGACCTAGACTCCTTGTTAGGAGGATGAACAGGCACCGAAGGATCAGCTAACTCCTTCTTGGTGGCCGCAGTCACCACCATAGCATCAACAGAGACGCCTTTGGCCAGAAATTCTTTGTCCTTGGGGGCCGTGATGAATTTTGATGGTCTCCTGGGGGTGGGTTCCACTGTATCAGGAGCCCAAGCCTTCTTTGCCACCACTTGCATAAGGGGGTCAAAGGGAGGGGACACCCAGGAGGTGGAAGGGCGAGAGCCAAACGCCTCAAGATACACTGATTCATCCTCTGAAGGGTTGAGGGCTGGCCAATTCCCCTTCTGTTTTAAGATTTCAAGGATGTCTGCAAAGGAGACATCTTCAGAGGGGGAACGAGGGGAACCTTCAGAATCCTCTAAATCAGTGTCAGAGGTGACAGACTCAGGGGAGTCAATGTGCTTCCTCTTGCACTGCCTCTTCCTAGGGGGCTCTCCTACAGGGTCAGGAGAGGCCTCAAAAGAGGAGGAGATCCCCACTGGGGAAACTTGAGGAGGTGGCTCTCTACGGTCGGGGATGAGAGAGTGAGTAGAAATCACTGGAGGCACCATAGGGGGAGGGGCAGAAGGAGCCGACTGTGGAGTTGAACCTGGTTCTAACACGCTCCTCATGACCTCGAAGGCACTCCTGTCAGGCAGAGCCGGAGGTCTCCATTCTGAAAAACTGAAAACCTCCCCCGGCACCGACAGTGATGGCTCCGAGGCCGATGTCGGAGCCGAACTCACCAGCGCCGAAGCACCAAGAGGGAGAGCGGGGTCGGACAAGGGTTTGATGCCACTGGCCCCCTCGGAGCCGACGAGGGATGTCCGGCGCCGAGATTCTTCCAAGGAAGACATCGGAGCAGACGACGGAACCGAAGACAAAGGTATCGGTTCCGACGCCACCACAGTCTCGGGTCCGAGTCGCCGCGGCTCCGAATTCAAAAGAGTCAGAGGAGGAATATTTTGAGTGATAGGAATAGTTCTCGACTGTTGAGTCGGACTTTGAAGCATCTGGGCTAATGCCTCGGACTTAAGAAGTCGACTCACTACTCTCTGAAGGTCATGGTCCGATAACCTGGAAGACCTAGAAGAGTGGGATCTATGGCTCCGTTCAGACAGCAAGGGTGATGCTGGAGCCGAATGAACAGAACCGATAGATGGAGATCGGGACCTTTTTCTAGATATCGGTTCCAACAACTTAATCGGAGCCGACTTGAGTTATGTCTTCCTCGGCTCCGGCCGGAGCCGAGGACACTGTAGGGGCTTGTATTCGAGGTTCATCGGCTCCGGCTGGAGCCGATGTTCGAATAGCCTTAGGGCCTCCAGAAGACGGCTCAGAGGCTGGATCCGAAGGTCTGGAAGGTTTAGAGGGTTTCCCCGATGACTGAGTCGAGGGACCCTCAGGCTTTAGTAAGCCCCTTAAAATAAGTTTATTTTTTCGCTCCTGCAGGACTCTAGGGCTGAAGCCATGGCAAACAGCACATGAGTCCTGCAGGTGCAAAGGTCCCAGGCAGTACACACAAGAAGTGTGACCGTCTGTCAGAGACATCTTCTGACAGCACGAGTCACACTTCTTAAAGCCTGAGACCTTTGATTCCTTAGACATATCTAAGGTGAAAGTGTAACCACACAAACACACTGATTACACTTAGGAATAAATTAAACTAATTTAAATTAAGTTACAAGTAACTAGAAATAAAATCCCTACAAAACACAGTCACTCACTACTAGGAAGGGAGGGACTGGGCCTAGGACCAGAGGGAAAATTTCTAGAGATTTTTTGGAAGGGGGGGGGAAACTTAACGGGAATGGGATAAACTACTCCACAAAATAACTATTCAGAAAAACTAACTTTAAAAAGGGGAAAAAAGCTAAGAAAACTAGTTTCTTTACCAAAAACTAACCTGAGCCGGTAGGAACACACCTCGATCGCTGTAGCGGCAAACGAGATCTGAGGAGTTACCGCCTAGCATTGTGGGATATAGGGGAGCCTCGAGCTGGTGGAACTAGCTCTCGAGCTTTTAGAGTGGCCGAGTCGGAGCCGAGGATCGGCTCTGAACCCATCCAGCAAGAATGAAGGCGAGATTGACAACTTAACATCTGCTTGTTTATGTACCATATGACCGTGGTGTTGTCCGTCTTTACCATTAGTTGTCCTGGAAAAATGTGGTCCTTGAAGGCTGTCCGAGTATTCTGTACAGCTAACATTTCCTTTTGATTTATGTGTAGGTGCATTTGACTTGGGTTCCATTTGCCCTGAATGCACTTCCCTGCCAGGTGAGTCCCCCCATGCACAGTCTGATGCATCTGTTGTTATGTTTTGGGCGGCAGGGGGTAGTGTAAATGGTAGCCCCTTGTTTTGGTGGCAGGTCTCTGCCCACCAAAGGAACTCTAGGCATAGACAAGGTATGATAGGAATCATAGCTTCTAGATCCTGTGAATGTTGACACCATAGGCTTTTCAGATACCACTGCAGTTTCCTCATATGCAGCCTTGCATATGGAATTAGAAGAATGCAGGAGGCCATGAATCCCAATGCCTGCAGTATTTGCCTTGCAGATAACTGGATTTTTGTGGCCACTTGTTTGAAATAGGTCGTCAAATGAGTCCGTTTCTCTGACGTGAGGAAAGCCATCTGGGAAGTTGTATTCAAGCTTGCTCCCACGAATATAATTTGTTGACAGGGTACCAAGTGTGACTTCTTTTTATTTATGGTGTACCCCAGACAAGTCAGTACCCTTTGAACAAAGGCCAGATGATTCAAAAGAATGTCCTGGCTTTCTGCCTGAATTAGACAATCATCCAGGTATGGATATATTTGAATATTTCTTTGCCTGCAGAATGCAATGACTGGAGCTAGGCACTTTGTGAATACCCAGGGTGCAGTAGATAAGCCAAAGGGCAGTGCAGAGAACTGATAGTGCATGTCGCCTGCTTTGAAGTGTAGGTATCCTTCTGCAAGACTCCCAGATAGGGATGTGCAGGTATGCTTCTTTTAAGTCTAGTGTTCCCAACTATGAATCTTTGCCTGACATAGGAAGCAGCTGGTGAAGAGTCAGCATCTTGAATTTTGGAATCACCAGAAAAGTATTTAGAGTAGAAACGTCCAGGATAGGATGCCATGTATTGCCTTTTCTGGGTACCAGAAAAAGTTTTGAATAGAAACCATGTCCCTTTTCCTCTTCTGGTACCAAATGAATAGCCCCCATGCTTAAGAGAGAGAGAGTACTTGATTTTGGGCCTCTGCCCACTGATTTGGGGGTAGATCTGGACACCCATTTGGTGTGGGTAAGGTGTGGAAGTGAAATCTGTATCCTTGGGACACTATTTAAAACCCATTTGTCCTGAGTAATGAGTTCCCAGTTTTTGGCCTACAGACCAATCTTTCCACCTAAAGGAGCATTCAGTTGAGAAGTCCTTGGAAGTTTTAAAAGCAATTCATTGAGATAGTTTTCCATGGGCGGGGGGGACTTAGTACTTCATGATTTGGGTGCAGAAACCCCCCACTGCTTAGTCTTGTGTGTCCCCTGGGATTGAAACCTGGGGTTTCTGCTGTGTCTGGGTTTGGCTTGAGAAGACCTGGAAGGGGCTGGAAAGGAACAATTCTTAGAGGGCCAATGCCTACTAAATCTAGGAGGGTGAACTTGTAAGAAATCTTTGACAGTTTGCATAAATTTAGCTTTATCTTCCATCTTTTTAAGAACTTCCTCAGCCTTGTTGTTGCCAAACAGGCGGTCCTGATTTAAGGGAGCATCCAACAATTTAGCTTTAACATGATCAGGCAAAGATTCCTCCTTAAGCCAAGCATACCTTCTGAGCACAGACCCAGTAACAGCAGCCCTGCAAGAGACCTCTAAGGAATCAAACCCACATTGCAAAGTACGTTTTCCAACCTATTCAGCAGAATGCATTAAATGCTGTAATTCTTTACTTTCTGCACAGTCAGGAATCAACATCATTTTCTGTTTAAGCAATCCAATAACATGTTGCTGATACTTTAACATATGAAACTGGCAGTTTAAAGCCCTAATGGCCAAGGTTGAAAAAGTGTAAACCTTCTTACCCCATCTATCCAGCGCCCTGGAGTCTCTATCAGAAGGGGTAGGATTTTTAGCAGTAGAAGCCTTAATGTCCTTGGGTCTTTGCGAAATAGTCTCTGGATCCGCAATAGGATTTTTACAAAGGAACTTGTGTGAATCAGGAACCCTGTAATATCTGTCAGGTTTTCTGGGAGCAGGAGGCAAAGAATCAGGGGCCAAACTAGATTCTGAAAAAGCATCATCCACAATGTCTAGTACAGGAGGAATAGCTAAAGGGCAATGCTGAGGCAGGAGTAAGAAATCCCTAAGCCTCTTTTTTGAATCAGAAAAATCCTGGCTTTCCTAGTGGAAATGCTCCCTTAGAGTATGTAAGGTTTCACCAAAAGAAAAATCCTCTGGAGATGAAGCAGAGGGAATAGAGTCCTCTGCATCAGAATCCTCATAAGCAGATAAGGGCAAATCCAGATCATCAGAAGAATCAGAAAAATCAGAATCCTGTTCAGAATCCTGTTCAGAAGATTCATAAACAACTTCAGTCCTAGGTCTCTTAGAAAGGGGAGGTTGGCTTCCCCTGATTAGAGTTATAAGATCTTCAGCCATTCTTATCATTTGTTTTTTAGGCATAGAGGCCTGAGCATGCGGCCTGGACGATGGTTTTTGAGGCATGGTTCGAAACTTAGGCCTAAATGAAGAATGAGGCGTCGGTTTAATATGCAAGTCCGTAGGCCTAAATACACCCTCAGAAGCTGGTGCCTGCACAGCGGCTCCGGACCCATCCAAGGTAGAGACATCAGTGGGTTCCATAGTTGAAGCATCTTGCGGCATACCGGACTCTGAATGGGTGTCTCAGTAGAGGCCTGCGAATCAGAAGCAGCGGGTATCAGGGGCTGTGAAAGCGCCTCACTGAGTACTGGCGAACTGGCAACTGGCTTAGAAGCGTCATCGGCAGTTTGGGACCTCGGCGGCCTGTCTCTATCTTTATCTTTGCGTTTTTTCAAAATCCCGGTAGTCGGATGGCTAACCGACAACATTTCTGGATAATTAAACCGAGAACCGAAATATTTAGAGGCAAAAATATATCGACGACAGACAGTGCGCTGATTAAATAAAGCACAAAATCGACAGCAAGGTATGTCGTGGTCAGGGCCTAGTCCTTATGAGGAATTTGCTTTCCACAAGTAATGCAATTATTAACTTTTACTGACATCAGTAAGGAGCAAGAAAACGTTTCCCCAACGGGGTACTTAGCTTTAGTTGAAGACTTTGGTTCTGAAACTCAAAAAAGTACAGTTCTGTACCTACCATAAATGTAGATGTTAGAGTGTAAACACTGCTGCAGTCATTACACTTGGGTTATCCTGCCGTCAGGCGGTTCCCCAGTCGGCCTGATTTCCAAAGTCTTGGTCCACCGTCGGTTGCTGTCATCTCCTCCCTGACGTCAGTGCGACAGGGGTATATAAGATGCAGCCAACGCCATTTTCTTCAGTTTCTCTTGCCCCAGATGTCAGGTGCTCCCAAATAGGTAGGCAATTCAAACTGCTAGTAAAACATACATAAGAAAAGCAAAGAACAACTTTCAGTTACTAGCAAATACTCCCCATAGGTAGTAAAGGGTAGAAGACATAGGTATGTACCAGCAAGTAAGCGGGGAAGGAGGGACGGTAACCTGGACTGCAGCAGTGTTTACACTCGAACATCTACATTTATGGTAGGTACAAAACTGTACTATGCTCATCGTGTTACACTGCTGCAGTCATTACACTTGGGTGGAATCCCAAAGCTGAGGTAGGGTGGCTGGTTCTATAAGGCATTAGGGGTGGCTATAAGGCCCTGCAGCACAGCAGTGGCGAAGCCAGCTCTGGATTTGGAGTATAAAGGCAAATGGTAATGCTTGGTGAAGGTATGCACAGAACTCCATGTTGCTGCTTCCAAAATATCCTTGGTAGGTACTCCTCTGAGGTAGGCAGTTAAAGTGGCTGTTGCCCTGGTGGAGTGAGATCTAATGCTGCTAGGTACAGGTTTCCCATTGTGTGTATAACAGAAACTTATACAATATCCTATCCATTTTGAAATAGTCTATTTTGAAATGGCTCTTCCCTGTGCTCCTGCAGCATATGCTACCAATAATTGCACAGATTTTCTGAAAGCTTTGGTTTTGTCCAAGTAGAAGCGTAACTGCCTGTGAATATCCAAAGAATGCAGTAGTCTCTCCCCTTTATTCTGTGGTTTTTGGATAAAAAGTTGGCAAGTGAACAGTTTGGTTTAGAGCCACACTTAATACCACCTTTGGTATAAACATAGGGTTAGTTCTTAAAGACACCCTGTCCTGGTGGAAAATGAGGAAAGGTTCCACTGCCATTAGTGCCCGTAATTCTGAAACTCTTCGTGCTGATGTTATTGCCAGTAGTAGAGCAGTTTTCCAAGAGATATATTTTAATTCTGCTATGTTAGCTGGCTCAAAAGGAGGTAAAGTTAATTTTTCCAAAACAAAGTTGAGGTCCCAAGTTGGAGTAGGTGCTCTACGGGGCGGTCTTATGTTTTTTGCCCCTCTGAGGTACTGTTTTAGCAAAGGATTAAAGAAAATTGGTGGATCCGTGTTGTAATGAGCAGAAATGGCAGAGGCGTGGATCTTGATGGATGAAAAGGAGAGGCCCTTGTCCAGCATCTCAGTTAAATATTGTAGTATCTGAGGAATGTTTGGGACAAGAGGGTCAAGGCTGTGAGCCTGGTTCCAGGCACAGAATCTCTTCCATTTATCCGAATAGGCTTTCCTGGTACTAGGCCTTCTGGCCTCCAGAATGACATCCATAACAGCTTTGGAGAGAGGCATTGCTTGCTTTACTAAGGAATTTACCATGCAGCTAGGTTTAAGGTCTTTAGCTGGCTGTGAAGTATCTGATTGTTGTGCTGAGTCAGCAGATGTGGGATTTGAGGCAAAATCCAGGGTGGTTCTTGAGCTAAGTTCTTTAAGATTGGGTACCAGTGCTGGCGTGGCCAGTCTGGTGCAATCAGGATCATCTTTGGCTCTTCTTGCCTGGCTTTTATGAGTACCTTTGGAAGGAGAGGTAGAGGTGGGAAAGCGTATACTTGTAGGTTTTTCCAGCTGAATGAGAGGGCATCCACTTTCCATGCTTGTGGATGGTAACTCCTTGTGCAGAATTTCTGTAGCTGGCAGTTCATTGGGGATGCAAACAGATCTATGTCCGGGCTCCACCATTTCTGTGTTATCATTCTGAATACTTGTGGATTCAATTTCCATTCGTGGGGATCCATGATGTGTCATCTGCCAGTGTGTTTTTCTCTCCTGGCAGGAATTGTGCTTGCAGATGAACTTGGTACTCTAGAGCTGTGTTCCACAAGGTCATGGCTTGTCTGCAGAGGGGGGTAGGAGTGTGTGCCCCCTTGCTTGTTTATGTACCACATAACTGTGCTGTTGTCTGTCTTTAGTAATAGTTGTCCTGGATGAAGCACGGCCTTGAAAGCTATAAGGGCATTTTGTACAGCTAGCATCTCTTTTTTATTGATGTGAAGATGCCTTTGTGATGTGAAGATGCCTTTGTTCTGCGGGCCACTCACCCTGAATACATTTTCCTGCCATGTGCGCTCCTCAGGCGTAATCCAATGCATCTGTTGTCAGTGTTTGCCTGGCTGGGGGTTGAGTAAAAGGCTGTTCCCTTGTTGAGCTGACAAGCGTGAGCCCACCATCGAAACTCCTTCTGAAGGCAAGGAATTAGTGGTATAACTGTTTCCAAACTTTGACAGTGTTGAAACCATACACTCTTTAGGTACCACTGTAGTTTCCTTATATGCAGTCTGGTATATGGAATTAGTAGTATGCAAGATGCCATGTAACCCAAGGCCTGCAGAATTTTTCTTGCAGGGAGTTGGGCCTTTGTTGCCATCAATTGAAAGTATTGAGTCAGTTGTCCTTGTTTGTCTGGCGTGAGATAAGCCATCTGGGCCGTTGTGTTCAAGCTGGCACCCAGGAATATTATCTCTTGTGAGGGCACTAGTTTTGATTTCTTTTCGTTTACTGTGTACCCCAGGCAACTTAATAGCTTTTTTACAAACGCCAAATGCTTTAGAAGAATGTCCTTGCTCTCTGCTTGAATCAGGCAGTCGTCCAGGTACGGATAAATTTGAATTCCTTTCTGTCTGCAAAATGCAGTTACTGGTGCCAGGCACTTTGTGAAGACCCTGGGCGCAGTAGATAAGCCAAAGGGCAGGTGCAGAGAATTGATAGTGCATTGAACCAGCTATGAAACTGAGGTATATTCTGCAGTTTTGTCTGATAGAGACATGCAGGTATGCCTCCTTGAGGTCCAAGGTCACAAGCCAAGCTTTCTTGCCCAGTATGGGAAGAAGCTGCTGTAGTGTCAACATTTTGAATTTCGGAACATCCAGGTAAGTGTTTAGAAAAGAAAGATCCAGAATGGGCCTCCAGGCTTTGTCCTTTCTGGGAACCAGAAAGAGTCTTGAGTAAACTCCTTGTCCTTGCTCCTGTGGTGGTACCTTTTGAATAGCTCTCATGTCCATGAGCACTGTAATTTGTTTTTGATTTGGTGGCAGTTTTGGCATTCATTTTAACCTTGGCAGAGTGTGAAAGTGGAACCTGTAACCTTGAGATACAATGTTGAGAACCCATTTGTCTTTGGTGATCTAATGCCAATTATGATAGAAGAAGTGCCAGTTTTCCTCCTAAGGGGGCTGCCAAGAGAGAGCTGTTTGGCAGCTGTAGTGGGAAGTCATTGAGGCTGCTTTTTATATGGTTGGGGCCTGTCTTCCCCTTCTTTCTGGCCTGGTGCACCCCATTGTCGAGGCCTGTAAGGACCTTGTGGCTGACCTCTACCTCTTGGATGTCTGTATCTGCCCCTTTGAGGTCTAACTGGAAAGGACCAATTCTTTGTTGGCCAATTTCTGCTAAATCGAGGAGGCTGAACCTGTAAGAAATCCTTCACCGTTTGCATAGATTTTGCCTTATCCTCCATCTTATTTAATACCTCTTCTGCCTTAACTCCAAATAACACATCCCGCTGCAAAGGTGCATCCAATAATTTTGCTTTAACATGATCTGGTAACGTATGTTCTTTTAACCAAGCATGTCTTCTAATGACAGAGCCTGTAAAGTACAGTTTTGTACCTACCATAAATGTAGATGTCCGATAGGTATGCAACTGCAGTCCTGACATATGGGCTGTCCTGCCTCAGGCAGCCCTTCGGTCAGCCGGATTCCAAAGTCTGGGTCCGGCGTCGGCTGATGTCGCCCTTTCCCCGACATCAGAGCGCCTGGGGTATAAAAGCGTCAGCCGACGCCATCTTCTTCAGTGTTTCTTGCCCCAGATGCCAGGTGCCCTCTAAGGAAGGCTAAATTTTGAAAATAGAGAAAAAAATCCAGACAAGTACAAAAACATAAAAACAAATACACCATAAAAGATTACCCCAGGTAGCTAAAATGAGGGGTAGAAACCCAAAGAAATACCACAGAGGGGTAAGGTTGGAGGGAAACCTGACTGCAGTTGCATACCTATCGGACATCTACATTTATGGTAGGTACAAAACTGTACTATGTCCTTCAAGGATACAACTGCAGTCCTGACATATGGGTTGAATACCATAGCCAACCTGGGGGTGGTAGGCACTAAGACAAAGATGGTGTAGCTAAAATGCCCTGCAGGACTGCAGAAGCAAACCCTGCTCTGGATCTGGAATATAAAGGCAGGTTGTAATGTTTGGAAAATGTATGCACTGAGCTCCATGTAGCAGCTTCTAAAATGTCCTTTGTTGCCACTCCTCTTAGAAAGGCTGTGGAGGTGGCTGTAGCTCTGGTAGAATGTGGCCTGATGTCAGATGGCACAGTTTTTCCATGAAAGGAGTAGCAGAATCGAATGCAATTTCCAATCCATTTAGAAATTGTCTGTTTGGAGATTGCCTTTCCCTGCAATCCAGCAGTGTAAGCTACAAAAAGCTGGTCAGATTTTGTAAGACTTTGTTCTGTCCAAGTAGTAGCGCAACTGTCTGTGTATGTCCAAGGTGTGCAGAAGTCTCACTCCTTTATTTTGAGGATTGGGAAAGAAGGTAGGCAGGTGAATAGCTTGATTCAGGGACACCCTGGATACCACCTTTGGCATGAATGATGGATTGGTTCTCAAAGTAACTCTGTCCTGATGAAAAATGAGGAATGGTTGTATTGCCATAAGGGCCTGTAGCTCAGAGACTCTTCTTGCTGAGGTTACTGCCAGAAGGAAAGCTGTCTTCCAAGACAGAAATTGCAACTCTGAAGATGCTGCTGGTTCAAAGGGAGGAAGAGTTAATTTTTCCAGCATGAAGTTGAGGTCCCATGCAGGCACTGGTGGTTTCCTTGGAGGGTTGATGTTCTTTATACCTCTTAGAAACTGTCTTAGCAATAGGTGAGAAAATACAGGTGGATCAGTGTTATATTTGGCAGATATTGCTGAAGCATGTATTTTTACGGAAGAATATGAAAGGCCATTGTGGAGCATTTCAGCCAAATATTCTAGGATCTGTGGAATGCTCATCACTGATGGGTCTTGACCCTTTTGCTGTTCCAGATAAGAAATCTCTTCCATTTTGCTGAGTATGTTTTTCTAGTGGAAGGTCTGCGCACCTCCAGGATGATATCTTTTACCCTTTTGGAAAGTGTATCCTGAGGAATAGTCATGGAATCTTCCAAGCTGTCAGCTTCAATGTTTTCAAGCTGGGGTGTAGTGTCCTGTAATTGTGTTGTGTCAGAAGAAGTGGCCATTGAGGAAGGAGCCACGGACTGGTGTGTGTCAAGCTCCGTAGCAGTGGGTACCAGTGTTGTCTTGGCCAGTCTGGAGCTATCAGTATGACTTTCGGTTGCTCTGTCCTGATCTTTAGTAACACCTTAGTCATCAAAGGGAGAGGTGGGAAGGCATATAGTGTTAGAGAGTTCCAACTGAAGGAGACAGCGTCCACCTTCCATGCTTGAGCATGGTATGTCCTTGTGCAAAACTTTTTCAGATGGTGATTGAGGTGGGAGGCAAAAAGATCTATATCTGGCCTTCCCCATGCTTGAGTTATTTGTAAGAAAATGTCTGGATGCAACATCCATTCGTGTGGATCCATGATGTTTCTGCTTAGGCTGTCCGCCAGAACATTGTCCTTCCCTGGTACAAACTGGGATTGTAGCTCTATTTTCAATTGTAGGGAAATATCCCAGAGATTCATTGCCAGTTTGCAAAGAGGGTAGGAATGGGTACCTCCTTGCTTGTTTATGTACCACATAACTGTGGTATTGTCTGTCTTTATTAGTAGATGGCCCTGATGCATGAACTTTTCGAAGGCCTTGATTGCATGCATCACTGCCAGCATTTCTTTTTGGTTGATGTGCAGGTGCTTTTCTTTTTGTGCCCATTGTCCTTGAATGCATCTGCCCTCCATGTGCGCCCCCCATCCATGGTCTGAGGCATCTGTTGTTATGGTTTGACTTGTATGAGGCTTGCTGAAAGGCAGACCTCTGTTTATCTGGCTTGCTTGAGCCCACCACAGAAATTCCTTTTGAAGGCATGGAATGAGTGGGATCAATGCTTCCAGGCTGTGGCTGTGTTGAGACCATAGACTTTTTAGATACCATTGTAGTTTCCTCATATGCAGCCTTGCGTGTGGAATCAGAAGAATGCAAGATGCCATGAAACCCAGGGCCTGCAGGATTTTCCTTGCAGTCATCTGGGTGTGTGTTGCCAATTTTCTGAAGTATTCTGGTAACTGTTTTTGTTTTTCTTTTGTCAGAAATGCCATCTGGGTGTTTGTGTCCAGTGTGGCACCCAGGAAAGGTATTTGTTGGGATGGTACGAGATTTGATATCTGAATATTGACTGTGTATCCCAAGGCCTGCAGTAGGTGAATGACATAGTCCAAGTTTTTTAACAAGGCTTGTTGGCTGTCCGCTTGTATAAGGCAGTCGTCCAGGTAAGGGTATATTTGTATCCCCTGGAGTCTGCAATGTGCAATTACTGATGCCAGGCATTTCATGAATACTCTGGGTGCAGTAGATAAGCCAAAGGGCAATGCTGAGAATTGATAATGCTCTGAGCCTGCAAGAAATCTGAGGTATCTTCTGCAACTTTGTCTGATTGGTATTTGCAGGTATGCCTCCTTGAGGTCCAGAGTTACCAGCCAAGACCCCTTGCCCAGCATGGGAAGGAGTTGCTGTAAAGTCAGCATTTTGAATTTTGGCACAATAAGGTAAGTATTCAGTGCGGACAAGTCCAGAATGGGTCTCCATTGGTTTTCTTTTCTTGGAACAAGGAACAGTCTTGAATAAAATCCTTGGCCTTGTTCTGCAGAAGGAACCTTTTCTATTGCTCTTATTTGAAGTAGGTTTGTTATTTGTTTGAGTGCCTCTGCCCTTTGATTTGGTGGCAGGTTTGGCCTGCCATGTCTTGTTGGTAGTGTATGAAAATGGAATCTGTATCCTTTGTCTATTATGTCCAGTATCCATTTGTCCTTTGTAATATTGTGCCAATTTTGTGAGAATAAAGATAATTTTCCACCCAAAGGTGCTTCTAATTGAGCCCTGGATGGCGGAGTCAAAGTCAAGTCATTGAGATTGTCCCTGCTGAGCAGTGGAAGGTCCTGCCCCACCTCTCTGGTTCGGAGGCTGCCACTGACGTCCTCTGTAGGAGCCTCGAGTTTGCCCTCTACCTCTGCCACGTCTGTTTTTGCCTCTTTGAAATTTGTCTGTGTCTGGAAAGGACCAATGCTTAGAAGGCCAATTCCTGCTGAATCTTGGAGGCTGTACCTGGAGGAAATCTTTGACTGTTTGCACTGATTTTGCCTTTTCCTCTATTTTCTTTAAAAGCTCTTGTGCAGTAGCACCAAATACCTTATGTTTCTCTAGTGGTGCGCCCAAAAGCTTAATTTTCACATGGTCTGGCAATGTTTGTTCCTTTAACCAAGCATGTCTGCGTATGACCGCACCTGTCATTGCTGCTCTACATGAAGCTTCCAATGCATCATATCCACACTGAAGGAAATGGTTGCTAACCTGCTGAGTATTATGAACCAATTCCTGTAACCCCTTTCTATCTAATGGTTCAGGGGAAGCCAATTTCTTTTGCAAGTTATCCAACATGTATTCCTGATACTGAATCATATGAAATTGACAATTTAATGCTCGCATAGAAAGGGTGGAAGATGTATATACTTTTTTACCCCACCTTTCTAAAGCCCTAGAATCTCTTTCCGAAGGGAGTGGATTCTTAGTAGTAGTGGAGGAAACCCCTTTAGGCCCCTGAGAAATAGTTTCAGGGTCAGCAGTATGGCCCTTGTACAGAAATTGATGTGCGTCTGGGACCCTGTAGTACCTGTCTGGCTTGACAGGGGCAGGGGGGAGTGAGTCAGGGGAAACACTAGAGTCTAAGTACACATCATCTAAAACATTTAAAACTGGAGGAATAGCTAAGGGTCTATGCTGAGGTAGCTTTAAAAATTCCCTTAACCTTTTCCTAGAATCTGAGTATTCTTGGTCTTGCCATTTGAAGTGTCCCCTCATGGAATGAAGCGTTTCCCCAAAGGAAAACTCCTCAGGAGGAGAAGCAGAGGGAATGGATTCCTTCGTATCAGAATCCTCGTAGGCCGGGAAGGCCTCCTCCTGGTAGTCTGAATGTGCAGAATCACCTGAGGCCTCATCGGAGGACTGGGGATCTACCTGCTCAACCCTAGACCGCTTGACAGAAGGCAGCTGAGAGCCTCTATCAGGATGTGGCTGAGAACCCCTAATTAAAGAAATAAGGTCCTCAGCTAAACTTAAAATTTGAGAACCAGAAGTGGATCCCAAAGAAATAGATCTTGGAGGGAGAGACTTAGCTTGTTTGGCAGCCTTAGCACGTGTGTAGGCCTTAATGGACAAACACTGGAGGCCTGGCAGCCCCGCGTGCTGGAGTAGTCATCCACTGAAATGGTGTCAGAAATATCCTGGGCTTCGGTCTCAGAGGGGAGAACAGAAACCGGCACCGAGCTGGCCTCCGGTACTGAAGTAACCGGTGGGATGGTGTCGTCGGTCTGTAGCGGTTGTGAAATTGGCTCAGAAGAGACCGAGACACTCGTGGTAGGCCTAAGCGTGGTGTCGGCCGAGAATGCGGGTGTCGGTCCTTATCCTTCCATTTTTTAGGTAAATGTGCTGTCGGAAGCTCCGACGGCATGATACAACAGAAATCTTCCCCAAAATAATCCTGTGCAAACTCTGACCGACGCCTAAGAGTGCGTTTATTGAAAGAAGCACAAGCTGTACAGGCCGAGACGTTGTGTTCTGGGCCTAGGCAGGGTAAGCAGTAAGAGTGGAAATCCTTATGAGGTATTTGTTTCCCACAAGTTAAACAATTATTTACTTTTACAGTTTTATCTGACATCGGCTGAGGCAAGAAAAGGTCCCCAACGGGGTACTTAGCTTTTTTGAAGACTTCAGTAGCTGAAAACACAGGAGCTGGCCGACCGGCACTTGCGAACTGCTTCTGCTTTGGGCGCCGCACGGCAAGAAAGACGGAAGAAGATGGCGTCGGCTGACGCTTTTATACCCCAGGCGCTCTGACGTTGGGGAAAGGGCGACATCAGCCGACGCCGGACCCAGACTTTGGAATCCGGCCGACCGAAGGGCTGCCTGAGGCAGGACAACCCATATGTCAGGACTGCAGTTGCATCCTTGAAGGACATTTGCTGCTCTACAGGAGGCCTCTAAAGAATCAAAACCACACTGCAAAGTATGTTTTCCCACTTGTTCAGCTGCATGCAATAAATCCTGCATTTCTTTAAAATTAGGAGGATCTGAATCTGGAAGCATTTTTTGTTTCAACTGAGGCATCAAAAATTGCTGATATTTTAGCATGTGAAAAGTACAGTTTTGTACCTACCATAAATGTAGATGTCCGATAGGTATGCATCTGCAGTCATAACATATGGGTTGTCCTGCCTCAGGCAGCCCTTCGGTCGGCCGGATTCCAAAGTCTGGGTCTGGCCTCGGCTGATGTCGCACTTTCCCCGACGTCAGAGCGTCTGGGGTATAAAAGCATCAGCCGACACCATTTTCCTCAGTTTTTCTTGCCCCAGATGCCAGGTGCACTCTAGGAAGGCTTCTTCTTCTTCTTTCGGCTTTTTCCCGGTTAGGGGTCACCACAGCGGATCACCTTGTCCGCACATTGAATGGCAGTGGAGTTTTACGGTGTCGAGTTGCCAGCCCGGCGCCCAACCTTCCACAGAAGGCACACTCACACGCACACCTAGGGCCAATTTAGAGTGTCCAATCCACCTGCAGCATGTCTTTGGGATGTGGGAGGAAACCGGAGCACCCGGAGGAAACCCATGCGACCACAGGGAGGACATGCAGACTCCGCACAGAAGGCACCCCAGCCGAGGATCGAACCGGAGAACCTCTTGCTGTGAGGTGGCAATGCTAACCACTGCACCACCGTGGCTGCCCGCCCTCTAGGAAGGCTAAATTTGGATAAATGCTGAAAAGTTCCAAACATTTGCAAATTATATACATGAATAAACAAACAAATACACCATAATAGATTCCCCCAGCTAGCTAAAAGAGGGGTAAGCACCCTAGGAATACCACAGAGGGGAAGGAGGGAGGGTAATCCTGACTGCAGATGCATACCTATCGGACATCTACATTTATGGTAGGTACAAAACTGTATTATGTCCTTCAAGGATGCATCTGCAGTCATAACATATGGGTAGAATACCATAGCCAATCTGGGGGAGGAGGTACTAAGAAAAGGATGGTGTAGTTAAGATCTCCTGCAGGACTGCAGTTGCAAACCCTGCTCTGGATCTAGAGTATAAAGGCAGATTGTAATGCTTGGCAAATGTATGCACTGAGCTCCAAGTAGCAGCTTCTAAAATGTCCTTGGTAGCCACCCCCCGTAGGAAGGCTGTAGTGGTGGCCATGGCCCTTGTGGAGTGAGGCCTGATATTTTCAGGAACTGTCTTTCCATGAAAGGAGTAGCAAAAGCGAATGCAATTTCCTATCCATTTTGAAATTGTCTGTTTGGAAATTGCTCTTCCTTGCACCCCAGTTGCATATGCTACAAAAAGTTGGTCAGTTTTTCTGCTAGTTTATGTTCTGTCCAAGTAGTAGCGTAGTTGTCTGTGTATATCCAGGGTGTGCAAAAGTTTTTCCCCTCTATTCTGTGGATTAGGGAAGAACGTAGGCAGGTGAATAGCTTGGTTCAAGGATACCCTAGATACCACTTTTGGCATAAAAGTAGGATTGGTTCTTAGTGACACCCTGTCCTGGTGGAAAATAAGAAAAGGCTGCACTGCCATTAATGCTTGTAACTCAGATACTCTTCTTGCTGAAGTGATTGCCAGAAGGAATGCAGTTTTCCAAGATAGAAACTGTAGATCCGCTGATGCTGCTGGTTCAAAAGGAGGTAGTGTCAGTTTCTCCAGCACAAAGTTGAGATCCCAGGCAGGTAGAGGGGGTCTTCTTGGAGGTTTAATATTTTTGATCCCTCTCAGAAATTGTCTGAGGAGAGGGTGTGAGAAGATAGGTGGATCCACATTGTATTCTACTGAAATTGCTGAAGCATGAATCTTAATGGAAGAATAGGACAGGCCATTGTGGAACAATTCTGCTAAGTATTCTAGGATATGTGCTAGGTTTGCCACTGTGACATCTGTGCCCTTTGATGTGCTCCAAATGAGAAATCTCTTCCATTTAGCGGAGTATGTCTTCCTTGTGGAAGGCCTGCGAGCCTCCAAGATAATGTCCTTCACCTTCTGAGATAAAAAGTACAGTTTTGTACCTACCATAAATGTAGATGTTCGAAGATCCACATTGCTGCAGTCATAACTTGTGGGTAGTCCGCTGTCCTCGGTCGGCCCGAATACCAAAGTATTAGGCTGGCGGGTCATGGGCGCTCAGATCTGACGTCAGTGCGTCATGGTATTAAAGCGCATGACCGACATCATATCCTCAGTCTTTTCTTGCCCCAGATGTCAGAAGGCCCTAAAAAGAAAGGCCACAGCCAAAAATAGAAAAACCTCCAAAACCCATGTACAAACAACCTCTACCACCCAAACCATACAACCACTCCAAACTACAGAGGGGAAGGAGGGAGGGTAAATTGGCAGCAATGTGGATCTTGAACATCTACATTTATGGTAGGTACAAAACTGTACTATGTTCTTCATCTCACATTGCTGCAGTCATAACTTGGGTAGAATCCCAAAGCAAAGGTAAAGGGAGGCTGGCAAAATCATAAAGCATTGGGAGCTGCTAACATGCCCTGTAAAACTGCAGTGGCAAATCCAGCCCTAGATTTGGAATAAAGAGGGAGATGGTAATGTTTAGAAAAAGTGTGCACTGAACTCCAAGTAGCTGCCTCCAAAATATCTTTAGTAGCTACACCCTTAAAAGCAGTAGAAGTGGCAGTAGCCCTAGTGGAATGAGGTCTGATTCAGCGGAATCTCCTTACCATGATGAGAATAACAAAAAGCAATACAATGGCCAATCCACTTAGAAATAGTTTGTTTTGCAACAGGTTTCCCCTGAGAGGCCAAAGCAAAAGAAACAACTGTTGAGACTGTCTGAACCTTTTAGTCCTGCTCAAATAATAACGCAACTGCCTGTGAATATCCAAAGTGTGCAAAATTTTCTCCCCTTTATTTTGGGGATCAGCATAAAAAGTAGGCAAATGAATAGATTGGTTCAAGGCCACATTTGAAACCACTTTAGGCATAAAAGTAGGGTTAAGAGATACCCTATCCTTATGAAAAATCAGGAAGGGTTCAACTGCCATTAGAGCCTGTAATTCAGATACCCTTCTAGCAGACGTAATGGCCAACAAAAAAGCAGTCTTCCAAGACAAAAACTTTAACTCAGACGTAGCTGCAGGTTCAAAAGGAGGTAAAGTAAGCTTTTCCAACACAAAATTGAGATCCCAGGAAGGAGTAGGAGCTCTACGCGGGGATCTTATGTTCTTTGCCCCTCTAAGGAATTGCTTAAAGGATGAGAGAATAATGGTGGGTCACAGTCATAGTGAGCAGAAATGGCTGCAGCATGAACTTTTACAGAGGAGAAAGACAAACCCTTGTCTAATAATTCCGTAAGATATTGAAGAGAAAAACACTCAAATCAGGCCTGGAAACATCAAAGCTCTTTGCTTTGCTCCAAATAAAAAATCTCCTCCATTTATCTGCATAAACTTTCCTTGTACTAGGCCGTCTGGCCTCCAAAATAACATTCAAAACTTGTTGAGGAAGCTGAGACCCTCCAGGTTCTAGAACAGAATATGCCAGGCTGTTAGATGCAGGGACTTATCCTGACATTGAGGAAATGATTGCCTGTCTGAGACAAAAGGTGTGGAATTGAAGGCAAAGGCCAAGGAGGCTCCCTTACTAAACTCCTCAGCAGAGGGTACCAGTGCTGTCGAGGCCAATCTGGAGCTATTAGAATCATGGAGGGCTTGTCTTGTCTGACCTTCAAGAGCACCTTGGGAAGGAGAGGCAGAGGAGGAAAAGCATAGACGTGAAGATTGCTCCAACTGAATGATAGAGCATCCACTTTCCAAGCTGTTGGATGAAACATCTTTGTGCAAAACTTTGGCAACTGGAAATTTAGTGGAGAAGCGAACAGATCTATGTCTGGAGTCCCCCATATCACTGTCAACTGTCGAAATACCTGAGGATCCATTTTCCACTCGTGGGGATCCACCATCTGTCTGCTCAAAACATCTGCTAAGGAGTTCTGTGCTCCTGGCAGAAACCTTGAGTGAGGTGCAAACTGAGAGCAGTCTCCCACAAAACCATAGCTTGCCTGCAAAGAAATGGGTTCCCCTTGCTTGTTGATGTACCACGACAGTTGTGTTGTCTGTTTGAATCAACACTTGTCCTGGGTGAAGTAGATCCTTGAAAGCCATCAATGCAAATTGGACTGCTAACATCTCCTTCAAGTTGATATGTAAATGTTGAAGTCTGGCAGGCCACGTGTCTTGAACCCATTTTCCATTGAGGTGAGCTCCCAAGCCTTGTCCGAGGCATCTGTCGTTAAGATCTGACTACCCTCTGGTCGGGTCACAGAGAGTCCCTTGTTTAGGTGACATTCCTGAGCCCACCACAAAAATTCCTTTTGAATGCAAGGTATTATTTGAATGACAGTGTCCAGATCGTGGCAGTGTTGCGTCCATACATTTTGAGATACCATTGTAGCTTCCTCATATGCAGTTTGGCATTGGGAAGCACCAGAATACAAGATGCCATGAACCCCAAGGCTTGAAGGACTGTCCTTGCAGTCAGCCTGGACCGTAGAGACAATTGTTGGAAGTAAAGTGTAAGGTTTCTTTGTTTGTCCAGGGTCAAAAGGCCATCTGGGAAGCTGTATTCAGTCTCACACCCAGAAAGCACATTTCCTGAGAGGGCACTAGACTGGACTTTGTTTCGTTCACAGAATACCCTAGGCACCTTAACACTGCCATAACATACTGTAGATGGTGAAGAAGCTTGTTTTTGTCTTGAGCAAGAATCAGGCAATCGTCCAAATAAGGATAAATTTGTATTCCTCTTAACCTTAAGAAGGCTATCACCCAGAACCTTTGTGAACACCCTGGGCGCAGTAGATAAGCCAAAGGGCAATGCAGAGAACTGATAATGTAAAGTCCCAGCCCGAAAACGCAGGTATCTCCTGCAACTGGGCCTGATAGGAACATGAAGATAAGCCTCTTTGAGATCCAGTTACCATCCAGTGATCTTTGCCCAACAGAGGCAGAAGTTGTTGCAACGTCAACATTTTGAATTTTGGAATGTCCAGGTATGTGTTGAGGGTAGATAAATCCAAAATTGGCCTCCAAGTGTTTCCTTTCTTTGGTACAAGAAACAGGCGAGAATAAAATCCTAGGCCCACTTCTGACAGAGGGACATGCTGTATAGCCCCCATTTGAAGAAGCAAAGAAATCTGTTTGTGAGCCTCTACCCTTTGCTGAGGAGGAACGTCTGGCATGCCCTTGAAAGGAGGCAATGTGTGGAAATAAAACTTGTAGCCTCGGTCTATAATGTCCAACACCCATTTGTCCTGGGTGACTAAAAGCCAATTTTGCTTGAAGAGTGCCAACTTTCCTCCCAAAGGTGCTGCCAGACAGGAGGGATCTGGCAGCTGAAGATGCAGGTCATTGGGCCTGTTTAAGGACTGGCCCCTGCCTTCACCTGTAGATTGTGCAGGGGAACTCCACGTTCTAGGCCTGAAAGAACTCTGAGCTCTGCCCCTACCACGCAAAGATCTGCCCCTAGACTGTAAATCAGAAGAAGGGTAAGCCCATCCCTTAGTAGGCCAATTCCTGCTAAACTTAGGGGGCTGCACCTGCAAAAAATCTTTAACAGTCTGCATAGACTTAGCCTTGTCTTCCATTTTCTTCAAGACAGACTCCACAGGAGAACCAAACAAAACTTCAGACTGTAAAGGAGCATCTAAAATTCTAGCTTTAACATGCTCTGACAAATTCTGATCCTTAAGCCAGGCGTGCCTGCGAATAACTGATCCAGTGGCAGCCACCCTGGAAGAAGCCTGTAAAGCATCGAAACCACACTGCAAAGAATGCTTACCCACCTGATCAGAGGCATGAACCAAATCCTGTAATTCCTTACACTCTGTGCCCTCTGCCAAAGCATCTACCTTAGATTTTAACTGAGTAAGGAGAAAATTCTGGTACTTCAACATATGAAACTGGCAATTCAAAGCCCTCATTGCTAGAGTGGAAGAGGTGTACACTTTCTTACCCCACCTATCCAAAGCTCTAGAATCTTTATCCATAGGAACTGGATTCTTTACAACAGAAGCCCTGACACCCTTAGGTCCCTGGCTAATAGTTTCTGGGTCAGCCCTTGGGCTCTTATACAGATATTTATGAGCCTCAGGCACTCTGTAATACCTATCTGGCTTAACTGGCGCAGGAGGCAGAGAGTCCGGATTAAGGGAAGCCTCAGAGAAAACATCCTGAACAACATCCAAAACAGGAGGTATAGCTAAGGGCCGATGTTGTGGTAAAAACAAAAATTCCCTAAGCTTCTTTCGGGAATCCGAGAAATCCTGGCTTTCCCATTTAAAATGCTCCCTCATAGAATGCAGGGTTTCTGAAAAAGAAAAATCCTCTGGAGGAGAAGCAGAAGGACTGGAATCCTCTGCGTCTGAATCAGAATAAGGAGGAAAATCCTGAGTGTCTTCAGCCGAAGACTCTGAGTAATCTGAAGCCTGTTCCAAACATTCTACCTCTGGCTCCACCCTAGGCCTCTTATCTGGAGGGGGCATAGAACCCCTGATTAAGGAAATTAAATCTTCTGCCATTTTAAGCATGTGTTTTTTAGGCACAGAACCTGCAGAAAGTACAGTTTTGTACCTACCATAAATGTAGATGTTCGAAGATCCACATTGCTGCAGTCCTTACACTTGGGTAGTCCGCTGTCCTCGGTCGGCCCGAATATCAAAGTATAAGGCTGACGTCGGTCAAGGCGCATTTGACTGACATCAGGACGTCAGGGTACAAATGCGCATGACCGACGTCATATCCTCAGTCTTTTCTTGCCCCAGATGTCAGAAGACCCTAAAAATAAAGGTCAAAACCAAAAGACAGCAAACAACCAACCAACCACCCTTGCACTAATTATATGTACAATATATACAATATACACAATATGTACAACCCAACCCACACAACCACCTCTAACTACAGAGGGAAGGAGGGAGGGTTGACTGCAGCAATGTGGATCTTGAACATCTACATTTATGGTAGGTACAAAACTGTACTATGTTCTTCATCTCACATTGCTGCAGTCCTTACACTTGGGTAGAATCCCAAAGCAGAGGTAAGGAAGGATGGCTAAACTACAAGGAAGCAGGAGCTGCCAAAATGCCCTGCAAAACAGCAGTGGCAAAACCAGCCCTGGATTTAGAGTAAAGTGGCAGGTGATAATGCCTAGAGAAAGTATGCACTGAACTCCAAGTAGCTGCCTCCAAAATATCCTTGGTTGCCACTCCTCAAAAAGCTGTCAGTGGCAGTAGCCCTAGTGGAATGAGGCCTAATCCCAGCTGGAATCTCCTTGCCATGATGGGAATAACAGAAAGCAATGCAAAACCCAATCCACTTAGAAATAGTTTGTTTTGACACAGGCTTGCCCTGAGAACTCAAAGCAAAAGAAACAAACAACTGCTGAGACTGCCTGAACCCTTTAGTTCTGTCCAAATAATAACGCAACTGCCTGTGTACATCTAAAGTGTGCAAAATCTTTTCCCCTTTATTTTGGGGATTTGCATAAAAAGTAGGCAAATGAATAGTTTGGTTTAAAGCCACACTAGAAACCACCTTAGGCATAAAGGAAGGATTAGTACGTAATGATACCCTATCCTTATGGAAAATCAAGAAAGGCTCAACCGCCATAAGGGCCTGCAATTCAGAAACCCTTCTTGCAGAGGTAATGGCCAACAAAAAGCAGTCTTCCATGATAAATATTTCAACTCAGAAGTAGCTGCAGGCTCAAAAGGTTGTAGAGTGAGTTTCTCCAACACAAACTTGAGATCCCAAGCAGGAGTAGGAGCTCTTCGATGGTGTCTTATATTCTTTGCCCCTCTAAGAAATTGCTTGAACAAAGGATGAGAAAACAATGGTGGGTCACAATCATAGTGAGCCGAAATTGCTGCAGCATGAACTTTAATAGAAGAAAAAGACAAACCTTTGTCCAGTAACTCAGTAAGATATTGAAGAGCCACACACAAATTAGGCTCAGAAACATCAAAATCTTTGCTGCACTCCAAAATAAAAATCTCTTCCATTTATCTGCGTACACTTTCCTTGTACTAGGCCTTCTAGCTTCCAAAATAACATTCAAAACTTGCTGAGGAAGTGGAGGCCCACTATGGTTCAAAACAGAATATGCCAGGCTGTTAGGTGCAGAGAGTGAAGCTTGACATTGAGCAAATGGCTGTCCTCCTGTGACAACAGGTGTGGAATCAAGGCAAAGGCCATGGAGGCTTCCATACCAGACTTCTCAGTAATGGGTACCAGTGCTGTCGAGGCCAATCTGGAGCTATTAAAATCATCCTTGGCTTGTCCTGTCTGACCTTTAGAAGTACCTTTGGGAGGAGAGGCAGAGGTGGAAAGGCATACACATGAAGATTGCACCAATTGAAAGAAAGAGCATCCACTCTCCAAGCTGTGGGATGAAACCTTTTTGTGCAAAACTGAGGCAGCTGATGGTTTAGTGGAGAGGCGCACAGATCTATGTCAGGAGTACCACATGACACTGTCAGTTCCTGAATTACATCAGGATCCAATTTCCACTCGTGGGGATCCATAATTTCTGCTCAACACATCTGCTAAGGAGTTCTGTGCTCCTGGCAGAAACCTTGCCTGAAGATTGAGCTGTAAACTGAGAGCAGTCTCCCACAAAATCATTGCTTGCCTGCATAGAGGATAAGAATGTGTGCCCCTTGCTTGTTGATGTACCACATGACAGTTGTGTTGTCTGTTAGAATCAACACCTGCCCTGGAAGAAGTAATTCCTTGAAAGCTATTAATGCAAACTGGACTGCTAACATCTCCTTCAGGTTGATATGTAGATGTTGTAGTCTGGCAGGCCACTTGTCTTGTATCCACTTTCCATTTAGATGAGCTCCCCAAGCTTTGTCTGAGGCATCTGTCGTTAAAATCTGACTCTGGCCGGGTCACAGAGAGTCCCTTGTTTAGGTGACATTCCTGAGCCCACCACAAAAATTCCTTTTGAATGCAAGGTATTATTTGAATGACAGTGTCCAGATCTTGGCAGTGCTGTGTCCATACATTTTGAGATACCATTGCAGCTTCCTCATATGCAGTTTGGCATTGGGAAGCACCAGAATACAAGATGCCATGAACCCTAAGGCTTGAAGGACTGTCCTTGCAGTCAGCCCGGACTGATGAGATAGTTGATGGAAGTAAAGGGAAAGACTCTTTTGTTTGTCCGGGGTTAAAAAGGCCATCTGGGATGCTGTATTCAGTCTCACACCCAGAAAGCACATGTCCTGAGAGGGTACTAGACTGGACTTTATTTCGTTCACAGAATACCCCAGGCATCTTAGCACTGCTATCACATATTCCAAATGATGAAGAAGCTCTTCCTTCCTTGAGCCAGAATCAGGCAGTCGTCCAAATAAGGATAGATCTGTATTCCTTTTAGCCTGAAGAAAGCTATCACTGGAGCCAGAACTTTCGTGAACACTCTGGGCAGTAGATAAGCCAAAGGGCAATGCAGAGAACTGATAGTGAGAAGTCCCAGCTCGGGATACTTCCTGCAACTTAGTCTGATAGGAACATGAAGGTAAGCCTCCTTGAGATCCAAAGTTACCATCCAATGATCTTTGCCCAGCAGAGGTAAAAGCTGCTGCAACGTCAACATTTTGAACTTGGGAATGTCCAGATAAGTGTTGAGGATAGATAAATCCAAAATTGGTCTCCACGTGTTCCCCTTCTTTGGTACTAGGAACAGGCGAGAATAAAATCCTAGGCCCACTTCTGGCATAGGGACCGGCTGTATGGCCCCTATTTGGAGTAACAGAGAAACTTGCTGGTGAGCCTCTATTCTTTGTTGAGGAGGTTGAAAGGAGGCAAGGTATGGAAATAAAACCTGTAACCGTGGTGTATGATATCCAATACCCATCTGTCTTGGGTAATTAAACTCCAATTTTCTTTGAAAAGTGCCAACCTTCCTCCCAAAGGTGCTGCCAGGAGAAGGCTCTGGCAGCTGAAAAGGTAGGTCATTGGGTCTGTTTAAAGGACTGACCCCTGCCCTCCCCGAAGACTGTGCAGGAGAACTCCCTGTTCTAGGCCTGAAAGAGCCCTGAGCTCTGCCCCTACCACGCCTAGATCTACCCTAGACTGGGAATCATAAGAAGGATCCCTTAGTAGGCCAATTTCTACTAAACTTTGGAGGCTGGACCTGCAAAAATCTTTAACAGACTGCATAGACTTAGCCTTGTCTTCCATTTTCTTTAAAACTGCCTCAACAGGAGAACCAAACAACACGTCAGATTGCAAAGGAGCATCTAAAATCCTTGTTTTAACATGGTCAGACAAATTCTGATCCCTCAGCCAGGCGAAGAACTGACCCAGTGGCAGCCACCCTGGACGAGGCCTGTACAGCATCAAAACCACATTGCAAAGAATGCTTACCCACCTGTTCAGAAACATGTACTAAATCTTGCAACTTTACAATCAATACCTTCTGCCAGAGCATCAACCTTAGACTTCAATTGTGAAAGGAGATAGTTTTGGTATTTCAACATGTGAAACTGGCAATTCAAAGCCCTCATAGCAAGAGTGGAAGAAGTATAAACTTTCTTTCCCCATCTATCCAAGGCCCTGGCCTCTTTGCCTCAACACCTTTAGGTTTCTGGGTCTGCCTAGGACTCTTAAAAGAAACTTATGAGCTTCAGGCACCCTGTAATACCTATCCGGTTTAACAGGAGCAGGAGGCAAAGAATCAGGATTAAGAGAAGCCTCAGTAAAACATCTTCCACTACATCCAAAACAGGAGGTATAGCCAAAGGCCTATGCTGGGGTAAAACAAAAATTGAATCAGAGAAGTCCTGACCTTCCCACTTAAAATGCTCCCTCATGGAATGAAGAGTTTCTGAAAAGAAAAAGGCTCAGGAGGAGAAGCAGAAGGAGTAGAATCATCCACATCAGAATCAGAATAAGGAGAGTACTCCTGCAAGTCTTCAGCAAGACTCTGAAACATCTGAAGCCTGCTCAAAACTCCCAGCTCAGGCTCCACCCTAGGTCTCTTATCAGGAGGGGCATAGAACCCTAATCAAAGTAATCAAATCTTCTGCCATTTTAAGCATATGCTTCTGCACAGCTCCTGAAGAACTAGGGGTAACACCAACTGAAGCTAAACCTGGCCTGCCCTGGGAGAAGCCTTGGAAACAGAAGGAGGGCCTAACCACCCTAGGCAGGGAGGGAGAATAGTAACCTGAGAAGCCCCATCAGCCTGGCCTGCCTCCTGAGAGGCCACATCCTGCAATAACAAAGTCTCTCCTGGGAACCCAAAGAAACCTCCGTGGAACCACCGCTCCACTCTAAAGAACCGGCGCCTGGTACTGACGGTTCCTCAAGCCTAGGTTTAACAGCTTTGTCCTTGCGCTAGCATCCGGCGGCATTTTATAATTGCACAAGACTAACCTGGCACAATCTAATCTTCTCTTAATAGTGCGCTTATTGAATCTAGCACAAGAGCGACACAACAACGTCAGGCCCTAAACAAGGAATACACAAAGTATGGTAGTCTCTATGTATCTGTTTAAATACAATTATTCACTTTTTCTGACATCCGTAAACCACTGAGGCAAGAAAAAACAAAATATTCAATCGAACAATTTCAAACGCCAACCGGCACTTGCAATGCTGCTTCTGAAAAGACTGAGGATATGACATCGGTCATGCGCATTGTACCCTGACGTCCTGATGTCAGTCAAATTTTGATATTCGAGGACAGCGGACTACCCAAGTGTAAGGACTGCAGCAATGTGAGATGAAGAACATCTAGGACTGACACCTGAGGAAGGCAAACCAGGCCTGCCCTTAGAAGCTACCTTAGAGACAGAAGGAGAAGGCCTAACCCCCTTAGGCACAGAAGGAAGTACAGCAACCTGAGAGGCCCCCTCAGCCTGACCTGACTCCTGAGAGGCCACATCCTGCAAAATTAACATCTCCCCCTGAGACTCAGCTGAAACCTCGGCTGGATCTACAGATTCCACCGTAGTTTCTAAAGAACCGACGTCCGGAACGGACGACTCATCCGAGGATCCGCATATTATTAAACTAGCTCAGGCCCCAAACAAGGAATACAGAGAGAGTGGTAATCCCTCTCTGTTGGACTGGCAGGCCTGAGCCCGCCACAGGAATTCCTTTAGAAGGCATGGAATGATTGGTATCATGGTTTCTAAACTGTGACTGTGTTGAGACCATACACTCCTTAGGTACCATTGTAATTTCCTCATATGCAGCCTGGCATGTGGGATTAGAATTATGCAGGATGCCATGTAACCCAGGACCTGCAGGATTTTCCTTGCAGTAAGCTGAGTTTGTCTTGCCAGGATCATGAAGTAATCTGGAAGTTGTTTTTGCTTTTCTTCTGTGAGAAAGGTCATTTGGGTGTTTGTGTCCAGATCTGCACCCAAAAAGGTTATCCTTTGGGATGGTACTAGCGTTGACTTTTGGATGTTGACTGTGTACCCCAAGGTCTGTAGCAGGTGTATGGCATAGGCCAAGTTCTTTAACAAATTTTTCTTGTTGTCCGCTTGTATTAGGCAGTCGTCCAGGTATGGATAAATTTGAATTCCCTGTAGTCTGCAATGTGCAATTACTGATGCCAGGCATTTCGTGAATACTCTGGGCGCAGTAGATAAGCCAAAGGGCAATGCTGAGAATTGATAATGCTCTGATCCTGCATGAAATCCGAGGTGTCTTCTGCAACTTGGTCGAATAGGGACGTGCAGGTATGCCTCCTTGAGATCTAGAGTCACCAGCCAAGACTCCTTGCCCAACATGGGAAGAAGCTGCTGTAGGGTCAGCATTTTGAATTTTGGCACAATGAGATAAGTGTTCAGTGCGGACAGGTCGAGAATAGGCCTCCATTGATTTTCTTTTCTTGGTACAAGGAATAGTCTGGAGTAAAATCCTTGGCCTTGTTCTGAACATGGTACCTTTTCTAGGGCTTTCATCTGTAGTAAATTGCTGATTTGTCTTAAAGCCTCTGCCTTCTGATTTGGTGGAAGGTTTGGCATTCCGCTTCTTTTTGGCAAAGTGTGGAAGTGAAACCTGTATCCTTTGTCTATTATTTGCAGTGTCCATGTATCCTTTGTAATATAATGCCAGTTTTTTGAGAATAAAGCCAGCTTTCCTCCCAAGGGTGCTTCCAGTTGATCCCTGGTAGGCGGAATCAGAGTCAAGTCATTGAGCCTGTCCTGTAGTAGTGGTTGTCGTTGTAGCTGTTGCACTACTCCTCTGGTTGGCAGGCTGCCACTGGCAGCCTCTGTAGGAGCCCTTCGATTGACCTCTGCCTCTAGAGCGCCTGTTCCTGCCTCTCTGGGCTCTGTCAGAGTCTGGAAAGGACCAATTCTTTGTAGGCCAGTTTCTGCTGAATCTCGGTGGTTGAACTTGCAGGAAATCTTTAACTGTTTGCACAGATTTTGCTTTTTCTTCAACCTTTTTTAAGATCTCCTGAGCAGAGGAGCCAAATAAATTTTGTTTCTCCATTGGAGCATCCAGGAGTTTAGCTTTGACATGGTCTGGCAAAGATTGCTCCTTCAGTCAGGCATGCCTACGAATAACTGCCCCAGTCATAGCTGATCTAAATGAAGCCTCCAGTGCATCATAGCCACATTTTAAGAAATTGACAATTTAATGCCCTGACAGAAAGAGTTGCAGATATATACACCTTCTTTCCCCATCTCTCTAAAGCTCTAGACTCTCTTTCACAGGGTAGAGGATTTTTGGCAGTAGCGGCTGCAATCCCTTTAGGGCCCTGAGAAATAGTTTCTGGGTCTGCAGAATGGGCTTTATACAGATGGAAATGAGAATCCGGGACCCCGTAGTATCTGTCAGGTTTGGCAGGGGCCGGAGGAAGAGTATCAGGGGCTGTACTGACATCATTGTACACATCATCAATTACATTTAGAACAGGAGATATAGCTAAGGGCCTATGCTGGGGCAAATGCAAAAAGGTCCTTAATCTTTTTCTAGAATCAGAGAAATCCTGACCTTGCCATTGAAAATGCTCTCTCATGGAGTGTAAAGTCTCACCAAAGGAAAACTCTTCAGGAGGGGAGGCCGAAGGGATAGATTCCTCTGCATCTGAATCCTCATAAGGCGAATAAGCCCCTTTCCTGGTGGTCTGACAACTCAGATCCATCCGTGGAAACATCTGAGGAGTGTGGTTCACAGGGGTCAGTCCTGGGCCTTTTGTCTGGAGGAGGTTGAGAGGCCCTGTCTGGGTGAGGCTGTGAACCCCTAATTAAGGAGATAAGGTCCTCAGCAAGGCTGAGGATCTGTGAACTAGAGGAAGGCCTCTGGGGGGTAGATTTGGCAGGCAAAGCTTTAAAAGTTTGGCAGCTTTAGCCCTGGAAAAGGCCTTAATGGACATGGAAGCAGGGGGCCTAGCTGCTCCACGTGCAGGGTAGAAATGTCCAAAGGTATGGTGTCGGACAATTCCTGAACACTAGCTTCGGTAGGTAGCTCTGAAGCCGACTCAGCCGGGGCCTTTCGGGCCTCGGTGGTCGGAAGTATGGTTTCGGAAGAAGGAAACGTCGAGGACTCAGTTTCGGCCGAAACCGAGACACTCACGGTAGGCCTAGTCGTGGTTTCAGCCGAAACCGCAGGCCGCAAGTGTCGGTCCTTTTCCTTGCGTTTGACCATATGCGAAGTCGGAGTCTCCGACGGCATTTTATAAGCAAAAGCGGCACCAAAAAATTCCTCTGCAAACTCCGACCGACGTCTAAGAGTTCGTCGGTTGAAGGAGGCACAGGCTAAACAGGCCGATACGTCGTGGTCTGGGCCTAAGCAAGGAAGGCAGTAAGAATGGAAATCCTTATGAGGTATTGGTTTCCCACAAGTTAAACAATTATTTACTTTGTCTGACATCGGCTGAGGCAAGAAAGAGTCCTCAACGGGGTACTTAGCTTTTTTCAAAGTCTTCGGTAGCTGAAATCACTGGATCTGACCGACCGGCACTTGCGAACAGCTTCTGCTTCGGGCACCGCGCGGCAGGAAAGACTGAGGAAAATGGCGTCGGCTGATGCTTTTATACCCCAGACACTCTGACGTGGAAAGTGCGACATCAGCCGAGGCCAGACCCAGACTTTGGAATCCGGCCGACCGAAGGGCTGCCTGAGGCAGGACAACCCATATGTTATGACTGCAGATGCATCCTTGAAGGACATCTGACAATTTAAGGCTCTCATTGCTAAAGTTGCAGACATACATACTTTCTTTCCCCATCTGTCTAATGCTCTGGAATCTCTGTCAGAGGGAACTGGGTTTTTTTGCTGATGAGGCCTTAATCCCTTTGGGTCTATGAGAAATAGTTTCAGGGTCAGCAACAGGGCTTTTATACAGAAATTTGTGTGAGTCAGGGACTCTGTAATATCTGTCAGGTTTAACTGGGGCTGGAGGTATGGAGTCAGGATTTAAGCTGGATTCAGTATACACATCATCCACAATATCTAACACTGGCGGAATAGCAAGGGGTCTGTGTTGAGGTAATAAAAGGAAGTCTCTTAGCCTTTTCTTGGATTCTGAGTAATCCTGGCCTTCCCAATGGAAATGCTCCCTCATGGTATGTAAGGTTTCCCTAAAGGAGTAGTCCTCAGGTGGACAGGCTGATGGAATTGATTCCTCAGCATCAGAATCCTCATAAGGGGGTAAAGAATATCCTAGGTCTGAGGATGAAACTGAAAAAATGGACACCTGGTGGGATGAGTCATAGTCTGCATCCTGTCTGGGCCTTTTATCAGGAGGGGGATGGGATCCCCTGATCAGGGTGATTAGGTCTTCGGCCATTTTCAGCATTTGTTTCTTAGGCATGGAGGCCTGTCCTGGAGAATGATGTATTTGTTTCTTTGTTTTTAAAGGAGGCTTATACTTAGCAGAGGGTTTAATGCTTAACTGAGTAGGTCTGAAAACACCCTCTGAAGCTGTGGATTGCTCAGCTACTTCGGTTCACTCTGAAGGGTTAGTTTTGGTAGGCTGAAAAAGTTGTGCGTCCGAAGGCCCAGCCAGCTCCACGTGGGAGTAGGAGGCGGCTTGTGGTTCTGCAGAAGCAGTCGTCAGGGGCAGCAAAGGCGCCTCGCTGAAAACTGGAGAACCGGTGACCGGCCTAGAAGAGGCCTCGTCGTCAGTTTTGGGCCTCGGATGCCGTTCCTTGTCTTTGCGCTTTTTATGTATTCCGGTCGTCGGAAGCTCCGACGGCATGGTGTAATTGAATTTTCTGCCAAAATAATGTCGGGCAAAATCAAACCAACGTTTAACAGTGCGCTTGTTAAACCTAGCACAAAACTGACAACCAGTGATGTCGTGGTCTGGGCCTAAGCATGGGATACAATAGGAATGGAAATCCTTATGAGGTATTTGCTTCCCACAAGAAATACAGTTATTAACTTTTACTGACATTGGTCTGAGGTAAGAAAAAGTTTCCCCAATGGGGTATTTAGCTTTGTAGAAGACTTTGGTTCTGGATTCAGAATGAAAATCTCAGGAGTCGGCCGACCGGCACTTCCGAACTGCTTTTGCTTAGGGAAATGCGCGGCAAGAAAGACTGAAGAAAATGGCGTCAGCTGCATCTTATATACCCCTGTCACACTGACGTCAGGGAGGAGGCGACAGCAACCAATGCCGGACCAAAGCTTTGGAACTCAGGCCGACTGGGGAACTGCCTGACGGCAGGATAACCCAAGTGCAATGACTGCAGCAGTGTAACACGATGAACATTGAAAATTTCAGGAGTCGGCTGACCAGCACTTGCGAACTGCTTCTGCTTCGGGCACCGCATGACAAGAAAGACTGATGTAACGGCGTCAGCTGCATGTTTTATACCCCTGACGTTATGGAAGAAGGGACAGCAACCGACGTAGGACCCAAGACTTTGTTAATTAGGCCGACTGAGGGCTACTGCAAGCAGATAACCCAAATGTAATGACTGCAACAGTGAAACATGAAGAACATCTAATGTTGCCTGGGCCAAAAGGGAGTCACCAGCAAGATTTTGGGGAAGGCTTACTCTATCTTGAGCAGGTCCTTTTTAGGAGAGGAAGTGGATGGAAGAAGTAGAGAAACATCCCCTTTCCAAAAAAAAAAAAAAAAAAAAAAAAAAGAGGGCGTCCAGCTTCCATGCCAGAGGACTTGGGACTTGATGCAAAAAATATGAAGTTGTCTGTTCAGAGGGGAGGCAAAAAGATCTACTTGAGGAGTACTGCACTGGCAGACACTGTCCAAAAACACATCTCTGTGAAGTATCCACTAGTGGTATGTGTTATGGACCTGCTCAGAGAGTTTGCCACAATGTTATATTCTGAGGGAATATAAACAGCCTGAAGAGTCACCTGATCTTGGCCAATCACATCCCAAACTTGAACAGCCAGTCTGCACAGAAGTTAGGACCGCGTCCCCCCTTGCTTGTAGATGTACCACATCACTGTAGTATTGCCCGTGAAGATTTTGAGAAGACCTGAAGAAAAACAGCATAAAGGCCTGAAGAACAAGGAGGAGAGCCCTCATCTCGTTGATGCTGATATGGTCTTCCCTTTGATAAATGGGTCAAAGATCCTGAACCTTGAAAGGACCAAAAGAAGCACCGAACCCTGCATCTGAGGCATTCAATGAGTTCCTGAGAGGAGAATGGGGGCTGAAAAGGAAGCCCTGGGTTGACAGACAGCTGATGAATCCACCACTGAACCTCTAGTATGAGGCATGGAAGAAGAGGGCCAGAAAGTCTAAAGGATGACAGTGTTAGAGCCACATTGACTTTAGGAACCACTGTAGCTTCCTCATATTGCATCTGGCTAGAAGTAGCATAGGAATGGTGGAACCCATGAATACCAAAGCCCTTAGAAATTCTCTTGCTGTAACTGAGACCCGAGGAAGAAGGGATTGAGAAAAGGCAATTAGAGTAAGAGCCTTGGGTGGTGGCAAGGAAACCAGCATAGGAATTGTATGCAGCCTGCAACTGAGAAAAACATGATCCTGAGAAGAAGAGGAGGAGTTGGGAAGGATTTCTGGAAATTTACTGTAAACCCTAGGCTTTGCAAGGGAAAAACAGCATAGTGAACAGGCTGAAGCCAGGTCTCTGGGAAAGAAGCCTGAATGAGCAGGTCATCCAGGTAAGGAAAGATTTGTAACGCCCTCATCCTGCAAAAGGCAGTGACAGGAGAAAGGCATTTGGTGAAAACCCTTGGGGCAGTAGAAAGGCCAAATGGCAAAGCAGAGAACTGAAAATACAAAGAAGAAACAGAGAAATGCGAACACTTCCTGAAAAGGGGATGAACAGGGATGTGAGTACAAGCATCCTTGAGATCCAGAGACCAGGAAAGCCTCTGGAAGGAGAGGAAACAGTGTCTGAAGGGACAGCATCTGAAAAGAAGGGATCTTCAGAAATGTGTTGAACCAAGAAAGGTTGAGAGAATGGGTCTCCAGGCGCCTTCTTTCCTGGGAACAAAAAACATTCTGGAATAAAACCTCTTCCTCTTCTGGAAAGTGAGAATTTCCTGGATGATGTTTTGAAACCAAAGGCCCTAAAGAACATCCAGAAAAAAAAGGCAGCTGTTCCTGAGGAGGCTGGAAAATCCCCAGAGAAAGAGGAAGGTATTTCCACACCATAAAGTATCCCTGACAGAAGACAGACAGAACCCAAAATTCCAGAGTGATTCTTAAGCAATTGGGAAGAGACAGGGAAAAATGAAGATATAAAGGGATCGGACTCAGAATACAGGGAAGGAGACAGTCAGACAGAACCGGACTTGTCTTGAAAAGGAGGTTTCTGTGTAGTGGGAGTCTGAGTAGACTTAGCAGGAGGAACCCGTTCAGAACCCTTCTCATCTTTGGAAGGAGGACAAGACAATCTATGAACAAAAGCAAACGGGGATAATTCCTCTGAAAGTTACAAAAAGGAGAAACAATACGTGTCAATTCCTGCAAGGCCCTGTGCCTGCCTTGAAGTGACTTAAAAAGCTCCGCAGCAACAGAACCAAATATGCTTTTATTATCAGGGGGAGTATAGTACAGTTGTGTACACTTACCATAAATGTAGATGTTCGAGTGTCTTCACTGTTGCAGTCATGACTGTAGGGTTCTCCCCTGCCGGCAGGCAGTCCTCGGTCGGCCAGAATCCCAAAGTCTGGGTCCAGCGTCGGCTGTACAGCCATGCTCCCTGACGTCAGAGCACCAGGAGTACAAAGCTGACAACCGATGCCATGTTCTCCAGTTTTTCTTGTCCCAGATGTCAGGAGTCCCAAATTGAGTAAGGTCCCATATCCTTTGCAAATACACCTCAGAAGAATGGTGAAAAAAGGAACCACACAAAAGTAAAAATAAGAGGGGACAGGAGGGAGGGAAACCCAGACTGCAACAGTGAAGACACTCGAACATTTACATTTATGGTAAGTGTACACAACTGTACTATGTTCATCATGTTTCACTGTTGCAGTCATGACTGTAGGGTAGAATCCCAAAGCAGAATGAAAGGGAGGTGGTCATAAAGTAGAAGGGGCAGCTAAAAGGCCCTGCAGGACTGCAGAAGCAAAGCCTGCCCTAGACTTAGAGTAGAGAGGTAGATTGTAGTGCTTTGAAAAAGTATGCACTGAACTCCAAGTTGTGGCTTCCAAAATGTCTTTGCTAGGAATTCCCCTGAGGAAGGCAGCTGAAGTGGCAGCAGCTCTGGTGGAATGAGTCCGTATACTCCCTGGGATTTGCGTTCCATGGTGTGAATAACAAAATCTGATTCCATGAGCAATCCATTTAGAAATGGTCTGTTTTGAAATGGCTTTACCTTGGGAACTTGAAGCATAAGAAACTAACAATTGCTCTGATTTTCTGATGTCCTTGATTCTGTCCAGGTAAAAATGTAGTTGTCTGTGTACATCCAAGGAATGTAAGATCCTTTCCCCTTTATTTTGAGGAGTGGGGAAAGAAATTGGCAAGTGAATAGTTTGATTTAAAGCCATTTTGGAAACCACCTTAGGCATGAAAGTAGGATTAGTCCTTAAAGACACCCTGTCTTGATGAAAAATAATATAAGGTTCCACAGCCATGAGAGCTTGCAACTCTGAAACTCTCCTGGCAGAGGTCAGAGCTAACAGGATGGCTGTTTTCCAAGATAAAAACTTGATGTCAGAAGAGGCAGCAGGCTCAAAAGGAGGTAAGGTGAGCTTTTCCAAAACATAGTTGAGATCCCAAGCAGGAATGGGAGGAGATCTAGGAGGTCTTAAGTTCTTAGCTCCTCTGAGAAACTGTCTCATGAGCTGGTGGGAAAAGATTGGAGGGTCTGTATTGTAATGAGCGGAAATAGCAGAGGCATGTATCTTAATAGAAGAGAAAGAGAGACCCTTATGTAAGAGATCTGTCAGGTAAAGTAAAATCAAAGGAATGTTAGGAAGAAGAGGATCAGAATCCTGAGCCTGCATCCAGGAACAAAATCTTTTCCATTTTCCTGCATAAGATTTTCTAGTGCTAGGACATCTGGCTTCTAAAATGACATCCATAACCTGCTTGGGTAGGAGAGAATGAATCAAAGACCCTGGATTAACCAGGCCGCCAGGCTGAGAGTTCTGACATGAGAGTGTAGAACCTGACCCTGGTGTTGGGACAGAAGGTTCGGTGTCTGTGGTAAAACCCAAGGGGGCTCCAGACATAGGTTTTTCAGAGTTGGGTACCAAAACTGTCAAGGCCAATTTGGGGCCAGCAAGATTTTCATCTTGGGCTTGTCCTGTCTGATCTTTAATAATACCTGTGGAAGAAGAGGAAGAGGCGGAAAGGCATATCCCGAGAGGTTTCTCCAACTGAATGATAGTGCATCTACTTTCCAAGCTTGTTCGTGGAAAGTCCTGGTGCAAAAAATCTGTAGTTGATGATTGAGGTGGGAAGCAAAGAGGTCTATGTGAGGACATCCTCAGACTACTGTTATCATCCTGAATATTTCGGTGTCCAGCATCCACTCGTGTGGGTCCAAAAGGTTTCTGCTCAGACTGTCTGCCAGGAAGTTTTGCTTCCCTGATAGAAACTGAGCTTGAAGGTCCAGATTGCAAGCTAGAGCTGTGTTCCATAGATCCATAGCTAGTCTGCAAAGGGGGTAGGAATGAGATCCCCCTTGCTTGTTTATGTACCACACAACTGTGGTGTTGTCTGTCTGTATCAGTAGTTGTCCTGGTTGTAGAAGATTCCTGAAGGCCAATAGAGCTTTCTGAACAGCTAACATTTCCTTTAAATTGATATGCAGGTGCTTCTGATCCTTTGTCCAAAGGCACTGCAGACAGTTGCCCTGAAAATGGGCTCCCCATGCATAATCCGAGGCATCCGTGGTTAGTATCTGAGTGGCAGGAGGCAGACAGAAGGGTTTTCCTTTGTTTAGAGTACATGCCTTGGACCACCAAAGGAATTCCTTTTGAAGACAAGGCAGGACGGAGATCAGTATGTCTAAACTGTAGCAATGCTGAGACCATACACTTTTTAGGTACCACTGTATTTTCCTCATATATAGTCTTGCATATGGTACGAGAAGGATGCAGGAGGCCATGTAACCCAAAGCCTGCAGGAATCTCCTTGCAGATAGCTGAGTTAAAGTTGCCAAGGTTTTGAAAGTTGAAGCCAGCTGTAACTGTTTTTCGTATGTCAGAAATGCCATCCGGGTTTTTGTGTTTAGAGAAGCGCCCAGAAAAATTATCTGTTGTGAGGGTATCAAATTTGACTTTTTATGTTTACAGTGAATCCCAGGAACTTGAGAAGATTCTGAACAAACTGTAGATGCTGGAGTAAGACCTCCTTGCTGTCTGCCTGAATAAGACAGTCATCCAGATAAGGGTAAATTTGAATTCCCTGGAGTCTGCAATAAGATACTACTGGAGCCAGGCATTTGGTGAAGACCCTGGGTGCAGTAGACAATCCAAAGGGCAGCGCAGAGAATTGAAAGTGCCTCGATCCGGCCTTGAACCTGAGGTATTTTCTGCGTTCCTGCCTGATGGGAATGTGTAAATATGCCTCCTTTAAATCCAAAGTTACCAACCATGCATTTTTGGTCAGCATTGGAAGTAGCTGCTGTAGAGTAAGCATCTTGAATTTTGGTATCTCTAGAAAAGTGTTCAAGACTGACAGATCCAGAATGGGTCTCCATGAATTTTGCTTCCTGGGGACTAGAAAGAGCCTTGAGTAAAAACCTGGTCTCATCTCTGAAAGTGGAACTAGTTCGATGGCTTTCATAGCCAAAAGAGCTTCCACCTGGTTTAAGGCCTCTGTCCATTGATGTTTTGGAAGATCTGGCCATCCGCTTGGCCTTGGTAGGGTATGAAAATGGAATTTGTAACTTCTTGAAACCACATCCAGAATCCACTTGTCTTGGGTTATATGAGTCCAATTTAGGTGAAAAAGAGAAAGTTTTCCTCTGAGAGGGGCTTCCAGGCAAGAAGTTCCTGCAGCCCAACAGAGGGAGTCATTGAGTCCGTTTCCTATGAGCTTGCGACCTGTCCTCTCCTCCCCTAGGGGTGGAAGCAGTCCACTGTCTTGGTCTATAAGAGGCTTGTGTTTGAGGCCTTCCTCGGGAGTGTCTGTATCTACCCCTCTGAGGCCTGTCTGAATTGGGAAAGGACCAATTTTTTGTAGGCCAATTCCTACTAAATCTGGGTGGCTGTACTTGTAAGAAATCTTTAACTGTTTGCATGGATTTTGCCTTGTCCTCCATCTTTTTAATCACCTCTTCATCTTTAGATCCAAACAAAACATTATGCTGAACAGGAGCATCTAATAATTTAGCTTTTACTTGATCTGGCAAATTTTGTTCCTTTAACCATGCATGCCTTCTAATTACTGTGCCAGAGGCAGCAGCCCTACAAGAAGCCTCCAAGGCATCAAATCCACAGTGTAAACCATGCTTCCCAACTTGTTCAGTGGCATGCATTAAGTCATGTAATTCCTTATCATCTGTACAGGCGGAAATGGAAGTTAGCTTTTGTTTTAAAACAGACAGGAGAAATTGCTGGTATTTCAGCATATGAAACTGACAGTTTAAAGCCCTAATAGATAAAGTAGCAGAAGTGTACACTTTTTTGCCCCATCTTTCTAAAGATCTGGAATCCTTCTCAGTGGGAATGGGGTTTTTAGCAGAAGCAGCCTTAATTCCCTTAGGACCCTGAAAAATGGTTTCAGGGTCAGCAGTAGGGTTCTTGTATAAAAACTGGTGGGAATCAGGAACCCTGTAATATCTGTCAGGCTTAACAGGAGCAGGAGGAAAAGAGTCAGGGGTTAAGTTAGCCTCCGAAAAAGCATCATCCACAATATCCAAAATAGGAGGAATAGCCATGGGTCTAATGTTGGGGAAGAAGAAGAAAATCCCTTAGTCTTTTCTTAGATTCCGAATACTCCTGTCCTTCCCAGTGGAAATGTTCCCTCATTTCATGCAAAGTTTCCCCAAAAGAGAAATACTCAGGGGGAGAAGCTGAAGGAATGGATTCCTCAGCATCAGAATCCTCATAAGGAGGGAAAGAATATTCCTGGTCAGAAGAAGAAACTGAAGAAAGAGAAGCCTGATCAGAGGAGTCATAATAAACTTCCTGCCTTGGCCTTTTATCTGGAGGGGGATGTGAACCCCTAATCATAGTAAGTCAGTCCTCCGCCATCTTAAGTAACTGTTTCTGGGACTTGGGAGCTGGATCAGCAGAGGCCTGTGTTGCAGTCTTTGATTTGGAAGGAGTCTTTGCCTTTGTCTTTGGCTTTGCCTTTATTAGAAGCTGAGTAGGCCTGAAAACCCCTTCGGAAGCCAGTACCTGCACAGCGGCTCCGAACCCATCCGAAGGAGCATTGTCCGAAGGTCATGCAACAGAAATATTCAAAGGCCTAGTTGGCTCCTCGTGGGAGTCCGTTTCGGCCATCGGTTCTGAAATGGCCAACGACAGGGGCTGCAAAAGCGCCTCACTGACGACGGCCGAACCTGAAGCTGGCTCTGCTTGTACGATATCGTCAGATTTGGACCTCGGAGGCCTGTCTTTGTCCTTGCGTCGTTTGTGAACTCCGGTAGCCGGAACCGTATCAGACGACATTTTGTAATTAAAACGCCTACCGAAGTAATGAAATGCAAAATTGTACCTTCGTTTAATTGCACGTTGATTGAATCTGGCACAAAACCGACAACTAGCTACGTCGTGGTCAGGGCCTAAGCAAGGAATACAGTAAGAATGAAAATCCTTATGAGGTATTTGCTTCCCACATGAAATACAATTATTAACTTTTTCTGACATCGGACTGGAGCAAGAAAAAAAAGTTTCCCCAACGGGGTACTTAGCTTTGAGTAGGAGAAGAAAGTCTTCAAACTGAAGTTTGTTCAGAAAAGATTGTCAGGAGTCAGCCGACCGGCACTTGTGAACTGCTATCACTGCACGGCAAGAAAGACTGGAGAACATGGCGTCGGCTGTCAGCTTTGTACTCCTGGCGCTCTGACGTCAGGGAGCATTGCTGTACAGCCGACGCTGGACCCAGACTTTGGGATTCTGGCCGACCGAGGACTGCCTGCTGGCAGGGGAGAACCCTACAGTCATGACTGCAACAGTGAAACACGATGAACATCCAACAATTTAGCCTTAATATCATCAGGTAAAAGGTTATAAGTGAGGCTACGACTGGCACCTCTACAAAGAACCAAAAGCAGCAGCTCCAGAAGAAGCATCATCTACATCATAACTACATTTTAATGGAATGGCGAGCCACTGGGGAAGAGGAGCGCAATAAAGAGAGGGCTGAACCAGAAAGGTCAACTAGAACCTGGAAGGCCTGAGAAAGAAAAACTACAACATATCTAGTCATATGGGTCTGATAACTAACAACCTGAAAGGCCAAGGTAGCAGCAGTATATACCTTTGCACCCAGCTGTTCCATAGCTCTACCGTCCTTATCAGAAGGAAGTAGTTTAGTAGAACGCAAAAACTTAGCTTGTCTGAACAGTCAGTCACAACAGAGGGGTCAGCAAAGGGGCAATTGTAAAGGAACTTACACTCATCAGGCACTTTTTAAAACCCATCAGGTTTTTTTAAGGGCTGAAGTTTGGGAATCAGGAGCAAGAAGCTGCTGAAAAAAGTGTCAAACAGGTCAGCCAGGACTGGAGGAAGAGAAGAGGGCTTAGGGGACTCCATCTGGAAGAGTTCATAATACCTTTTCTGGATGTCAGAAACATAAGAAAAATTCCATTTAAAGAATTACATCATATGAGACAGTATCCCCAAAAGAGAGTTCCTCAAAGGGAAATCTGGGCTAATGGAATCTTCCTCCACAGAACCAAAGTCCAGTGGAGAAAAAAATCTGAGAGCAGTTTGCCAAGGACTCATCCCCTGAACCAAAGTCCTCATCTGAGGAATCCTGCTCCCTAGGCCTCTTGAGCGGAGTAGAAGAAAGCAGGGACAGAAACTCCCTGGTGAGGCTTCAGGGCCATAAGTGCATTAAACAATCCCTGGGTAAAATTCTGCCATTCGCACTGGGGATCCTTAGGAATGGAGGAGATGTGGTTTTGTTTTCTGCTTCTTCTTTAAAGGGATGTCAGCCCTAAAGACCTTAAGTGGTTCGGACCCTTGCCAACAATCAATCAATGTCATGGGAATATCTTACTGAACAAGAACCTATGGAACACCCCTCAGTCCCTCTGAAATGATCAGCCGACGTTCCCCCTCAACATCGTAATGGACATTTGTGCAGCCTCTGACATGCGAGAAGTTAGAACCATGCTAGCTAGCCTCCAACATGGACACAGCAAAAGAATCTGACGGTACAGCTGGAAGATTCTGCTGACTTTCGCCACTTCGAGAGAGATGTCCACGAGAGGCAATACGGGCAGCCAAGTCCGACCCAAGTTTTTTGGCCTGCTTCTTTGCAGATGCCTGATCTTTGGGATGGGTGGATTCCACCATAGCACCCTGCATCAACAACTTAAAAGGCTGGTTCTCCAGGTAGACAAACTAGACAAGGAGGAGAGACAACTAAGTAGGGTCTTGGGGACAAATGCTTGACAAATAGAGTACTTAGTATGGTTGTGAAAAGCACCCAAACAAAAAAGACGTTGCTCATGATTGTTCTTATGAGGAATCTGTCTCCCACAACAACATTTTCCCTCCATGGATGACATGTAAACTCAAAAAAAAAAAAAAAAAAAAATAGTCATGAAGACAATGCCAATGGGACATAAGGTTGCCACCCGTCCCATTGTCAGCAGGACACTCACAGGTTAAGCCACCTTATCCCATTGCTCGCTGTATCAAGTAGTGGGACCTGAAAAGTCACACTTTTGTGATCACACTGGATTGCCGTGGAAAAGTCACAATTACTTCCAGCTTTTTCACGGCAATTCAGTTACGTCACCAACCTGGACCTGCGGGCAAAGCTGCTGCCTGTTAGGTCCAGGTGCTTTAATTCATGCAGCAATTGGCTGCAGTTCACAAAAGGTGTGAGGACTGGGGCAGGAAGAGCCCATGCAAAGATCGCGGCTGTAGGAGCGCTTTGTTTTAAGCGCTTCTATAGCCGCTAAAAAAATGACAGAGATTGAGCCAGCCAGCCATCATCCTCCTCCTCCAGCCAGCCAGCCAGCCAGCCAGCCATCCTCCTCCTCCATCCAGCCAGCCAGCCATCCATTCATGCAGCCAGTCATCTATCCAGCCAGCCATCCATCCATCAAGCCATCCATCCATCAAGCCATCCATCCAGCAGCTACTCCCACCAACCAGCTAGCCACTCCAGCCAACCATCCATCCAGGCCCCAGCCATTCATGCAGCCAGCCAGCCATCCATCCAACCATGCATCCATTCATTCAGCCATCCAGCTGCTACTCCCACCAACCAGCTAGCCACTCCAGCAGCCATCTGTCGTACCCATAACAGCATTTCCTTCACCACTCTGGTGATGACGTCATTGTAGAGGGTGTGGCCAGTGTCATGTTGGCCACACCCCCATGCCCCACTCTGGCCCACTTAAAAGGTGGCAACCCTAATGGGACACTTATCTGATAATGGCTCAGTAATCAGCACAGATGAACAAGAGTGCAGACCGACGACTGAAAATGGTGCTTGGACTAGCGGCAAAGAAGTTCTCAGTTATGTATGTCAGTACATCACCTTTATGCCCTATGCCATGAGCGGGGAGCATATGTGTGAAAGAGGACTTCCATAAAATCCTAAGGCTTTGGTATTCTGTCCAGATGCTGGACTACCCTTAGCAGGGCATCCCTTTAGTGAAGAACACTGCAACAGTGATATGGAAGGACATCAAGTCTAAGATGACTTCCCTGCTTAGTTTAGCAGAAGCATATCAGTGTCAGGCAAAAATGGAAACCAAACCAGAAGTAAACAAAAATCAGGCAGCAGCTGAATTTCCCAATAAACAAAACAAAAAGAATACATGAAGAAGGATCAGATGAGATGGCAAGAAATGTGAAAAGGCATAAATATAGCTGCAAGTATGGAAAACTCCTGAACAATCTCATATTGATCAGGATCTGATGCAGGAATGGTTATGAAGAGGTGAATTTAAACCAAAAGATGAAAGGTTAACATTAGTAGCCAAGAATAGTGGATTACATACACGTTGGTTTACAAAGTCCATTGAAAATGTGGGAGAAACAAACATACAGTGGATATAAAAAGTTTACACACCTCTGTTAAAATACCAGGTTTTTGTCATATAAAAAAAAAATAAATCATTTCAAAACTTTTTCCACCTTTAATGTGACCTATAACCTGCAGAATTCACTTGAAAAACAAACAAATCTGTTAGGGGAAAAAATATAAAAAATAAAAAACGTACAATACGCTGGGTGCATAAAAGTGTGCACACCCTTCAACTAATACTTTGTTGTGTGTGCACACCCTTAAATTAATGCTTTGTTAAAGCACCTTTTGATTTAATTACAGCATTCAGTCTTCTTGGGTAAACACCTGGCATCAATTAAACAGACTCTGATTAACACCAAATGAAGTTCAGCTGTTCTAGTAGGATTTTCCTGACATTTACTCAGTTGCCTTCTACAGCAAAATCCATGGTTTGCGGAGAGATTACAAAGCATCAAAGGGCTCTCACTGTTGAAAGGTATCAGTCAGAAGAAGGGTACAAAAAAATTTCCACAGCATTGGATATACTATGGAACACAGTGAAGACTGCCATCAGAAAGTTGAGAAAATATGGGAAAACAGTGACATTGTAAAGAACTGGACATCCCTCCAAGATTGATGAAAAGACAAGACAACAAATGGTCAGGGAAGCTGCCAAGAGACCTACAACAACATTGAAGGAGCTGCAGGAATGTCTGGCAAGTACTGGTTGTGTACTACATGTGACAACAATCTCCAGTATTCTCCATATGTCTGGACTATGGGGGTAGGGTTGCACGATGGAAGGCTTTTCTTACACACAAAATCATCCAGGCCTGGCTAAAATTTGGAAAACAATACATCAAGTCTCCCAAAAGCACGTGGGAAAAGGTGTTATGGTCTGATGAGACCAAGGTTGAACTTTTTGGACACAATTCCAAAAGGTATGTTTGGCGCAAAAATAACACTTTGCATCACCAAAAGAGCACCATCCCCACGGTGAAGCATGGTGGTGGCAGTATCATGCTTTGGGGTTGTTTTTCTTCAGCTGGGGCTTTAGTCAAGGTGGAGGGAATTAAGAACAGTTCCAAATACCAGTCACTTTTGGCCCAAAACCTTCAGGTGCCTGCTAGAAAGCTGAAGATGAGGAGCAATTTCACATTTCAACATGACAATGACCCCAAGCATACATCCAAATCAACAAAAGAATGGCTTCAACAGAAATTAAAGTTTTGGAATGGCCCAGCCAGAGCCCAGACTTAAATCCAATAGAAAATTTGTGGGGGTGGCCTGAAGAGGGCTGTGCACATGAGATACCCTCGCAATCTGACAGATTTGGAGCGCTTTTGCAAGGAAGAGTGGGCAAATACTGCCAAGCCAAGATGTGCCATGCTGATAAACTCCTACCCAAGAAGACTGAATGTTGTAATTAAATCAAAAGGTGCTTCAACAAAGTATTAGTTTAAGGGTGTGCACACACAACAAAAAAAGTTATGTATTTACCATAACGTTCCATGTGAGTTGTTCTTCTTGCCTTCATTCTTTACTGATGGATTCAGAGCTGATCCCTCGGCTCCGAGTCGGTACCTACTGCAAAGCTCGAGGATTTCAAGTAGCTCGAGGCCAAGCCCTATCCCATGATGCACCCTGAGTTACCTCAGATTTTGTTTGCTGTGTAAAATAATACCATATGCCATTCTATAACTCCATAAGAGAGAAAGTATAGAAGGGTTGAGTGACCAGGAAGGATCTAGCATCTGTCTTCTGAAAGCCCAGACAGACACAAGAATGAAGGCGAGATGAACAACTCACATGGAATGTTATGGTTAGTATATAACTTCTTTATGTGAAGTTATTCTATCTCATCGTTCATTCTTTACTGATGGGTAGCATCCTAAGCACCATTAACCTCGGGTGGCTCATAGGAGTATATTTCTCAGGACCGTGGATCCAAAGGAGGCCCTGTCCCTAGAGGCCCTGTCAACTTTGTAATGAGTGATAAAGGTATGAGGTTTTGACCAAGTGGCTGCTGCGCAAATGTTATCAATAGGATGTCTGGCAGAAAAAGCAGATGATGTAGAAACTGCTCTGGTTGAGCGAGCTTTAATTTTATGCTGCAAGGGCATACTGGCAGCTGAATAAGCAAAGGTGATACAATCAGATAACCATTTAGACAGAGTTATTTTAGCCACTGGCATACCATTCCTGGAATATGAAAATGAAACAAAAAGCTGGTCTGATTTCCTGAAATCTTTTGTTCTATCCCAATAAAATCTGAGCTGTCTGTGAACATCAAGCTTGTGCAGTGTGTACTCTAGATTGTTGGAATGGCTGGGGAAGAAAACTGGCAAATCAATAATTTGGTTGAGATTAGTTTCAGAGCAAACTTTGGGTAAGAAAGAGGGTTTTTTTCGAAGTGACATTGTCAGCATGGAAAATCAAATAAGGAGGCTTGATGGATAAGGCCTGAAGCTCTGCCACTCTACAGGCAGAAGTAATAGCCACTAAAAAGATGGTTTTCCATGACAAAAATATGAGGTCGCATGAGGAAGCTGGTCTAAATGGTGGAAGAATTATGCGGGAAAGCATAAAATTTAGATTCCATGGAGAAAAGGGAGATTTCACAGGTGGTCTAATATGAAAGGTCCCTTTGAGAAAGGCTTTGGATAACTTGTGTGACATAATATTCAGTTCTTCAAATCCCAGATGAAAGGCAGAAATGGCAACAAGTTGAACACGGACTGTTGCTGCTGCAGCTCCTTTATTGAATATTACGGTTAAGAAATCTAGAATAGAGGCCACAGGGGCTTGGTAAGGATCAATATTGTTTTTGGAGGCCCATATAGAAATTTTTTTCCCTTTGCTGAGGTACAGCTTCCTCATAAAGGATTTATGAGAGGATAGGAGAATTTGCTTTGTCTCACTGGAAAAGTTTTGGAACCTGGCTATGATGGGAATTGGAGCAGCCAAGCTGCCAGCTTCAGGAACTACAGAGAAGAATGAAGTTCCCCCAATGAGTGCGTCAGAAGGTCTGGAACTGGGTCTAGAATCCAGGGGTCCTCCAAAAGGTGAAGTTGAAGGAAGGGGGACCAAATCTGACAAGGCCAATAAGAAGCTATTAGAATGATGTTCCTGCCCAGGGCTTTGGCTTTCTGTAATACCTTGGGTATCAATGAGATTGGTGAGAATGCATAGAGGAGACCTGGGGGCCAATCGTGAAGAGTGTCCCTTGGGGCTTCTCCTGGAGGGGGTATCAGGGCAAAGTAGCTTCTGCACTTGGTATTCATGTGATTGGAAAAAAGGTCGCAGCAAGGCTGGCCCCACCTGCAGAATATCCTGTCCGCTATTTCTGTCTTCAGGGACCACTCAGGGGGGCAACAAAATTGCTCTGCTCAGCTTGTCTGCTATCACGTTGGATTTCCCCGGGATGTGCCCACTGCCATACTCTGAGGGCCTCTCAACAAAGGGGGTATGATCTGGTTTCCTCCTTGTCTGATGAAATACCAGACCACTGACATGTTGTCCATCTGAATCGCAATCATACTCAGAAGAAGAGAGTCCTGGAAGTACTGCAACGCCAAAAGTACTGCTCTCATCTCTAGGACATTGATATGCAGATATGTCTCTTGATTGGTCTATGTGCCTTGGGCTGTCTTTCCCTGAAAATGCCCCCCACCCTATCACGGAAGCATCCGTGGTCACTGTGGCCACTGGATGGGGTAGCACAAATGGGCGTCCTATCATAACATGAATGAAGTGAGGTCAACCACCACTGAAGATCCTTTTTCCAGGAATGTGTGATCATTATCATGTGAGACATGGGGAGCTCTTGGTAAAACCATTGAGTGAACAACAGCCACTGTAGTATCCGCATGTGCATATGACCCAGAGGTATGGCTAGAACTGCTACTGCCAACATACCCAACAATTTCAGAACTTCTGATGCTGGTGCCTTGTTTTTGGATATTAGAATGCAGACATACTGACAGAGAAGTAAAACTCTTTCTAATGGAAGTCTTAGCGTGGTGGTGGTGGTGATGTCCAATTCTGCTCCGATAAAGACGATATGCTGCGATGGTGACAAGGCAGATTTTTCTGAGTTTATTGTAATGCCCAGCTGATTGCAGAGTGACAGAATAGACTCCCTGGCCTGAATGAGTTGATGTCTGGTGGTGGCGGTAAGGAGTCAATTGTCTAGGTACGGAAACACCTGGAATCTTAAACGTCTGAGGTGAGCCATGACCACTGTCATACATTTGGTGAACACTCTGGGGGCTGTAGTGAGACCAAAGGGCAGGGCTCGAAACTGGTAATGATTGGCTCCCAGCCAGAAGCGCAGATGATCCCTGGATGGCTTGGCCATTTTTATGTGGTAGTACACATCCTGGAGATCTATCAAATGGCACACCTTTGGTCAAGAAGGATTTGTCTAGGGGGGCAGATATGAACTTATTAGGCCTCCTAGGGACAGGCTCCATGGTATCCGGAGACTCCCACACCCTTCGTGAGACCAGCTGCATAAGCTTATTGAAGAGTGGAGACACCCAAAAGGTGGAGGGCTGAGACCCGAAAGCCTTCAGGAGGACCGACTCATCCTCAGTAGGGTTGGTGGACTGCCAGTCACCCCTCTGCCTAAGGATCTCCAGTATCTCAGCAAATGAGATCTCCTCAGATGGGGACCCGTGGGGACCCTTCTGATTCATCCAAGTCAGTGTCAGATGTTAATGACTCCTGAGGGGAGTCCAAATGTTTCCTCTTACACACACACTTCCTGGGAACCTCATCAGTGGGGGCTTCTGGGGAGGTCTCACAAGAACATGGGCCATCCAATGGGGCTTCCTGAGGCTCTGGGTCTCTGCGCTTAGCAAGGATCTGTGAGGCAGAAGCAGACACAGGTGCTTTAAGGGATGAAGAAGCCGGACCCAAAGTTGAGGATGTCTTGGAAGATGTAACTCTCCTCGTGGCTTCGAAGGCACTGACGGATCCAAGGAAACTGTCGATACTCCTGGCACCAGGACAGTGGGCGCTGAGCCCGAGGTAGGAGCAGAGTTCATCCATGACGAAGCCCCGAGAAGCAAAGTCAGAATCAAGTCAGTTAGACTATCCTCCCCAGACCCAACCAGGAAGTGTCGGCTCCTAGAGTCCTCAATGGGCGCCATGGACGTCAGAGTGAACGGAGCTGAAGACACTAGAGCAGGCATCGGCTCCAAAGGCTCCACAATCAGCAAGTCTGACTCCTCCATCTCTAAAGGACTGGTATGGCTTGGAGGAGGAAGAGATATAGCTGGTATATGGGTCTTGGGCTCCAAAGCTGCCTGGTTCGGAGACGATAATATGGCAAAGGCCGGTGCCTGTAGAAGCTTCTGCACCACCAGATCCACATCCAAATCAGACAGGCTAACAGAAAACCGAGATGATCGGAATAATGGTACCGACTGGAGTAGTGGTGATTTAGGAATTTCAGATACCGGTTCCAAAACTGGGGACCGGCTACATAAAGAAAAGACAGTCGGCTCGAGACCTGTGGAGCCGATGTCACAGACACTCTTGATTTTTTTGAATCCACAGAAGTCTTGGAGGACTTTGAGGACTTACTAGATCCATCCTGGTCACTCAAAGCCTCCTGGAAAGAAGGTTTCAACAAACCCCTGTCAATAAGCTTTCTTGTTCTCTCTTGGAGGACTCTAGAGGAAAAAGAATGGCATATAGAACATGTTTCTTGTAAGTGAAAGGCACCCAAGGAGTACACACAATTCACATGGCAGTCTGTAACAGACATTTTCTGCCCACATTTAGGGCATTTTTTTAAACCCTGACTTAGGGTTTTGTCCTTGTCATCAGCCAGGACAGAAATGGACACACCCAAGAACAGCAATATAAATTAGCCTTGTAATAAAAAGTACAGTTGTGTACACTTACCATAAATGTAGATGTTCGAGTGTATTCACTGTTGCAGTCATTACATTTGGGTAATCTGCTGGCAGGTTGCCCTCAGTCGGCCTGAATATCAAAGTCTTGGGTCCCTTGTCGGTTGCCGTCTCCTCTTCCATGACGTCAGGTCATCAGGGGTATAAAACATGCAGCCGACACCATTTTCTTTAGATTTTCTTGCCCCAGATGTCAGGTGCCCCCCAAATGGGGAGCAAAAAAAAAAATATACATATATATTTATATATATATATATATATATATATATATATATATATATATATATATATGTATAAATGCAATTGTAACAACATAAACTTTACCTTCATCTAAAAGCAAATACACCACAAAAGGCTGTAGAATATAGTGAAGGAAAGAGAAGTTCTAGAAAAAAGGGGGATGGGCAGGTAGGCAACCCGGACTGCAACAGTGAATACACTCGAGCATCTACATTTATGGTAAGTGTACACAACCGTACTATGTTCTTCGTGTTTCACTGTTGCAGTCATTACATTTGGGTAGAATCCCAAAGCTATGGATGGATGGAGCTAAATAGCATTAGGAGTGGCTATAAGGCCCTGCAGAACTGCAGTGGCAAAGCCTGCCCTGGACTTAGAAAAGAGAGGCAAATGATAATGCTTTGTAAATGTATGAACAGAGCTCCAAGTAGCAGCTTCTAGAATGTCTTTGATTGGAACTCCTCTTAGAAAAGCTGCTGAGGTAGATGCAGCCCTAGTGGAATGTGACCGGATTTCCTAGGGCACCGGTTTACCATGATGCAAGTAGCAGAAACGAATGCAGTGGCTTATCCACTTTGAAATAGTCTGCTTTGAAATAGCCTTCCTCTCTGATCCTGCAGCAAATGCCACCAGTAGTTGCTCAAACGTTCTTAGAGATTTGGTCTTGTTTAAGTAGAATCTTAGTTGTCTGTGTACGTCCAAGGAATGCAGAATTCACTCCCCCTTGTTCTGCGGACTTGGGTAAAAGGTTGGCAAAAGAGCCACACTGGATACCACCTTAGGCATAAAGGAAGGATTGGTCCTGAGGGACACCCTGTCCAGATGAAATGCAATAAAAGGCTCCACAGCCATAAGGGCCTGTAGTTCTGAAACCCTTCTTGCTGAAGTGATTGCCAGAAAGAAAGCTGTTTTCCAAGATAAAAACTTTATATCCGCAGTAGCAGCTGGTTCAAAAGGAGACAGGGTGAGCTTTTCCAACACAAAACTGTGGTCCCATGCAGAGTTGGTGATCTTCTGGGAGGCCTTAAATTTCTGGGCCCTCTAAGATACTGTTTTAGCAGAGGAGAAAAGATGGGAGGGCTCTGTGTTGAAATGAGCCGAGATGGCAGAGGCATGGATTTTTATTGATGAAAAAGATAGGCCCTTGTTAAGCATCTCAGTCAAGTATTGTAAAATCTGAGGAATATTTGGCTTTGCTGTGTCCGTTCCTTGTGCTTGGTTCCAAACACAGAATCTCTTCCATTTATCAACATACGATTTTCTAGTACTAGGCCATCTGGCTTCCAAAATGACATCCATCACAGATTTACTGAGAGGTGTTGTTCAAATAATTACATGATCAGCCACGCTGCCAGGTTCAGAGTTTGGAGCTGATTGTGCAGAATTTGATTGCTCTGCTGAGACAGTAGATGAGGTATTTGAGGCAAGTACCAAGGAGGGAGTTGAGATATATTCCTTAGAATTGGGTACCAGTGCTGGCGAGGCCAGTCCGGGGCAATTAGGATCATTTTTGTTTTTTCCTGTCTGACCTTTAATAAGACCTTGGGGAGAAGAAGCAGAGGAGGGAAGGCATAGACGGATAGGTTTTTCCAACTGAAGGATAGGGCGGCCACTTTCCATGCTTGTCTGTGATAAGTCCTTGTGCGGAATTTGTCCAGTTGATAATTTTGGGGAGAGACAAATAGATCTATGTCTGGACTCCCCCATTTCTCTGTTATCATGCTGAAGACTTGTGGGTCCAGTTTCCAATCGTGAGGGCCCATAAGATTTCTGCTTAGATCGTCTGCCAGAGTATTTTGCTTTCATGGCAGGAATTGAGCTTGAAGATGTAGTTGGTAAGTCAGGGCTGTGTTCCACAATGCCATGGCAAGTCTGCATAGGGGGTAGGAACGTGTACCCCCCTGCTTGTTTATGTACCACATAGCCGTGGTGTTGTCTGTCTTTATCAATAGTTATCCTGGGTGAAGTAAATCCTTGAAGGCTGTCAGGGCATTCTGAACAGCTAACATCTCCTTCTTGTTGATATGCAGATACATTTGTTTTGGCCTCCATATGCCCTGAATGCAACTCCCCGCCAGGTGGGCCCCCCAAGCATAGTCTGATGCATCTGTAGTTGGGGTTTGGGTGGCAGGGGGTAGAGTGAATGACCATCCCATGTTCTGGTGACATGTCCCTGCCCACCAAAGAAACTCCTGTTGTAGGAAGGGAATGAGAGGGATCATTGTTTCCAGACTGTGACAATGTTGACTCCATAAACTTTTTAGATACCACTGAAGTTTCCTCATATGCAGTCTTGCATATGGAATTAGTAGAATGCAGGATGCCATGAACCCCAAAGCCTACAGAACTGGTCTTGCAGATAACTGGGTTTTTGTTGCCATCTGTTTGAAGTAAATAGTTAGTTGCCTTTGTTTGTCTAGTGTAAGGTAAGCCATCTGGACAGTTGTATTCAAGCTTGCACCCAGGAATGTAGTCTTTTGAGAGGGTACCAGTTGTGATTTCTTTTCGTTTATTGTGTACTCTAGGCATGTTAGAAGCCTTTACACAAACGCCAGATGTTGAAGAAGAATGTCCTTGTTTTCTACTTGAATGAGACAGTCATCCAAGTAAGGATAGATTTGTATGCTTCTTTGTCTGCAAAATGTAATTAATGGTGCCAGGCACTTTGTAAAGACCCTGGATGCAGTAGATAAGCCAAAGGGCAGTGCAGATAATTGGTAATGCATGAAACCAGCCTTGAAACGGAGGTATCTTCTGCACAATTCCCTTATTTGGATATGCAGGTATGCCTCTTTTAAGTCTACAGTCACTAACCAAGCGTTCTTGCCCAGCATGGGCAGAAGCTGTTGTAAAGTCAGCATTTTGAATTTTGGGATCTCCAAGAATGTGTTCAAAATCGATAAATCCAGTATTGGACGCCAGGCATCGTCTTTTCTGGGTACCAGGAACAGTCTTGAATAAAACCCTTGCTCTTTTTCCTGTTCTGGTACTGGCTGAATAACCCCCATATCCATGAGGGACGTAACTTGTTTCTGTGCCTCTGCCCATTGATTCTGTGGCAGATCTGGCCAACCGTTTGGACATGGCAAGGTATGGAAATGAAATCTGTACCCCTGGGATACTATGTTTAATACCCACTTGTCCTGGGTTATTAACTGCCAATTTTGAGCATGAAGTGATCATTTTCCCCCCAAGGGGGCTGCCAAATGCTTGGTGATGGCAGAGGGAAGTCATTGAGACTGCTTATTGTAGGATTGTGCTTTGTTTCCTCCAGATTTGGAGGTAGAGGCACCCCATTGCTTTGACCTGTAAGAACCCTGTGATTGGTATCTAGAGCCTTTTGGGCATCTGGATTTGCCTTGTGAGGCTCTGCTGCATACAGGAAAGGACACATTTTTTGTAGGCCATTGTCTACTGAAGCTGGGTGGCTGCACTTGTAAGAAATCTTTTACAGTTTGCATAGATTTAGCTTCATCTTCCATTTTCTTTAAAACCTCTTCTGCCTTATTACCAAACAGAGTATTGTGCTGTAAAGATGCATCCAACAATTTAGCTTTAACACGATCAGGAAGATTTTGTTCCTTGAGCCAGGCATGCCTTCGAATCACAGATCCAGTAAGTGCAGCCCTGCAAGAGGCCTCCAAAGAATCAAAACCACATTGCAAAGTATGCTTTCCAACTTGTTCTGCTGCATGCAATAATTCCTGTAATTCTTTGTTTTCCACAAATTCAGAAATCAACATAATTTTCTGTTTCAATAATCCCATAGCATGCTGTTAATATTTAAGCATATGAAACTGGGAGTTTAAGGCCCTAATTGCCAAGGTTGCAGACGTATAAACCTTCTTTCCCCATCTATCCAGCACCCTGGAATCTCTATCAGAGAAGGTAGGATTCTTGACTGAAGAGGCCTTTACACCTTTGGGTCCCTGTGAGATAGTTTCAGGGTCAGCAGCAGGATTTTTGAATAAATATTTGTGGGAGTCAGGAACCCTGTAATATCTGTCTGGCTTACTACAAGCCAGAGGCAGGGAATCAGGAGCCATGCTAGATTCCAGAAACACATCATCTACAATTATACAAGGGTATAGCCAAAGGCCTATGCTGAGGAAGAAGGAGGAAATCCCCAAGCCTCTTTTTTGATTCCCAGAAATCCTGACTCTCCCAATGAAAATGTTCCCTTAAAGTATGCAAGGTTTCTCCAAAAGAATAATCTTCAGGAGGAGATGCAGATGGGATGGATTCTTCTGCATCTGAATCCTCATAGGATGGTATGGAAAATTCCTGATCAGAAGAGGAATCAGAAAAAACTGAAACCTGATCTGAAGAGTCATAGCCAGTGTCTTGCCTAGGCCTCTTATCAGGAGGGGGATGGGAACCCCTGATCAAGGTAATTAAGTCCTCAGCCATTTTGATCATCTGCTTTTTAGGCATAGGGGCCTGAGCACGTGGCTCGTGCTTCAGTTTTTAGCCTAAGAAGTTGTTTTTGTTTTAGTTTTTGAAGCTGAAGTCAGTTTTATATAGAAATGTTGAGGGCTAAAAACACCCTCAGAAGCCGGAGCCTGCTCAGCGGCTCCGGACCCATCCGAGGGAGAGGCATCTGCGGGTACAATACTCTGAGAATCTCACATCATACTGGACTCTGCATGGGTCTCGGTAGAGGCCTGCGGCTCAAAAGTAGCAGGTATCAGGGGCTGTGAAAGCACTTCACTGAGTACTGGCGAACCGGCGACTGGCTTAGGAGAAGCTTCGTCGTCGGTTTTGGACCTCAACGGTCTGTCTCTGTCCTTTTCTTTGCGTTTTTTGTGAACTCCGGTAGTCAGATTGCTAGCAGACGACATTTCAGGGTAATTAAATCTGTTTCCAAAATATTATGAAGCAAAGATATACCGACGATTAAATGGTTAAATCTAGCACAAAACCGACAGCAAAGCACGTTATGATCTGGGCCTAGGCAAGGAATACAGTACAAATGAAAATCCTTATGAGGTATTTGCTTCCCACAAGTAATGCAATTATTAACTTTTACTGACATCGGTAAGGAGCAAGAAAAAGTTTCCCCAACGGGGTACTTAGCTTTAGTTGAAGACTTCGGTTCTGAAACTCGAATGCGAAAATTTCAGGAGTCGGCCGACCGGCACTTGTGAATTGCTTCTGCTTTGGGCACAGCGAGGCAAGAAAGATTAAAGAAAATGGCGTCGGCTGCATGTTTTATACCCCTGATGACCTGACGTCATGGAAGAGGAGACAGCAACCAATGCAGGACCCAAGACTTTGATATTCAGGCCGACTGAGGGCAACCTGTCAGCAGATTACCCAAATGTAATGACTGCAACAGTGAAACACGAAGAACATCAGGCTAACTATAAGCAGACAGACACACACACAAGCCTTTAAAACTAAGGCTAACTATAAGTACTAATAAGCCTTCTAATAAAAAACAGGCTATCAGCACAGACACACACAAGACTTTTAAACTAAGGCTAACTATAACTACTACTAAGCATTATAAAAAACAGGCTAAATATATTCACACAAGCCTAAAGTTAACAAGCACAGACAAAGAGAATTTGAACAAGTAAGTTAACTCTAAGTAATCACACAATACTATTCTAACAATACATGTGACAACAGGTCACTAAATAAACAATTTGTCAGAGAATTTAAATAGGCCTATAAAGAAAAACGAGGCCAAGTATATAGTTAAGAAACAGCAGAGCACACAGGGAAGGGAACGCTGTAGATAAAGCTTTCAGAGCTTATCTAACCTAAATATCTAAGTACTATAGTGAAAAACTAACAATTTTTGAAAACATTGAAAATAGAAAGTATTTAAAGTTTTACTGGCCCGAACTATCAGGAAACTCCGATTGGTTGCAGCAGCAAACTAGATCTGAGGTAATTCAGGGTGCATCATGGGATAGGGACTTGGCCTCTAGCTACTTGAAATCCTCGAGCTTTGCAGTAGGCGCTGACTCGAAGCCGATGCATCGGCTCTGAATCCAGCAGTAAAGAATGAACAGCGAGACAGAACAACTTCACATTACTAGTTTAAAGGTGTGCACACTTATGCAACCAGCGTATTGTACATTTTTTATATTTCTTTCCCTAACATATTTGTTTTTCAACTGAATTGCACAGGTTATAGGTCACATTAAAGGTGGGAAAAGTTTTGAAATGATTTATTGTGGTCTCGTCTTTTTATATCACAAAAACCTGCCATTTTAACACTGTTGTGTAAACTTTTCATATCCACTGTAGATTTTGTAAAACAGAATTGAAAAAAAGTCATACATCTTGTTGCTGAGTGGGCTACACTAATGGCAGACGGCCTGTAAAATGAAAAGCATAAAAATGTGGCAAGACTGTCACATTAGGGATTGTGTAAACATTACGATACTGAAGTATTTATTTATTTTATTTTATTTTACATCTGTTGACTGGATTAGTCCGACTGAGCTAGTATCCCTTTTTCAGCGGAGGCCCGGGGAGAAAAGCTCCACAGAGTTACAATTCAAAATGCAGTACACTGCAAGAAGATAAGAGCAATAGCTCTTAACACATATCAAAATATACAAAGCATTAAATTAAATGCAATAATAAACAAGGATAGAATAATTGAAACAAGTTATACAGTAGGTGATAAAACAAATCCAATAACAATAACAGTAAGTAGTGTCAAGATAAATACAGGCATTGAAGTTATTGAATTAGCAGGCAAGTCATGGCGGTAAGTAGTTGAGAAACACTGGAAACAGGAGCCACAAAGCATTACAGAAAATGAAGTTTATGTCACATGGGATAGTTAAAAAAAAAAAAAAAAAAAAAAGATACAGCAGTCCATGAAAAGAAGACAAAAGTAGCACTGATCACTGAAATCGTTACACACAGTGATTACAGTGTCTTATGTAAGAGAGTCACAAAGTCATAAAATACCAGATTTTGCAGGCAAAAACAAGGGCAATGTGAAAGACAGATACCCAGACAATTCCAATTGCAGCAGGAGCAATGGGTCTCATAAAAAAGAATTTACAATCTTATTTATATACACTACTGATACATGTAACTCTGTATGAATTGCAGAAAGAGTCAGTTCTGGGCACACTGTGGGTGCTGCAGAGAGCATGAACTTTAATCATACTTTGACTTAGAAATGGGGTCCATCCCCATCATGGTAGTTCAAACCCGAAAAACTTGGAGAAATTAAACTAAGTGAACATCATACAGAAACGTTTGGACTTAACAACTGTTGAAAAGTTTTCTCAGTCTGTAGTCGATATATACTCTTGCCTAAAAAGTTGACAGTAAGTTTTCCTTTTGCAATCTGAGTATGGAAAAAGTACAGCTGTGTACACTTACCATAAATGTAGATATTCAAGTGTATTCACTGTTGCACTCACTACATTTGGGTCATCTGCTTGCAGGTAGCCCTCAGTCGGCCTGATTAACAAAGTCTTGGGTCCTGCATCAGTTGCTGTCCCTTCTTCCATGACGTCAGGTCATCAGGGGTATAAAACATGCAGCCGCCGATGCACTTACATCAGTTTTTCTTGCCCCAGATGTCAGGTGCCCCCCCTAATGGGAAGCAATTAAACATAAAAGCACAAAGATATACCTCCAACAAAAAAAAGCAAATACACCAAAAAGGCTTTTAAGCATAGTAAAGGAAAGTAGAGGTATAGCCAAAAGAAGTTAGGGGGCTGGAGGGAGGGTAACCAGGACTGCAACAGCGAATACACTTGAACATCTACATTTATGGTAAGTGTACACAACTGTACTATGTTCTTCGTGTTTCACTGTTGCAGTCATTACATTTGGGTAGATTCCAAAAGCAATGGTTGGGAGGAGGAATTTAGATAGCATTACGGCCAGCTATAAGGCCCTGCAAGACTGCAGTGGCAAAGCTAGCTCTGGATTTAGAGAAAATTGGTAAATGATAATGCTTGGTGAAGTGTGTACAGAACTCCAGGAAGCAGCTTCTATGATGTCCCTGGTAGGAACGCCTCTGAGAAAGGCTGTAGAGGTAGATGCAGCCCTGGGGGGGGGGGGGTGAGGTCTGATCCCCTGGGGGATAGGTTTTCCATGGTGCTTATAGCAGAAATGAATGCAATGGCTTATCCATTTAGAAATGGTTTGCTTTGAAATAGCCTTCCCCTCTGCCCCTGCAGCAAATGCCATCAGCAGTTGTTCAGACTTCCTTTGAGGTTTAGTCCTGTCCAAGTAAAATCTAAGTTGTCTGTGCACATCTAAGGAATGCAGTATCCGTTCCCCTTTACTCTGTGGGTTGGGAAATAAGGTTGGCAAATGAATGGACTGATTAAGAGCCACACTGGATACCACCTTGGGCATGAAGGATGGATTGGTTCTGAGGGACACCCTGTCCGCATGAAAGATGATGAAAGGCTCCACTGCCATAAGGGCCTGTAATTCAGATACCCTTCCAGCTGAAGTGATTGCTAAAAGGAAAGCTGTTTTCCAAGAAATAAATTTTAAGTCTGCAAGAAGGTAGAGTGAGTTTCTCCAAGACAAAGTTAACGTCCCAGGCTGGAGTTGGAACTCTCCTGGATGGTCTCAATTTTTTGGCCCCTCTGAGGAACTGCTTGAGCAGTGGATGAGAGAAGAGGGGAGGTTTGGTGTTATAATGAGCTGAAATGGCTGAGGCGTGGATTTTAATGGAGGAAAAAGACAAGCCCCTGTGAAGCATCTCAGTTAAGTATTGTAAAATCTGAGGTAAATTGGGCGCAGCTGTGCTCATTCCTTGAGATTGGTTCTAGGCACAGAATCTTTTCCATTTTTGAGCATAAGATTTTCTAATACTAGGCCTCCTTGCCTCTAAAATGATATCCATCACAGGTTTGCTGAGGGATGGGTAAAGGAGAGATTAAGTAATTAGCCAGGCTGCAAGGTTCAGTGTTAGAAGCTGAGGGTGCAGAATCTGGATCTCCTGCTGAGACAGCAGGGAAGGAGTCTGAGGCAGGTGCCATGGAGATAACCGTGACACACTGCGCAGGAAGGGGTACCAGTGTTGGCGCAGCCAGTCTGGAGCAATTAAAATCATTCTTGGTTTGTCCTGTTTGATTTTTAGTAGTACTTTGGAGAGCAGAGGGGGGAAGGCATAGACCGATAGTTTTTTACAGATGAAGGACAGAGCATCCACTTTCCAGGCTCGTTTGTGGGGAGCCCTTGAGAAAAATGTGTCCAATTGGTAGTTCTGGGGAGAGGCAAACAGGTCTATATCTGGGCTCCCCCATTTGCTTGTCAACATGTTGAAAATCCTTGGTTCCAGTTTCCACTCATGTGGGTCCATGAGGTTTCTGCTTAGTCCGTCTGCCAGTGTATTTAATTTTCCTGGCAGGAACTGAGCTTGTAGGTGCACTTGGTAGCTCAAGGCTGTGTTCCACAATGCCATGGCTAGTGGGCAGAAGGGGTAAGAATCTGTACCCCCGTGCTTGTTTATGTACCACATAACAGTGGTGTTGTCCGTCTTTACCATTAGTTGTCCTGGAAGAATGTGGTCCTTAAAGGCTGTCAGAGCATTCTGCACAGTTAACATTTCTTTTTGATTGATATGCAGGTGCATTTGACTTGGGTTCCATTTGCCTTGAATGCAATTCCCTGCCAGGTGAGCCCCCCCATGCATAGCCTGATGCATCTGCTGTTAGGGTTTGGGTGGCAGGGGGTGGTGTGAAAGGTAGTCCCTTGTTTTGGTGGCAGGCCTCTGCCCACCAAAAGAACTCTAGGCGTAGGCAAGGTATGATAGGAATCATTGTTTCTAGGTCTTGAGAATGGTGACACCATAGGCTTTTTAGATACCACTGTAGTATCCTCATATGCAGCCTTGCATATGGAATTAGAAGAACGCAGGAGGCCATGAACCCCAAGGCTTGCAGGATTTGTCTTGCAGATAGCAGAGTTTTTGTGGCCACTTGTTTGAAGTAGGTTGTCAAATGAATTTGCTTTTCTGGCGTGAGGTAAGCCATCTGGGAAGTTGTACTCAAGCTTGTTCCCAGGAATATAATTTGTTGACAGGGTACCAGGTGTGATTTTCTTCGTTTATGGTGTACCCCAGACAAGTTAGAACCCTTTTTACAAAGGCCAGATTATTCAAAGGTATGTCCTGGCTTTCTGTCTGAATTAGACAATCGTCCAGGTATGGGTATATTTGAATATTTGTTTGCCTACAAAATGCAATAACTGGAGCTAGGCGCAGTAGATAAGCCAAAGGACAGTGCAGAGAACTGATAGTGCATGTAGCCTGCTTTGAAGCATAGGTATCTTCTGATTGGGATGTGCAGGTATGCTTCTTTTAAATCTAGTGTTGCCAACCAGGCATCTTTGCCTAGCATAGGAGGTGACTGGTGAAGAGTCAGCATCTTGAATTCTGGAATCTCCAAAAAGATGTTTAGAGTAGACAGGTCCATGATAGGACTCCATGAATTGTCATTTCTGGGTACCAGGAAAAATCTCGAGTAGAAACCTTGTCCCTTTTCCTCTTCTGGTACCAGTTGAATAGCCCCCATGCTTAAGAGAGAAAGTACTTGTTTTTGGGCCTCTGCCCACTGATTTGGGAGGTAGGTCCGGCCACCCGCTTGGTGTTGGCAACGTGTGGAAGTGAAAACTGTATCCCTGGGACACTATATTTAAAACACATTTGTCCTGGGTAATGAGTTCCCAATTCTTTGCATGAAGAGAAATCTTTCCCCCCAAAGGGGCAGTCAGTTGATAAGTGCTTGGAAATTTTAAAAGGAAGTCATTGAGACAGTGTACCATAGGGGGAGTCTTATTATTCCCAGACTGGAAAGTGGAGGCCCCCCACTGCTTAGGTCTGTGAGTCCCCTGGGACGGAAACCTGGGATTTTTGCTGTGTCTGGGTTTGGCTTGAGAAGACCTGGAAGGGTCTGGAAAGGACCAATTCTTAGAGGGCCAGTGCCTACTAAATCTAGGAGGCTGAACTAGTAAAAATATTTAACAGTTTGCATAGATTTAGCTTTATCTTCCATATTTTTAAGAACTTCTTCAGCCTTGTTGCCGAACAGGCGGTCCTGATTTAAAGGAGCATCTAACAATTTAGCTTTAACATGAAAAGGCAAAGATTGCTCCTTAAGCCAAACATGCCTTCTGAGCACAGACCCAGTAACAGCAGCCCTTCAAGAGGCCTCTAATGAATCAAAACCACATTGCAAAGAATGTTTTCCAACTTGTTCGGCAGAATGCATTAAATCCTGTAATTCTTTATTTTCCACACAGTCAGGAATCAACATAATTTTCTGTTTAAGCAGTCCAATAACATGTTGCTAATATTTTAACATATGAAACTGGCAGTTTAAAGCCCTAATGGCCAAGGTTGCAGAAGTGTAAACCTTCTTACCCCATCTATCCAGCGCCCTGGAGTTTCTATCAGAAGGGGTAGGATTTTTAGCAGTAGAAGCCTTAATGCCCTTGGGCCCCTGTGAAATAGTCTCTGGATCTGCAATAGGATTTTTGAAAAGGAACTTGTGGGACTCAGGGACCCTGTAGTATCGGTCTGGTTCTCTGGGAGCAGGAAGCAGGGAAAAAGGGGCCAAAGTAGATTCCGAAAAAGCATCATCAACAATGTCTAGTGCAGGAGGAATAGCTAAAGGCCTACGCTGAGGTAGGAAAAGGAAATACCTAAGCCTCTTTTGAATCAGAAAAATCCTAGCTTTCCCAGTGGAAATGCTCCCTTAATGTATGTAGGGTTTCCCCAAAAGAAAAATCCTTAGGAGGGGAAGAAGAGGAAATACAGTCCTCTGCATCAGAATCTTCATAAGTAGGTAAGGGCAAATCCAAATCATCAGCAGAGTCAGAAAAAACAGAATCCTGATCAGAAGATTCATAATCAACTTCAGTCCTAGGCCTCTTAGAAGGGGGCAGGGGGTAGTTGGCTACCCCTGATTAGAGTTATTAGATCTTCAGCCATTATTACAATTTGTTTTTCTAGGCATAGAGGCCTGAGCATGTGGCCTGGGCGTCGGTTTTCTAGACATGGATCGAGATTTAGGCCTACGTAATGAAGGAGGCATCAATTTAATATGCAAGTCTGTAGGCCTGAATACACTCTCAGAAGCCGGTGCCTGCACAGCGGCTCCAGATCCATCCAAGGTAGAGACATCCACGGGTTCCATAGTTGAAGCATCTCACGGCATACCGGACTCCAAATGGGTCTCAGTAGAGGCCTGCGAATCTTAAGTAGTGGGTAGCAGGGGCTGCGAAATCACCTCACTGAATACCGGCGAACGAGAGATTAGCTTAACGGAAGCGTCGTCGGCAGTTTTACACCTATGTGGTCTGTCTCGGTCTTTATCCTTACGTTTTTTTTAGAATATCGGTAGTCAGATGGCTTACCGAAGCCATTTGTGGACAGTTATACAGAGCACCAAAATAATTTGCTGCAAAAATAGACCAAAGACGAACAGTTCGTGGGTTGAATAAGGCACAAAACCGACAGCGAGGGACGTCGTGGTCTGTGCCTAAGCAACAAATGCAGTACGAATAAAAATCTTTATGAGGTATTTGCTTTCCACAAGTAAGACAATTGTTAACTTTTACGGACATTGGAGATCCTTTTGCTTGCTCTTAACCAATGGGGTACTTAACTTTTTTGAAGACTTTGGTTCTGAAACTCTAAAACGAAAATTTCAGGAATTGGCCGACCGGAACTTGTGAATTGCTTCTGCTACCGCGCGGCAAGAAAGACTTATGTAATGGCATCGGCTGCATGTTTTATACCCCCGACGACCCAATGTCATGGAAGAAGAGACAGCATCCGACACAGGAATCCAAGACTCTGGTATTCAGGCCGGATGAGGGCTGCCTGCAGGCAGATAACCAAATGTAATGACTGCAACAGTGAAACACGAAGAACATCTTGCTGTTACTACCTGTACAATTTGTAGGTTTCACCAAGGCAAATGTCTGGATTCATTACTATGGCATTAGTACATTGTCCTGATTAAAAAATGTGTGTGTGTACACGCACACACACACACATTATACATATATATATATATATATATATATATATATATATATATACACACACACACACACACACACACACACACACACACACACACACACACACACACACACACACACACACACACAAAATATATATGTGAACAACTTAAAGTCTTCAGTCCTGTACCTTGCAGGGTTGAATTTTCAGTGGTATCCTGTTTCTGTCACAAATCAAGTCCTTTACCTATCCATACAAGGTAATTATGTTGGACTGTTGCTGCTATGGTGCTGTGTCACATTGTTAGGTGACCAGTTCACTACCACTCTCAGTAGATCCTGGAGTTCAATGTATGTCAATCACTTACAACACCAATACTGGTAACCATCCTCTCAAAAGGGCCAGCCAATTGGTGTACACAGTATTTGCTAAATCAATACTTACAGTAAACACCCATAACTGGAATGTATTATAACCTGTACTGTTTGATGAATGGGCTATAAATCTCAGTCCAAGTAAACATTTTCCACTTCCCCATTATCAACTCCAAATGCAAAAGCTGTGTGTACAACTTGACACGTCCTGTAAGTAAATTTACTGTTTCAAAATACACCTCTAGTCACTGAACAAATCAAGTGAAAAACCAGAACCAAACACTAAACGCGCTCAAATGAAGGTGAACACTGCAGGTTAAAAAAGTTGATTTATTACAACCAAAGTTAAGATTAAGCATTTTCATCTTTATAGGAACCAGACTTCCATCACAAGTAATCTGTACTTAAACAATCACAACCATACAGCAGCATATATTCTACCTGCACTTGATATTCTACTAGAATAATAACTCTTCAATGTTCTTGAATATTTTTCAATCAACAACTCAAAAAAGACTCCTCTTTAAATCACACATGGGAGTTTTAATCAAGTACTGCAAATCTATGATCTCAACATACTCACTTCAATCACCTCAAGAACTTATCAAAAGACATGTAAATAGTTTGAAATGGCTAAGAGCTCCAAACATCCTTCAGTTTATGTGATTTATTAGTCTGCCATAGGAGAATTATTTTCTGCAATGTCTTACCCGTTTCCAGGGTATCATAAAACAGAAGTAACATGGGACAGGTAGATTGCTGTCCCATATTACTTATGTTTTATGATAACATGCACTTTCTAAATTCTTGCACATTCCAAACGATAACTCCTCTGCATTACATAACTGTGCATGCTGTCATTCGTACGTGGTATGATTATTTGAGAACTTTTTTTGAAAGGTTCTCCCTGAAACTGGACTCAGCACAGTAAGTATTAATTAACTAATTAATTATAAAATGAAACAAAAATAAAATAATAAATATAAAATAAATCCCACCAATCTTTTAATCTGAGAGTGAAAAGACCTGAATCAAAGACTTTGCTCTACTGCTCAGACAGCAGGGTCTAATGTGTGGCAGTTTTCATGAGCATCCCCTGTTCCACAGAAGTAGTTGTGTCTTTCGGCTTTTCCCGGTTAGGGGTCACCACAGTGGAACTCCAGTTCGCTAATGATTGGCAATACATTTTTACATGTCGAGTTGCCGGCCCTGACGCACAACCTTCAACGAAGGTGCGCCCATTCACGCATGTCTCCACACAGAAGACGCTCTAGCTGAGAAACGAACAAGACAATGTCTTACTGTGAGGCAACAACGCTACCGCAGCACCACCAGAAGTAAATGCATTTATTCTATGCTGTGTCCTTTAATACTTGGCCAAACTGTATTATCTATGGATTTTCTCTGGTTGCAAACAGGTCTGTCTATGGATAGCCTTCTGGACTATGGCAGTGAATACCTCTGTCCAGTTCCCACCTGTAGGCCAATGAAATTCTCTTACTCAGAAACTCAGGTGCAAAATGCAATTGTCTGCAAAGAGAACTGACTGCAGGTTCAAATACCCACTTATGGCCCATTCAGAAATGTAACAACAGGGTGCACAATGCTTGAAACTGAGTCCCTAGCAAATCTTAATCAGAACCACTTCCTGGCTTTAAGGAATTTTGAAAAGCTTTTTAAAGATAAGGCACATCATGCATTTCTTTTACGTTGCTTTTCAATGAGATTAGTGGTGGATCCCTGGTGCCCTGAGCCTTTATGGTTCTCCAACCATAATCTGAGACATCTGGGTTAATAATCTTAGACTCTAAAGGAAAGTGACTGCCTTCTTTTGAAGACACTCAGTTGTGAAGCTCAGTCTTATACAATTTCTACTTTCAGGAAAGATTGCAAACAGAATGTTGTAAGTTCCGGTGCAACATATCTCCGAGTGCCCAAAAAATCCTCCTTGGATGCACCACACCTCTTAAGTGACCCTGATTTTGTCCTGTCCCTTGTACAATATCTGATTGGCTGGTAAATCACTGAAGATTAATCAAGCAATAATGTCAGACTGAGTTTCATAGAGAAAATGCATTTTGAAGTAAGAGTACAGTTCTATTAACTTTTTAACTGAATTACAGTAATATTTAAAAGATGTCCCTGATTTTGTGCCTTTGTTTTTCCCACCTCCCATTATTTTAGCAATACCTAGATGTTTTCAGCACAGAAGTAGTTGAGAGGTTTAGTATGTAGACATGCGTAAGGAAAGCACAGTTATGTGGTAACTCACTACAAGAAAACATGCATCACCAAAAGGATTTCTGCTGCAGGATAGAAATACTTGCCAGATGATTACTTCAGCCACCAGAGTCTTTAGCAATCTGTCACTGCCCATTGAGTGAGACGGTAGTCTCAATCTGTGGCACATGGAAGGCAGACAGTCTTTAGAAAACAGCAATCCACATGCCCCATGCTATGTTTGCCAGAGGAAGACTTCTGCCACAAGTCATCAATAGTCTGACAAAGCAATCTAAAGCTATGGCCACTAGATGGCAGACAATCTTTAAAAAAAAAACAGCAATCCACTTGCCCTATGCTACAATTACCACCGGAAGACTTCTGCCACTAGCCATCAATAATATGACATGGCAATCTTAAGCTGTGGCCACTAGATGGCAGACAATCTATAAAAAACACCAGTTCACATGTCCAATGCTATGCCTGCCAGATGAAGACTTCAGTCACACTCCTGGTGAGACAGCGATCTCAAGCTGTGGCCACTAGATGGCAGACAGTCCATAAAAAAACAGCAATCCACCTGTCCCAAGTTACTTCTGTTTTCTGATACCCTGGAAGCAGGTATGGCATTGCACCAAATAATGCTCCTGTGATACACTACTAAATCACACAAACTGAAGGAAAAGGGAACACTAAATTAATATGCAATGCAAAATAACTTGGAGGTTTACAATCAATATGAAACACAATATTACTCTAATTTTTACATGTAAGCAATAACAAAATGCACACTCATGCTATGCTCTACCTTTTATAATAAGTGACAGGCAGACTTGAGAAGATGTCTGAGAGTAGGTATAATATTTACCAGCATAAATGCACACCCAATAACAGAGGGAGTCCACCTTGCAGAAAAGAGCCTGTTGAATATATACTTGCATATGTTATGCTGAGTTGTATATACTGAAGTAATAATATGTCAAAAGGATCACTGCTTTTATGTATTTGCAAAGTAAGAGTATAAAGCAGTGTAGCATGTAAGCACCATGATGACAACTGGTCTATGTTAACACCTGCAATCAATCATTCAATCAATCACTCAACTAAACAACTGCCAGTAACACTACTGGAAAGGATATCCAGTTTGTAATGTTTTAAAACATTCTGCACTGCTGACCAGTAGACAGCCATACAGACAGTCTCACACATTTATAAAGAAAACTGCAGTACTAGCTGCAGACCTAGGAGATGGAGCCCAGTGCTCTCCAGACATTTTATTACATTATAGCAAGAAACATAATGCGATAGACTAACCACTTGGACAGGCTCTGTTTCATTACTGGGTGACCCTGTTTCCCCTTCCAGCTGTCCAGAAGAAGTCTTTTCCCTTCATATGCAGTGCTTCACAGCAAATACACAAGCGATGCAAAATTTCTTCGTCTTTGTTTTCCCTACTTGGGAAAATAAACTGGTGGCTGAATACACCATATCTGGTAAAAGGAAGGATTTATTCTTAGAAAAACTCTTTCCTTGTGACGATACACAAGGCTCATTGCACAATAGGGCCTGTGAATCAGAATTTGTTACTCAGGAAATAACAGCTACTAGAAAAAAATCTTCCAGGACAGATGCTTCGGTTTAGCAGAAATCATCAGTTCAAATACAGAAACTGTTAAATACAAAACGTAAGTTGTACCACTCAACATTTAGACCTTAAATGTAAAATACACTTTAAATTTTTTCTAACAGCTGTGTTGTAGCTAGCAAGAGACTCCATAAGCAAACATCCAGAAATGGCTAAGGATTAACAAGCTAGTCATATATGGAACAAAAGCAGCAAATGCTTTAATACTGGAGGGACTACTATACTATTTCCATTAAGGTACTTTTACCCCTACCAATCTGAAGCTCAAGTGCACTTAGAGAAGTTAGACTTTCTGGTACTTGGTCTGTTTGCTTGTCTTTAAATAGACAATACCTCAAGAGAGAGCATCCAAACATAATGAAATAAAGTACTGATGTGCAAGTAAACTTATCTAACAGTAGAATGTTTGACCAATCACTTCTGCAGTAGCCTAAACTATATGGTTATGTCCTGCCAAGGATATAACAGCCTTCCAGCTTACAAAGTTTCAGGGCACTTTCCATGTGCCCAAACCATTAGTGAATTCAAAGTGAGCTGACTAAAAGTCAGACTTGGGTGCAAAGTCTTTCACAGCTTCCATGCCAGAGAGAGAGAAGCTAAAAATCTGAGCAGGACAATGCTAGGAAAATACTACTGTTACTGCCACATTAACAAAAAATGTTCACACCCCAGCATAAAAACATACAAAAAAAAGGAGATGGTGGAAGGCAGCAGCTACTGCAACTGTGATCATCTGAACATCTACTGTTGTGTTACATTTATTTACATAGCTGTGCTATGTTTATCATTTTGATCACTGCTGCAGGAGCCTTAGCTATATGGATAAGACTACCATGGACTGGGAGGAGGAAGAATGCGAGTTCAGAGCCCATGGAGAATGGACCTTGACCTCGAGAAGGAATTTAGATATAGTTCTTTGTAAAAGTATGCAGAGAGACCCAAACTGCTGCTTCTAGGACACTTTTCGAACCCAAACTTTTACAAAAACACAGAAGAAGCCAAGACCCTGGTACGATAAGCCTTGACCCTGCCTGTAATAGTTTTGTTGTTTTGTTGTGGTGGGAGTAAACTAAGTAATAGCATGAGACAACCATTTGGATATAGTCTGTTTTGACACTGGCTGTCCTTTCCTCTTAGCTTCAAAATAAATAAACTGATCAAAAGTTCTAAAAGACTTTGTTGTTGAGATAATACCAGTTCCAAGGGATGAAGCAAGTCTTTCATTTTTAGGCTCTAGAAAGAAGACAGGGAGACAGGCAGCTTGGCTTAAAGTAAACTTGTATCCCACTTTAAGCATAAAAAACTTTGTTCACAAATAAAGCATACTCTTGTGAAAAATGAGATAAGACTGACCCACCATAAGAGCTTGCAACTCGTATATTCATCTTGCAGATGTCAGAGTTAGAATTAAGACCATTTTCCTAGTCAAGAACCTCAAGTCAGCCTGATGAGGTAGTTCTAATGCAGCAATAGTTAGTTTTTCTAACACAAAGTTATGATCCCAAGGAGGAGCCACCTTTTTAGGAGGCTTCTTGTGCAACAACACTTTCAAAAACATTTTCACACAAACCTGCATTAAAAGAGGAGGATCCATGGGCAGACATGCTGAAATTGCCAACAAATTAACCTTGATCAAGGAGTATGGCAGGCCACAGGATAATAACGCACATAAATAATGTAAAACTAGAGAAACACCACAAAACCTTTACCATCTGTTAACATATGATTATATAGTAGCAGGTTTTCTTACCTAAAGTAATACCTGTTGCATGTCCTCAGAAAAAAGCTGCCTAAAGATATTAAGATCTTAGCATCCAGGCAGTAAGTTTGGGGTGGGGCTGTATCAAACATCCCTGGTTTTGGGTGAGTAAATCCAGTATGTGAGGAAGCGTGTAAAAATTTCCCCTGGCAATTTCCAGAAGAAGGGAGAACCACTGTTACCTGGGCCAAAAGGGAGTCACCAAAATGATCTTTGGGGAGACATTCTGAATCTTCAGAAGCATCCTGAACATTCGTGGAAAAGGGTAAAATGTATACAGGAATATTAATTTCCAAAGAAAGTACAGTTTTGTATCTACCATAAATGTAGATGTTCGAGGATCCACATTGCTGCAGTCATAACCTGTGGGTAGTCCGCTGTCCTCGGTCGGCCCAAATACCAAAGAGTTAGGCTGGCGTCGGTCATGGTCGCCCGGAGCTGACATCAGTACGTAGTAGTACTTAAGCGCATGACCGACGCCATATCCTCAGTCTTTCTTGCCCCAGATGTCAGAAGGCCTTAAAAAGGAAAGGCCAGAGCCAAAAAAGAAAATGCCCAACAACCACAAGGGAGAAAATAACAATTATCCCAAAGGAACAACAGCAACCCCAAACAATAGAGGGGAAGGAGGGAGGGAAAATAGGACTGCAGCAATGTGGATCCTCGAACATCTACATTTATGGTAGGTACAAAACTGTACTATGTTCTTCGTCTCACATTGCTGCAGTCATAACCTGTGGGTAGAATCCCAAAGCAAAGGAAAAGGGAGGCTGGCAAACTAAAAAGCATTAGGAGCTGCTAACATGCCCTGTAAGACTGCAGTGGCAAACCCAGCCCTAGACTTGGAATAAAGAGGGAGATGGTAATGCTTAGTAAAAGTGTGAACTGAACTCCAAGTAGCTGCCTCCAAAATATCCTTAGTAGCTACACCCCTCAAAAAAGCAGTAGATGTGGCAGTAGCCCTAGTAGAATGAGGTCTGATCCCAGCAGGAACATTCTTCCCATGATGAGAATAACAAAAAGCAATACATTGACCAATCCACTTTGAAATAGTCTGCTTTGAAACAGCTTTCCTTGTGAACTCAAAGCAAAAGAAACAAATAACTGTTGAGTCTGTCTGAACTCCTTAGTTCTGCTCAAATAGTAACGTAACTGCCTGTGGATATCCAAAGAATGCAAGACTTTTTCCCCCTTATTTTGGGGATCAGCATAAAAAGTAGGCAAATGGATAGACTGTTTCAAGGCCACATTAGAAATCACTTTTGGCATAAAAGTAGGGTTAGTACGCAAAGAAACTCTATCCTTATGGAATATCAGAAAGGGTTCAACTGCCATGAGAGCTTGCAATTCAGATACCCTCCTAGCAGAAGTAATGGCCAACAAAAAAGCAGTCTTCCAAGACAAAATCTTCAATTCAGATGTAGCTGCAGGTTCAAAAGGAGGTAAAGTAAGTTTCTCCAACACAAAATTGAGATCCCAGGAAGGAGTAGGAGCTCTACGTGGGGGTCTTATATTTTTTGCCCCTCTAAGAAATTGCTTAAACAAAGGGTGAGAAAATAAAGGAGGGTCACAATCATAGTGAGCAGAAATGGCTGCAGCATGAACCTTCACAGAGGAAAATGACAAACTCTTGTCTAGTAATTCAGTAAGGTAATGTAGTGTAAAACTCAAATTAGGCACCAAGACATCAAAGCCCTTTGTTGTGCTCCAAAGAAAAAATCTCCTCCATTTATCAGCATAAACTTTTCTAGTGCTGGGCCTGGCTTCCAAAATGACATCTAAAACCTGTTGAGGAAGCTGAGATCCCACAGGCTCTAAAACAGAATACGCCAGGCCGTTAGATGCAGGGACTGCACCCTGACATTGAGCAAATGACTGCGTGACTGGGACAACAAGTGAGGAAGCTGTGGCAAAGGCCAAGGAGGCTCCTGAATTAAACTTCTCAGCAGAGGATACCAGTGCTGACGTGGCCAATCTGGTGCTATTAGAATCATGCAAGGCTTGTCCGCCTGACTTTCAAGAGTACCTTGGGAAGGAGAGGCAGAGGAGGAAAGCATAGACGTGAAGGTTGTTCCAACTGAAAGATAGAGCATCCACTTTCCAAGCTTTTGGGTGAAACATCTTTGTGCAAAATTTTGGTAGTTGGAAATTTAGAGGAGAAGCGAACAGATCTATGTCTGGAGTTCCCCAAGCCACTGTCAACTGTTGGAATACCCGAGGATCCAATTTCCACTCGTGGGGTCCACAATTTGTCTGCTCAATACATCTGCTAGGGAGTTCTGTGCTCCTGGCAGAAACCGTGTGAAGAGTGATGTGCAAACTCAGAGCAGTCTCCCACAATATCATTGCTTGCCTGCAAAGAGGGTAAGAATGGGTTCCCCCCTGCTTGTTGATGTACCACATGACTGTAGTGTTGTCTGTTCGAATCAACACCTGTCCTGGTTGAAGTAGGCCCTTGAAAGCCATCAGGGCAAACTGGACTGCTAACATCTCCTTCATGTTGATATGCAAATGCTGTAGTCTGGGAGGCCACGTGTCTTGAATCCATTTCCCATTGAAGTGTGCTCCCCAAGCCAGGTCTGAGGCATCCGTCATTATGATCTGACTCGCCTCTGGTCGGGTCACAGAGAGTCCCTTGTTTAGGTGACATTCCTGTGCCCACCACAAGAATTCCTTCTGGATGCAAGGTATTATCCGAATGACAGTGTCCAAATTGTGGCAGTGTTGAGTCCATACACTTTTGAGATACCATTGTAGCTTCCTCATATGCAGTTTGGCATTGGGAAGTACTAGAATGCAAGATGCCATGAACCCCAAGGCTTGAAGGACTGTCCTTGCAGTCAGCCTGGACAGTACTGATAATTGCTGGAAGTATAGGTGAAGAGTTCTTTGTTTGTCCGGGGTCAGAAAAGCCATCTGAGAAGCTGTATTCAGTCTCACACCCAGAAAGCACATGTCCTGAGAGGGTACTAGACTGGACTTTATTTCCCTCACAGAATACCCTAGGCACCTTAAAACTGCCATTACATACTGTAGATGTTGAAGTAACTTGTCTTTGTCTTGAGCAAGAATCAGGCAATCGTCCAGATAAGGATAAATTTGTATTCCCTCTGTCTGAAGAAAGCTATTACAGGAGCCAGAACCTTTGTGAACACCCTGGGCACAGTAGATAAACCAAAGGGCAATGCAGAGAACTGATAATGAGAAGTACCAGCCCGAAATCGCAGGAATCTCCTGCAGCTGGGCCTGATAGGAATGTGAAGATAGGCCTCTTTGAGATCCAGAGTTACCATCCAGTGATCTTTGCCTAGCATAGGCAGAAGTTGCTGTAATGTTAACATCTTGAACTTTGGAATGTCTAGGTAGGTATTGAGAATGGACAAATCCAGAATTGGCCTCCAAGTGTTTCCTTTCTTTGGCACTAGGAATAGACGGGAATAAAACCTTAGGCCTACTTCTGACGGAGGTACCACTTGGATTGCTCCCATCTGTAACAGCAAAGAAATTTGTTCCTGAGCCTCCCGCCTTTGCTGAGGAGGTACATCTGGCATGCCTTTGAAAGGAGGAAAAGTGTGAAAATAAAACTTGTAGCCTTGATTTATTATTTCCAACACCCATTTGTCCTGGGTGACCAAATGCCAATTTTGTTTGAAAAGTGCCAACTTTCCTCCTAGAGGAGCTGCCAGAAAAGAAGGATCTGGCAGCTGAAGATACAGGTCATTGGGTCTGTTTACGAAAAGGCTGACCCCTGCCCTCACCAGAAGACTGTGCAGGAGAACTCCAAGTCCTAGGTCTGAAAGAACCCTGAGCGTGAGCCCTGCCCCTACCACGTCTAGACCTGCCCTTAGACTGAAAATCCGAAGGGTAGGACCATCCTCTTGCAGGCCAATTCCTGCTAAACTTAGGGGGCTGCACTTGCAAAAAATCCTTAACCGTCTGCATAGACTTAGCTTTATCTTCCATCTTTTTCAAAACTGACTCCACAGGGGAACCAAAAAGAACTTCAGATTGAAGAGGAGCATCCAAAATCCGAGCTTTAACATGCTCTGACAAATTTTGATCCTTAAGCCAGGCATGTCTATGAATAACTGAACCAGTAGCAGCCACCCTGGATGAAGCCTGAAGAGCATCGAAGCCACACTGCAAGGAATGTTTACCAACTTGATCTGAAGCATGAACCAAGTCCTGCAATTCCTTACACTCTATACCCTCAGATAAAGCATCTACCTTAGATCTCAAATGGCCTAACAAAAAGTTCCGATACTTCAGCATATGAAATTGGCAATTTAAAGCCCTCATAGCTAACGTAGAAGAGGTGTACAATTTTTTCCCCCACCTATCCAACGCTCTAGAATCTTTATCCAAAGGAACTGGATTCTTAACCACAGAAGCCCTGACACCCTTCGGCCCTTGAATAATAGTTTCCGGGTCAGCTCTAGGACTCTTATACAAATATTTATGTGCCTCTGGAACTCTGTAATACCTGTCTGGCTTGACAGGGCAGGGGTAAAGAATCAGGATTAAGTGAAGCTTCAGAAAAACATCCTGAACAACATCTAAAACAGGGGAATAGCCAAAGGCCTATGTTGTGGCAAAACAAATATTCCCTAAGCCTTTTTCGAGAATCTGAAAAATCCTGACCTTCCCACTTGAAATGCTCCCTCATGGAATGTAAAGTTTCAGAAAAGGAAAAATCCTCTGGAGGCGAAGCAGAAGGACAGGAATCCTCTGCATCCGAATCTGAATAGGGAGGAAAATCCTGAATATCCTCAGCTGAGGACTCAGAGTAGTCTGAAGAATGCTCCATTCCCTCTAAATCTGTCTCCACCCTAGGCCTCTTCTCTGGAGGGGGCATAGAACCCCTGATCAAAGTAATCAAATCTTCTGCCATTTTCAACATATGTTTTTTAGGAACAGAACCTGAAGAACTAGGGCTATGGCCCGTACCAGTAAGACCAGGTTTAGCCTTAGCAGGGCCTTTAGTCACTGAGGTAGAAGGCCTAATAACCTTTTGTAAGGATGGAACTACAGATACCTGAGAAGCACCCTCGGCCTGGCCTAACTCCTGAGAGGCCAACTCCTGCAAAAGTAAAGGTTCCCCCTGGGATTCAGCCGAGACCTCGGCTGGATCCACAGATTCAACCGTAGGTTCCATAGAACCGGCGTCCGCAATGGACGACTCATCCGGTTTAGACTTTAAAGATTTATCTTTTCGCTTTTTAGCGGTAGCGGGCGTTGGAGGATCCGACGGCATGTTGTAGTTACACCGCTTACCGAAAACAAGCCTGGCACAGTCTAATCTTCGTTTAATGGTGCGCTTATTAAATCTAGCGCAAAAGCGACACCAGACTACGTCGTGCTCAGGCCCCAAGCAAGGAATACAGAGAGAATGATAGTCCCTATGAGGTATCTGTTTCTCACAAGAAATACAATTATTAACTTTTTCTGACATCCGGATTAACTGAGGCAAGAAAAGACAAAAATTTTCCCCAACGGGGTACTTAGCCCAACTTGGTCTTCGGTCTGAAACTCGATAATTGAAAATTTCAGAACGCCGAACGGCACTTGCAAACGCTGCTTCTGCTTCGGACCACGCGGCAAGAAAGACTGAGGATATGGCGTCGGTCATGTGCTTAAGTACTACTACGTACTGACGTCAGCTCCGGGCGACCATGACCGACGCCAGCCTAACTCTTTGGTATTCGGGCCGACCGAGGACAGCGGACTACCCACAGGTTATGACTGCAGCAATGTGAGACGAAGAACATCAGAAAAGGCATCTGTCTTTCAGGCCTTGCATGGAGTCCTGGAGTAGAATTTTGCCAAATGATTCAGAGAAGAGTCAAAAAAGATTTGAGGGGGATTCCCACAGATGGCTCAAATCATGGCAAACCCTCTGATTCAGTTTCCATCAGTGACAGTCTGCCTGCTCCTGCTCAGCTTGTCTGCCACACAATTTTGCTCTGACAGAATATAAAAGACCTATACAGTGAGATTGTGCTGAAAAGCTACATCCTCAGGCTACCATGGCTGGTCTGCACAGAAGGCAAGATCTGGTTCTCCCTTGCTTGTTTATGTACCACAACATTGTGGCATTAGCTACAAAAACTTACAGAGGTCTCAGGGATCACAGATGACTTACAGAGTTGACAGAATTTATGATTGCTAGCATCTCTTTAATAATGGTGTGTTTTTGGTCTGTCTCTTTCTTTTTGTTCCAAAGACCCTGAACATTAAGCCTCACAGGCAGTGATCCCCAAGCAAAGTCTGAGGCGTCTGTAGTAACTGCGTTAATACAGAAGGGGAAAATGGGAAAGCTGGATTCTGAGTTGCCACATAATTCACCTTTTCACAAATCTTAGGATTGGAATTTGAAAAGTCAAAGAATGTTGGTGGTAAGGTTATACAGATTTCATGTACCATTGTCAATTTTCTCATGTGGATTATCATGAGAATCACAGATGCCATGACACACAGAACTCTGAGGAATCGCCTTGTGGAGATTGAAGTCTGAGTGGAAAGCATCATGAGTAGATCTAAATACAGATCTATTTTTTTCCTGTGGAAGTAAAGCTCTTTGAAATAAGATGTCCAGCAGACATCCCAGGAAAACAATCCTGTGAGAAGTAGTCAGAAATGTTTTCTTCAAATCCCAGCCTGTGCAGGAGATCCTTACCCAAATGAGGGGATTCCTGACACTTTGAAAAAGATGCTAAATATCCAAGTAAGGAAATATGCTAATACCTTGTAGTTTGTAGCAGGCAATCACAGGAGCTAGTCACTTTGTGAATAGATAGGCCAAAGGCTAAGTCAGAGAACTGATGTGATCCAAAAAAAAAACTTACAAAATCTGCATCTATAGAAATATGATGTTATGTATCCTATAAATCCATGGTCACTAGGAAACTCAAGAAGGGGCATTTTGAACTTTCCCACTATCACAAACTGCTTCATCATGGAAGGGTCCAGAACAGGTCTCCAAGAGGCTTCTTTCCCTAGCACCAGAAACATCCTTGAATAAAATCAATCATTCTCCTAACCAAGGAGGAGGGACAGCTTCTATCACCCCCCACCCCCAGGCCAGCATGCACTACACAACAGGAGGGAAAAGAAGAGTTAGGTATAACCATGCAAAAAGTGGGAAAGACTCCCACTGCCATCTTCATGGATTACTGTCAGGACCCATCTGTCTGAAACAATCTGATGCCAAAGAGAGAAAAGGAGGTTCAGACTTCCAGGAAGGATTAAAGGACTGCCAGCATGAAAGGAAAGTCATTCTGACTTGTTAGACAATCCTTTGTTCTGAGAGGTTCCTGGGAACATTTCTATCACATCTTTTTAATAATCTGCTTACCAGCAGATTACTGGGAATGTTTATTTAGCTTTTTATTGAAATCAGACGAGGAAGGACAAAATCCCTCCATAAACTTAAGAGAAAGAGGGCTGAAAATTTTGAGATCTCTTGAATTGGCTTTCCCCTTTCATCACACTTTTTAAATACCTCTGCAGCAGAAGATCCAAAAACTAGTTCTCTATTCAAGGGATAATTCAACATTTCATTTTTGAGGTTTTACAAGCAAAGCTAGTCAAATATCCTTCCAACAGTTCCACTGGCAGCAGCCCATGAAGTGGCACTAGCAGAGTAATATGAACATTTTAAACAATGGGTAGTTACTTGAGAAATGGTAGAAACCAAATTACACAAAGCAGATTTTTTTTCACAAGAGGCAACAAATGCCAAAATATTGCTCAGTCTCACAAGTGGCCAGGATAAACTTCAACACATGAACCTGACATATGAGAATTCTAAAAACAAGCATCACAGAAGCATACATTTTTTTTCTCAAAATTTTTCTAAAGCTTTTCCATCCTTCTCAGATGGAGAGGGATTGGTATTCTACAAATGCTTAGCAGCAGCTAGGTTTACTATAGCTATAACTGTTAGAAAAAAAGACTGAAAAACATCATACAATATATTTGATTTTTTGGGGGGAGGGTTAGGGGTAGGTCAACTGATTTGAAATTAGAGGCTGTGACTAAAACATCCTCCAAAGGATGGAGAACAGGAGGAATAGGCATATTTTCAGGAAATTCCAGTTGTAATAAATCATAATACTTTCTGAGGGACTGAGAAACAACAATTTTCCCACCAAAACACCTAATCTTCTTCTTTCGGCTTTTTCCCGGTTAGGGGTCGCCACAGTGGATCACCTGTCCGCTCATGATTGGCAGTGGAGTTTTACAGTGTCGAGTTGCCAACCCGGCGCCCAACCTTCCACAGAAGGCACACACACATGCACTCACATCTAGGGCCAATTTAGAGTGTCCAATCCACCTACAGCATATGTCTTTGGGATGTGGGAGGAAACCGGAGCACCCGGAGGAAACCCACGCGACCACAGGGAGGACATGCAGACTCCGCACAGAAGGTACTCCAGCCGAGGATCGAACCGGAGAACCTCTTACTGTGAGGTGGCAATGCTAACCCCTGCACCGCCCACATTCTGGAAATAGTCTCAGAGAATGAGATTCCTTCACAGTGTCTATCTTAAGTCCCACTCTCCTCAGAATATGAATCGTAAATCTATGGAGTTATAACATCATCTGTCCCTTCACACTACTTTTGAGGTTTAAACACTTGAATCTCTTCAGGAAGTGAATAATTTATTTTTCTTTTTAACAGAACCGGTCATATAAGAAGGGTCAAGGGCCTGCACTAAACCCTGAGCTAAGCCCAATATAATTCTCATGTCCAGTGTCAGTGAGACAGAAGAAGACATATGTCTAGTCTTTTACTTTTCTTCAACAAGAATTCCAGAAGAAACAAATCCAGAATTTCCAGCAATCACCACTCTAGGGATGGGCAAAGCTTTTTTGCTAAGCAGAGAGATATTTCCTGCCCTTCTTCCAGGACAAAAGGGTTCTCCTCTGCCCGACAAGGGCACGCCAACAGCTGCAAAAAACATGTTAAACCCCCAGTCCACGGTGGCTGCAGAGACTACGCCAGCGAGACCCAAGGAAATAAGTGATCTGAAGAACTAGCTTTACCCACACCAGAGTCACCCACTGGCAGCTGAGGCAAAATATCAACCTGCTGTGGTAGCAAAGACTGCCTAAAAAGAAGTTATGTACTCACCATAACATTCCATCTGAGTAGGCATTTGTCAACAACCTGTGGGTTATGGATCCGATACGGATCTGAGCCGGCAGCATACCAAGCTAAAGATCCGAGCTCCAAGCTCCTTCCCCTAACCCATACTACCCTGCAACCTCCTTCCAATCCTCAGATCGAGCTTGTCACCTGCACAAAATAACAAAACAAACTAACAACCTGAGAAATCTGACTCGGAGACAAAACAAAACAAAACTTGAGCATCCAAACCTCGAGTTCAGCTAAATAACCATTCAGGTTAGGGGGAAGAAGGGAGGGACGGTTGCTGACAAATGAAGTTACCTACTCAGATGGAACGTTACAGTGAGTACATAAACTTCTTTATCTGAAGTAGTTAACTTCATTTGATCAGCAACCTGTAGGACAGAGTCCCCAGCTACCCGAAATCTTGGGAGGCCCTCAAGGAAGAATATTCTGGAGCACTCCAGAGCCAAAAGCAGCCCTTCCTCTAGACAACAAATCTAGTTTATAATGAGAAATAAAGGTGTGAGAGGACGCCCCAGTAGCCGCTGAACAAATGTCATCCAGGGAAACTCTAGACCAGAATGCAGCAGAAGTTGCCATAGAACGCGTAGAATGAGCATGAACTCCCACTGGTTCTGGCAAGCCAGATTCTCTATATGCTAACAGGATACAACTCGAAATCCACCTGGCAAGAGTCACTTTAGAAATCAGTTTCCCTAGAAAAGATTTTGCAAAGGAGATGAAAAGTTGGTCAAATTTACGAAAGACAGCTGTCCTGTGTAAATAAAAATGCAACTGTCTGTGAACATCCAGTAAATGAAGTTTATACTCCCCTTTGTTCTGGTAATTGGGGGAAAAAAATGGCAAATTAATGGATTAATTAATGTTAGTCTCGGAAGCAACTTTGGGAAGAAAGGAGGGATTAGTCCTGAGAGATACCCTGTCCTTGTGAAAAACAAGGTGCAGAGGTTTGATAGAAAGAGCCTGAAGCTCCGACACTCTCCTGCCGGAGGTAATGGCTACCAAAAAGGCCATCTTCCATGACAAGAACTTCAGATCAATGGAAGCTGCGGGTTCAAACGGAGGAGCGACTAATGCCTGAGGAACCAAGGTCAAGTCCCACGGTGGGGAAGAATTTGTAATAGGAGGTCTCAAAAGAAAGGTACCTTTTAGAAAGGCCTTACAAATTCTGGTAGCAGCGAGAGAACCAAAGTTGTCCCCAATATGGAAATGGGAAATAGCAGCCAGCTGAACCTTTACAGTAGATGAACTGGCCCCCTGCTGAAAAAAATGAGACAAGAATTCTAGAACCGCTGGAATAGGAGTGGTGAAGGGATCCAAGTTCTTATATGAAGCCCAAATGGAAAAACGTTTCCATTTACTATTGTAAATCTTCCTGGTAGATGATTTATGTGCCGTTCCCAGAATGGACTTCACTAGGGAAGAGATACCGGGAGTCCTGGCAACTAAGGGAACTGGATCAGCCAAGTTGAGAGCTCTAGCCCATTCAGGTTCAGAGGGACCATTCCCGAAGGGTGAGAGATCAGATCCGGAATGTGATCCAAGATCCAGAGAGGAGCTATGAGATGAGACCATAGGCAGGGGAACCAGACCTGACGAGGCCAGAATGGGGCTAGGAGGATAATCTTGCTCCCCAACCGACGAGCTCTGCAAAAATGTTGTCATCAGCGGAAGTGGTGGATACGCATAAAGAAGACCAGGCGGCCAAGCATGGACTACAGCGTCTCTGGGGGCTTCCCCTAAAGGAGGAATTAGAGCAAAAAACTCGCTGCACTTCGCACTGGAAGGTGATGCGAAGAGATCGCAGTGAGGCTGACCTCACTTGAGGAAGATCTGTTCCGCTATGGAAGAATTCAGAGACCACTCGTAAGGAGAGAAGATAGTTCTGTTCAATTTGTCCACCAGAATGTTGGACCAACCCGGAATGTGCATCGCTAACAGGAAGCGATTGGTGGAGATCGCCCATTCCCAAACTCTCATGGCTTCTCGGCAAAGAGGGTAAGACCTGGTTCCCCCTGTTTGTTGATATACCAGACCACCGACATATTGTCTGACTGGATCGCAATAGTCCCCGGAGGAAGAAAGGCATGAAGGGCCTGCAACTCTAAAAGGACTGCCCTCATCTCCAGTACATTTATATGCAGAACGGTCTCCATCTGAGTCCACGTGCCTTGGACAGTCCTGCCCGCACAATGCCCCCCCAACCCTAGGTGGGAGGAGTCCGTGGTCACTGTGGCCTGGGGTAGGGGCATAACAAAAGGTTGTCCTTCCCGAAGGGCTCGGGATTGGAGCCACCACATGAGGGAATTCCTGCAAACCCTGCTGAGGGGAATCGGCAAGTCTAGCGGATGGTGTAGAATGGACCACTGGACTTGCAAAGTCCACTGTAGAACCCTCATGTGCAGACTAGCGTAAAGTATCAAACTGACTGCTGCCGTCATGGACCCCAAAGCTCTCAGGACTAACTCTGCTGGGGGGGGCAGGAGACTGAAGAAGAGCTAGTACATGCAGAGTCATGCTGTGAAGTCTGTCTGGCATTAGGAAAGCTTTGGCCTGAAGGGAATCTATCCTGGCCCCTATAAAGTCTATAACCTGAACAGGTAGGAGGAACAACTTTTTGACATTTATAGTGATCTCCAACTGGGATGATAAACGGAGGAAGAAGTCCTTGGCTAGCAAGAGTAGATGCCTGGTGGGGGCGGTGAGGAGCCAGTCATTTAGGTACGGGACGACCTGTATGCCCTGGAGCCTCAGGTGGGCCGCTACAACTGCCATGACCTTAGTAAACACCCTGGGGGCTGTGATGAGACTGAAGGGTAGGACCCTGAACTGGTAATGACTGTCCCCTAGCCGAAAGCGGAGAAATCTCCTGGACCATCTGTCCATGAGAATATGGTAGTACACATCCTTGAGGTCTATGGAGCACATCCAGTTCTCCTCCTGCATGAGGGGCAGGATGGATTGAAGCGTGACCATCTGGAATTTCTCCTTGGCAACGAACAGGTTCACTGTGGACAGGTCGCAGATCGGCCTTAAGTCCATAGTCTTTTTTGGCAACAGAAAGAACCTGGAGTAAACGCCTAATCCGGACTGGTCTGGGGGCACATGCTGGATGGCTCTTTTTTCTAACAGCTTTTTTATTTGCAAGGCTGCAGCCTCCCTTTGAGTGGGTGGAACATCTGGGAGGTGTCTTGAGTAAGGGGGCTTGTTTATGAAGGGGATTGAATAGCCTCTGGATATTATCTGAAGCACCCAGCGATCTGTCATTATGGACTCCCACTGGGCCAGGTGCCTCGAAAAACACCCCTGACTGCCTCAAGAGAGGAGCAGTCGGGCAACCCTTCAGGGTTGCTGCGTGGTTCGGTCAGAAAAGGGTCTCCCTCTGCCTCTGGGCCAGCGTCCACCTTGTCCCCCTCGGCCTCTGGGAGAGAAGGGGTCTTGAGTGTACCGAGCTTGCTGAGATTTCCGGAACCACATCTTTTTCTGCCCGCGCTGGTTCCTGGAGAAGGACCTTTGAGGAGTAGAGAAGCAGATTCCGACGGCTGGCAGCGTTTTCCCGTCTTTCTCGCTCTGGACCAGCATCTCGCAGATGGTCTTCCCGAACAGGGTAGACCTGTCAAAGGGTGTGTTTGCGAAGGACGCCTTGAAAGGTTCCAAGAAATCTCAAAGCCGAAGCCAGGCATGATGCCTTAAGGCGATACCGGACCTACTAGCTCTAGCGGCTCCTTCCGTGACATGGGAGAGTAGCCGCATACAAGTATTACACAGTGATTTGAGAGTGGCCATATGAGCAGAGAAAGTCCGTTTATCCTCGGCCGACATGGACTCTGGGGGAGACTCGGCGTACTCTTTAACCAGGTCCCGCTGCAGCCTGATTACATGGGCCAAGTAATTCAGTGCCCTAATAGAGAAGGTAGCTGAAGCAAACATCCGCTTTCCAATACGGTCCATTGCCCGAGACTCCTTGTCAGGGGGATGGACTGAAGAACTGTCCTGAGCTAGTTTCTTTTTGGTGGCTGCCGCCACCACCATGGCATCTACAGGGGAATCCTTGCTCCACTAAGCTTTGTCTGCAGGGGGCTCAGAATCTTGTCGGGCCTCCTGGGGATCAGCTCTACAGTGTCCGGTTCCTTCCACTCCCTGGTGGTAATCAGGTCGACCAGGGGGTCGGCCGGGGGGTACACCCAAGAGGTAGATGGGCCTGTGTCGAACGCCTCCAGGAATACAGACTCGTCTAAGGAAGGTTTTTTGGTGGACCACCCCCCCCCCCCCCTGGCGGAGTATTTCCATTAAGTCTCCAAAGGAGACGTCGTTGGGGGGGGGGGGTGACCTGGGAGAACCTTCCCCTTCCTGCAAATCGGTATCCACGGTGAGGGACTCAGGGGAGTCAAAGTGCCTCCTTTTGCACAGGCATTTGTTAGGAATCTCCGAGGGGGGCTCACCAACTGATTCATGTTCCTCCAGGGGAACTGGATGGGGCGTCAACAACACAGGCTGTCCCTGGGACTGGATGATGGAGGACAAACCGAGCTGCTAGGGAGTGGGGGCGGATCCCGCGGAAAGAGTGAGGGGTCTCAATCCTCCAGAGATAACCCTCTCCACAATGTCGAATGCCAATGGGGAACCGGCCTCTCTAAGACAGGTGGCCGGCACCCTCGGATCAGACAAAGGGATCGGTGTTGGAGCCGAAGCGCTCGGATCAGAGTGGACGGTGTGCTCCGACCGCAAAGGAGCCAAAGACACACTCGCCCCCTCGGATCCGATGCCTGGCTCTCAGCTCTGACAGCTTGGATCCGAAAAGGGATTGATAAGTTCGAGGGCATGGCCGGCGTCAAGGTAGCAATAACCACTGGTGCCGACTCCCAGACTCCGAGGCTCCTCAGATCCGAAGACTCCAAAACCCAGTAGTGGATCGGAGGAGGAGCTATCGGGGCAAACAGTGGAGCTGAACTCCCCCTGGAGGGGGGGAGGCAGCAACACTCCCCATCTGCAGCTGAGTTTGCAGGAAGCGACGCATCATCCGGTCCATATCTGCCTCTGAGAGGCTACGAGTGGATCTGGAAGAGGCCGCCAAAGCCGGCCGGGAGGGCCGACGCGACAACCTCAAAGATGGTCGGGCCTCCTCCACTGGCTCTGGAGAGAAGTGTGGGGAATGGAGCCGTGGGGAAGGAGGCTTGGTAATCTTCAATGGAGAAGAAAGAACCTTAGGTGGAGGGGCCGAGGGGTCCAATTCGGCCTGCCGTTTGTGGCTTCTCTCTCTCTCTTTCTTTCTCTTTCTCTCTCTCCCTTCTCTCTTTTCTGTCCTTTTTTGCCACTCGCTCTCCCTGAGACGAGGTGGGAGGGTGAATCCCAGACGGGGGAGGAGGGCCAGATGGTTGGGCAACTGCAGCCATGGCTGTCGCTAACGAGGGAGAAGAGGAAGAAGAAGCTGATTCCGTGGGTAGAAGACCCGCCAAAATCAGCTTGTTTTTCCTATCTCGCAAGGCCCGGGGGTTAAAGGCTGCACAGATCTGGCAGCCTGAGGAAAGGTGAGAAACCCCCAAGCAAAGAACGCACTGAGTGTGACCATCCGCTGGCGACAGCTTATGGCCACACTCAGTGCACTTAGAAAAAGTAGTTTTCTGGCTTTCAGCCATACCCTCACACACACGCACACCTAAAGGGAAAGAGGGGCTTACTTGGAGATAGAGATTTCAAAGGATAAGAGGGGGATAGATTAGTTAAGAAGAGAACTAATATTTAAAAATATAGAAAAACACTACACACACACAGATAACAATTATGCTACCCAAATATTTTTAGAAAAATACAAAAACTAGCTACACTCGCCTGAAGCTCAAAAAATCCCGTGCTTGGCAAAGCTGCGGCAAACGAGATCTGAGGATTGGATGGAGGTTGGAGGGTAGTATGGGTAAGGGGGAGGAGCTTGGAGCTTGGATCTTTAGCTTGGTATGCTGCCGGCTCGGATTCATATCGGATCCGTAACCCACAGGCTGCTGATCAAATGAAGTTAACTACTTCAGATCAATAATTTTCTTTTGTGGTTGGAAGATAAGGAACCAAAAAGATGTTCCATAGATAAGCCAAACAAGGTGCCCGATTCCCTGGGATGGTTAGCAACAATATTTGATAAAACAGACAAGTAGTAAAAAAGTAACTTTTCTTCCAAACAAACACAGTAAAAAGCATTTTAAACATTTCCCCCAGACCCAAAAAAGGAAAATAATATCAGTTTCTCCACAGAAAGAGTAGCTGTACAAGTTTTCACATTTTACCACAAAGTAAAAAAAATGACACTTATGTTTAAAAGTAAACAAAAGTCACATGATGGTCAATAAAACACCTTTTTTCTAGCTAAAAGAAACTTACATTTTCTGTAAAATGTTTTTCTGTCACAATAAATAAGGTAAAAGGTCATTCCCGCTCAAGCAAACTTATCTGCCCAGCAATGGGACAGCATTAACAAATTGTCAATCCTCGAAACCCAGCGAGGGGTGGTCTCTTCAGAGACAGGTAAACTCTGAAGGACCTGGTTCCCAAACCTGAATTATAAATCAGCTCAACTCGAGCTGACTAATAGTTTGTTTGTGTGGAAGGAAAATACATGTAGTAGTGTGTGTTCATGCAGCAAAAATCAAGTAACAACCAAATAAATCAAAAAATGCTCACATAGTGTTCTCCCAGTCTAGATAAATCACTCAGCTGATCTTAAGAAACAAACTACCATCAAGAACCATATTAAAACAAAAAGAACAGTTTTAATTAGTTCAGGAAATGTATCTTTCAAACAAAACAATTAAAAGTTAAGTGCTTTCACCCTTATTGGTAGCACTTCATCAGAGCTAGTTATCCATTACATAATACAGTCGTTATATAACATTGTTCAGTTGTCACAGGACTAGGGAACCATTCAAAATTCAGTTGTCATGGAAAACTGGCAGAAGTTTGAGATCTCAATAGTCATTCAGTTCCCTAAAAGATCAGTACCCTCCACTCACATAAGTTGTTCTTCTTTCGGCTTTTCCTGGTTAGGGGCCGCCACAGCACAACTCAGCTAACGATTGGCAGTAGATTTTTACGGTGCCAGCTCGACACCCAACCTTCAACGAAGGCACGCCCATTTACACATGTCTTTCAAATGCCACTCGACCGTGGAGAGGACATGCAGACTCCACACAGAAGGTGCTCCAGCCGAGAATCAAACGGGAGAACCTCTTGTTGTGATGTGACAACGCTATCACACTGCACCACCACGGCTTCACCCTTCACTCACATAAGTAGTAAATCAAATAAATATGTAAAAAAAATTGTGCTTGTTAGTCATACCAATAATGATGTGTTTTGTAAAAATTAAAAAAAAAAACTTATATAAAACTTAAGAAACAACTTTAAATAAGTTTGTAAAAAAGCTGATAAGAAACTTGAAAAAAAATTATGAAAAACTTGTAAAGAACTTATGAAAAACGAGACAGTGTTCAAAGCATCACACTCTTCATCTTCAATGCAGGTGTAATGGAAATATGTTTGTTGAGTCTGAGGAAATTGGCAGCATTTAACTTAAGTTGCCATTTTAACTTTTTACATTCTAAAACATTTTCCCCGCTTCCTCCCCTTTCATCAATAGGGGTGCTCTCTAGGATGCAGAATACTAAGTTCTTAAAACCTTGGCATGCCGCAGAATGTTTATAAAATGCATTGTTAGTGTTTTTGCTTTTTATCAACGTAGTTGTGTTCATACATCCTTTTCCATAAGGCCCGCTCAGTCTTTCTGACATAAACAGCGGGACAATTGATGCCCTTTGCTAGGTATATCACCCTCTTAGTGTGACTGGTCCCTTTAACTAAACTGATCTTAATGCTTGCATTTACAATCCAAAGTGATATTGGGGTGTCCATAATGTAGCTGCATTGGTTACAGCCCCCACATTTTTTGGTCCCAATAACAGTAATATGTCTACCAGACTGATTGTGTTCTAAAGTTTTTTAATGTTTATACCAGTTTTGTGTATGAAGTTGGGTTTCTCTCCCAATTTATGGTAAACATCATCATCTATCTTAAATATACTCCAGTTATTCTTAATAATGTCTTTGATATGCAACTTTGTTCATTATCAGAGCCTGTGAAAAATTGTTTATAGAGAGAATTTTTGATGCAATAGGTTCAAGTCGTCACTAAAGGTCCAGAATGGTTGACATATTTGTACTTGACCTCCCATTCCTTCAGTATGTGTTTCCCAACGGTGGATAATAATTTCTCTGGGTAACCCCTCTCTAAAAACATGCGGTGAATCCTCTCGTATTGTAAAACAAAAAGTATTGTTGTTTTTCCTTCACAAGTAACAGAGGTTTGGTAAACATAATAAAAGTACGATATATTTTTACAATAGCATGTGATGCAGTGGCTTAACAGACTGTACTTGTGAGCAACAAAACATATTACAATGTTTTGTAACAAATGGCATTAACAACAGAGGCTTGTTGGGATATCCTAAACAGTTGAATGGATGCAGACATTCAAGCTAAATGGAAATGGCTAACACAACTGAAAACGTTACAACTAACCTATTAATGAAAGACCATTTTGAAATGCTGAGAAAGTACAGTTGTGTACACTTACCATAAATGTAGATGTTCGAGTGTATTCACTGTTGCAGTCACTACAATTGGGTTATCCTGCTGGCAGGCTAACCTCAGTCGGCCTGAATTTCAAAGTCTAGGTCCGGCGTCGGTTGCTCTCGCCTCTTCCCTGACGTCAATGCGCCAGGGGTATAAAAAATGTAGCCGACGCCATTTTCTTCAGTTTTTCTTGCCCCAGATGTCAGGTGTCCCCAAAAGGGTAGGCTAAAAATATGTCAATAAAACATGCATGCACCAAAGTAAATATTTTGTCTTCATCTACAAGCAAATACACCACATAGGTTGTATAGAATAGAGAAGTACAGATAAGATCTAGCAAAGAAATGGGAGATGGCGGGTGGGTAACCTGGACTGCAACAGTGAATACACTCGAACATCTACATTTATGGTAAGTGTACACAACTGTACTATGTTCTTCGTGTTTCACTGTTGCAGTCATTACAACTGGGATGAATCCCAAAGCTAAGGTTGGGAGGCTGGAGCTAAATAGCATTAGGAGCGGCTATTAGGCCCTGCAGAAAGTACAGTTTTGTACCTACCATAAATGTAGATGTCCGATAGGCATGCATCTGCAGTCCTTACAAATGGGTTGTCCTGTCGTCAGGCAGCCCTTCGGTCGGCCGGATTCCAAAGTCTGGGTCTGGCCTCGGCTGGTGTCGCACTTCACCCGACGTCATAGCTGCAGTTCTTCGGGTATAAAGGCATCAGCCGACGCCATTTTCCTCAGTGTTTCTTGCCCTAGATGCCAGGTGCCCTCTAGGAAGGCTAAATTTGGATAAATGCAAATGGTTCCAAATAGTAGAGAGCAAACAAAAAATAAGCATGTATGTACATATATACAAACAAATACACCATAATAGATTCCCCCAGCTAGTTACAAGATGGGCAAATACCCTAGGAGTACCACAGAGAGGAAGGAGGGTGGGTAATCCTGACTGCAGATGCATGCCTATCTGACATCTACATTTATGGTAGGTACAAAACTGTACTATGTCCTTCAAGGATGCATCTGCAGTCCTTACAAATGGGTAGAATACCATAGCCAAACTGGGGGAGGAGGAGAAATAAGATTATGGTGTAGTTAAGATCCCTTGCAAAACAGCAGTGGCAAAACCTGCTCGGGATCTGGAGTATAAAGGTAAGTTATAATGCTTGGCAAATGTATGCACGGAGCTCCAAGTAGCAGCCTCTAAAATGTCTTTGGTAGCCACTCCTCGTAAAAAAGCTGTGGTAGTGGCTGTATCCCTTGTAGAGTGAGGTCTGATGTTTTCTGGAGTTTTCTTCCCATGGTAGGAGTAACAAAATCTAATGCAATTTCCTATCCACTTAGAGACTGTCTGTTCTGAAATTGCTTTTCCTTCCATTCCTGTTGTATATGCTACCAGTAGCTGGTCAGTTTTTCTATTGCTCTTGGTCCTGTCCAGGTAGTAACGTAATTGTCTATGTACATCCAAGGTATGCAACAGCCTTTCTCCCCTGTTCTGTGGGTTGGGGAAGAATGTAGGTAGGTGGATAGCTTGATTTAAAGATACCCTGGAGACCACCTTTGGCATAAAAGTAGGATTAGTTCTCATGGACACTCTTATCTTGATGGAAGATCAGGAAGGGCTGTACTGCCATTAATGCCTGTAGCTCAGATACCCTTCTTGCTGAAGTGATTGCAAGCAGGAAAGCAGTCTTCCATGATAAGTACTGTAAATCTGCTGTTGCTGCTGGCTCGAAAGGAGGGAGTGTCAACTTTTCTAGCACAAAGTTCAAGTCCCATGCTGGCAATGGTGGCTTCCTAGGTGGTTTTACATGTTTAATTCCTCTCAGAAACTGCCTGAGCAGAGGATGTGAGAAGACTGGAGGATCCAAGTTGTATTCTGCTGAAATAGCTGATGCATGAATCTTAATGGAAGAATAGGACAGGCCGTTGTGGAAGAGCTCTGCCAAGTATTCCAGGATGTTAGCTATGTTTACCAGTGACACATTCTCTCCTTTTGCAGTACTCCAAATGAGATATCTTTTCCATTTTGCTGAATAATTTTTTCTTGTTGAGGGTCTGCGAGCCTCCAAGATAATGTCTTTAACCCTTTGAGATGAATCTGGGTTATTTGGTCTTATGCAATGTTCCAGGCAGCCAGCTGCAGTGTTTTCAGGTTTGGATGCAGGGTTTTGAAGTTGTTCTGTGTTAACAGCAAGGGAACTAGGGGCAGAGGCCATATTTGTTCCCGAGACATACTCCTCAGTAATGGGTACCAATGTTGCCTTGGCCAGTCTGGTGCTATCAGGATGATCCTTGGACGGTCTTCTTTGATCTTCAATAGCACCTTGTGCATCAAAGGAAGAGGTGGGAATGCATATGCTGTCAGGTTTTCCAACTGAAAGATAGGGAGTCCACTTTCCAAGCCAGTGGGTGGTACGTCCTTGTGCAGAATTTTTCAGTTGGTGATTGTGTGGGGATGCAAATAAGTCTATTTCTGGTAGTCCCCATTTCCCTGTAATGGTTTTGAAGATGTCCGGATGCAGCATCCATTCGTGGGCATCCGTGGTATTTCTGCTTAGGATGTCTGCTAGTATATTTTCTTTTCCTGGCACAAAAATTGCTTGTAACTGAATGTTGAAGCTCAGTGCCACATTCCAGAGGTCAATTGCCATCCGGCATAGAGGGTATGAATGTGTGCCTCCCTGTTTGTTGATGTACCACATAACTGTGGTGTTGTCCGTCCTTATCAGCAGTTGACCCTGTCGAAGAAATGGTCTGAATGCCTGAATTGCCAGTTTTACTGCCAGCATTTCCTTTTGATTTATGTGCAGGTGCAGCTGGTCTTGAGTCCATAAGCCTTGTATGCACTTGTCCAGCATGTGTGCCCCCCAACCGAGGTCTGAGGCGTCTGTTGTGATGGTCTGGCTTGGTTGAGTGCTGTGGAAGGGCAGTCCCTTGTTTGATTGACAGGCCTGAGCCCACCACTGGAATTCTTGCTTCAGGCATGGAATTATTGGAATTTGGGTTTCTAGGCTGTGCTTGTGCTGAGACCATAAATTCCTTAGGTACCACTGTAACTTTCTCATATGTAGTCTGGCATGTGGAATCAATATTATGCAGGATGCCATGTAACCGAGAGCTTGCTGGACTTTTCTTGCTGTTAGCTGGTTCTGCTTTGTTAGTGCCATGAAGTAGAAAGGGAGTTGCTCCTGTTTTTCTACTGTCAGGAATGCCATTTGTTTTGATGTGTCCAGATCTGCACCCAAGAAGGTTATCCTTTGGGATGGTATCAGCCTTGACTTTTTTATATTGACTGTGTATCCCAGGGCTTGTAGTAGATGAATGACCCTTTGCAAATCTTTTGTTAATTTGTTTTGTTGTCCGCTTGTAACAGGCAGTCGTCCAGGTAAGGGTAAATTTGAATTCCCTGAAGTCTGCAATGAGCAATTACTGATGCCAGGCATTTCGTGAATACTCTGGGCGCAGTAGATAAGCCAAAGGGCAATGCTGAGAATTGATAATGCTCTGATCCTGCAAGAAATCTGAGGTATCTTCTGCAATTTGGTCGTATGGGGACGTGCAGGTATGCCTCCTTGAGATCTAGAGTTACCAGCCAAGACTCCTTGCCCAGCATGGGAAGAAGCTGCTGTAGGGTCAGCATTTTGAATTTTGGAACAATAAGGCATGTGTTTAAAGCGGACAGGTCGAGAATAGGTCTCCATTGGTTTTCTTTTCTTGGTACCAGGAACAGTCTGGAGTAAAATCCTTGCCCTTGTTCCATAGATGGTACCCTTTCTACAGCTCTCATCCTTAATAAGCGAGTTATTTGTTGTAGAGCTTCTGTCTTCTGATTTGGAGGTAGGTTTGGCATTCCTCTCTTCCTTGGTAGAGTATGGAAGTGAAACCTGTTAGCTTGGTCTATTGTCTGTAAAATCCATTTGTCTCCGGTGATGTAATGCCAGTTTACTGAAAATAAGGCTAGCTTCCGCCTAAGGGTGCCTCTAGTTGTTCCCTGGTAGGCGGTGCCAGAGCCAAGTCACTGTGATTGTCCTGTGGAAGTGGTGGTGGCTGGATCTGCGGCTGTACCTCGCTGGTTGTTAGCCTGCCACTGTCGTCCCCTGTAGGCACCTCTGGATTGACCCCTGCCTCTTGAGCGCCTATTCCTGCCTCTCGGAGCTCTGGAGGTGTCTGGAAAGGACCAATTCTTGGAAGGCCAGTTCCTGCTAAACCTTGGAGGCTGGACCTGCAAGAAATCCTTGACTGTCTGGACTGATTTTGCTTTCTCTTCCACCTTCTTCAGCACCTGCTGTGCAGGGGAGCCAAACAAATTGAGCTTATCCATGGGAGCATCTAGGAGCTTTGATTTAACATGGTCTGGTAAGGACTGCTCTTTTAACCATGCATGTATTCTGATCACTGTGCCAGTCATGGCTGATCTAAAGGAAGCCTCCAGTGCATCATAGCCGCATTTTAAGGAATGATTACTGACCTGCTGAATGTTATGTACCATTTCCTGTACAGATTTTTTGTCTAATGGTTCATCAGAGGACAGTTTTTTAGTTAACTGGTCTAACATAAATTCCTGATACTGAATCATGTGGAATTGACAGTTCAAGGCCCTAGCTGAAAGAGTAGCAGAAGTGTAAACTTTTTTTACCCCATCTCTCTAAGGCCCTAGATTCCCTTTCAGAGGGAGGGTTTTGTAGAGGTAGCTGCTACAGCCTTGGGTCCCTGGGAGATAGTTTCAGGATCTGCAAAGGGGCCTTATACAAATGATAGTGTGTGTCCGAACCCTGTAGTACCTATCGGGCTTAGGAAGAGAATCAGGAGCAGTACAAGCATCATTAAAAGCATCATCCACAACAGTAAGTACTGGAGGAATGGCTAAAGGCCTATGCTGTGGCAAATGCAAAAAGGTTCTAAGCCTTTTCCTAGAGTCTGAAAAATCCTGGCCCTGCCATTGAAATTGTTCCCTCATAGCATGCAAGGTTTCCCCAAAAGAAAATTCCTCAGGCGAGAGGCAGAAGGAATGGACTCTTCTGCATCAGAGTCCTCATAAGGAGAAAAAGGGCCCTCTGGAGGGTTTGAATTATCTGATTCATCAGAGGAGCCATCTGAAGAAACTGGCTCAGGGGGCTCTACTCTAGTCCTCTTCTCTGGAGGTGGGTGAGAGGCCCTGTCTGGATGTGGTTGGGATCCCGGATCAAGGAAATGAGATCCTCTGCTAGACTAAGCATTTGTGAACTAGAGCTAGGCCTGTGAGAGGGGGTCTTAGCAGGCACAGATTTGGTAGTTTTTGCTGCTTTAGCCCTGGCAAAGGCCTTAATCGACATGGATGCAGGAGGCCTAGCAGCTCCACGTGCAGGGGTAGAAATATCCAAAGGGATAGTATCAGATAAATCCTGTGAACCTGCAAGAGCAGGTGGGATTTCAGTAGCAGATTCAGAAAAGCTGGATGAGGCCTCGGTAAGTGGCAAGCTTTCGGCCGAAGGAAGAACCGTGGACTCGGTTTCAGCCGAAAACCGAGACACTCGTGGTTATTTAACCGCGGTTTCGGCCGAAACCGCGGACCGCGAGTGTCGGTCCTTTTCCTTGCGTTTTTTAGAAATTTGCGTAGTCGGAGTATCCGACGGCATAATGTGAGCAAAAGCAGAGCCGAAAAACTCTTCAGCAAATTCCGACCGACGTCTAAGCGTCCGTCGGTTGAAAGAAGCACAGGCTAGACAAGCTGCTACGTCGTGGTCTGGGCCTAAGCAAGGTAAGCAGTAAGAGTGGAAATCTTTATGAGGTATTTGTTTCCCACAAGTTAAACAGTTATTCACTTTTTCTGACATCGGCTGAGGCAAGAAAGAGTCCCCAATGGGGTACTTAGCTTTTTAGAAGTCTTCGGTACTTGTAGTAGTAATCTCTGGTTCTGACCGACCGGCACTTGCGAACAGCTTCTGCTTCGGGCGCCACGCGGCAAGAAAGACTGAGGAAAATGGCGTCGGCTGATGCCTTTATACCCAAAGAACTGCAGCTATGACGTCAGGTGAAGTGCGACACCAGCCGAGGCCAGACCCAGACTTTGGAATCCGGCCGACCGAAGGGCTGCCTGACGACAGGACAGCCCATTTGTAAGGACTGCAGATGCATCCTTGAAGGACATCTGCAGTGGCAAAGTCAGCCCTGGATTTAGAGTAGAGTGGTAAGTGATAGTGCTTTGTGAAGATGTGCACTGAACTCCAAGTAGCAGCCTCTAAAATATCTTTGGTTGGTACTCCCCTGAGGAAGGCTGCTGAAGTGGCTGCTGCTCTGGTTGAATGTGGCCTAATGCCCTTAGGTACTGGATTGCCATGTTGTGAATAGCAGAAACGAATGCAATGGCCTATCCACTTTGAAATAGTCTGCTTTGAGATAGCCATTCCTTGTGATCCTGCAGCATATGCCACTAGTAATTACTCTGTCTTTCTGAAAGCTTTGGTTCTGTTCAAATAGAAGCGTAACTGTCTGTGTATGTCCAAAGAATGCAGAATTCTCTCCCCCTTATTCTGTGGGTTTGGATAAAAGGTAGGCAGATGAAAAGTTTAAGGGCCACACTGGACACTACTTTAGGCATAAAAGTCGGGTTTCGTCCTCGGAGAAACCCTGTCTAGATAAAAAATGATAAAAGGTTCCACAGCCATGAGTGCCTGTAGCTCTGAGACTCATCTTGCAGAAGTTATTGCTAGGAGCAGAGCTGTTTTCCAAGATAAAAACTTTATATCAAATGTAGCGGCTGGCTCAAAAGGAGGCAGGGTGAGTTTTTCTAAGACATAATCGAGGTCCCCATGCAGGGATTGGTGATCTCCTTGATGGCCTTAAATTTTTGGCCCCTCTGAGGTACTGCCTTAATAATGGATGAGAAAAGATTGGTGGCTCTGTATTGTAATGAGTAGAAATGGCAGAGCCATGAATTTTTATAGATGAAAAGGATAGGCCTTTGTCCAGCATCTCAGTTAAGTATTGCAAAATCTGAGGAATATTTGGTACAGCTATGTCAATTTCTTGTGCCTGGTTCCAAGCACAGAATCTCTTCCATTTTCCAGCATATGATTTTCTAGTACTAGGCCTCCTGGCCTCCAAAATGACATCCATCACCGCTTTAGTGACAGGTGTGTTTTGTACGACTACACTATCCGCCATGTTGCCAGATTTAAGGCCTTGAGTTGGCTGTGCAGGATCTCATTGTTCTGCTGGGACAGTAGATGAGGCACTTGAGGTAAGGTCCAGGCTGGGCATTGAGACAAGTTCCTTAGGACTGGATACCAGTACTGGCGTGGCCAGTCTGGGGCAATCAGCATCATTTTTGGCTTATCTTGTCTGACCTTTAGGAGTACCTTGGGGAGGAGAGGCAGAGAAGGAAAGGCATATACTATTAAGTTTTTCCAGCTGAAAGATAGGGCATCCACTTTCCATGCTTGTCTGTGGTAAGTCCTTGTGCAGAATCGCTTTAGTTGGCAGTTGTGAGGTGAGGCAAATAGATCTATGTCCGGACATCCCCATTTCCTTGTTATCATGCTGAAGACATGTGGATCCAATTTCCACTCGTGGGGATCCATGAGGTTTCTGCTTAGTTCGTCTGCCAGAGTATTTATCTTTCCTGGCAGGAACTGTGCCTGCAGATGTACTTGGTAAGTCAATGCTGTGTCCCACAAAGTCATGGCCAGTCTGCAAAGGGGGTAAGAATGAGTGCCTCCCTGTTTGTTTATATACCACATGACCATGATATTGTCTGTTTTTATCAGTAATTGTCCCGGATTTAGTAGGTCCTTGAAGGCTGTCAGGGCATTTTGAACAGCTAGCATCTCTTTTTAATTGATATGTAGATGCATTTGGTTTGCGGACCATGTGCCTTGAATTCATCTTCCTGCCATGTGGGCTCCCCAGGCATAATCCGATGCATCCGTTGTTAATGTCTGTGTGGCTGGGGGTAGAGTGAATGGCTGTCCCTTGTTTTGGTGACAGGCCTTCGCCCACCATCGAAACTCCTGTTGCAGGCAGGGAATGAGAGTATCTATAGTTTCCAGGATGTGGCAATATTGAGTCCAAACACTTTTTAGGTACCATTGGAGTTTCCTCATATGCAGTCTTGCATATGGAATTAGTAGAATGCAGGATGCCATGAAGCCCAGAGCCTGCAGAATTTTTCTTGCAGATAACTGGGCCTTTGTTGCCAACATTTTGAAATAGGTAGTCAATTGCCTTTGTTTGTCTGATGTGAGATAAGCCATCTGGGCGTGGCTGGGGGTAAAGTGAATGGCTGTCCCTTGTTTTGGTGACAGGCCTTCGCCCACCATCGAAACTCCTGTTGCAGGCAGGGAATGAGAGTATTTAGAAGTTATGTACTCACCATAACGTTCCATCTGAGTAGGTGTATTCATTTGTCTGCAACCTGTGGGTTATGGATCCGATATCGGATCCGAACCGGCATGGTTTTCCAGCTATGGATCCAAGCTCTCAGCTCCTCCCCTCACCCATAATGCCCTGCTCTACCCTCATGACCTCAGATCGAGTTTGCCAAAGCAACAATACCCTAAAAAGGGTAACAAAGAATATGCAGGAAACTGAAAGGCCAGGGGGATAGGAGGCGGGATGGTTGCAGACAAATGAATACACCTACTCAGATGGAACGTTATGGTGAGTACATAACTTCTAAATCTGAAGTAGGATATTCATTTGTCTGCAACCTGTGGGACAGAGTCCCCAGCTACCTGAATCTTGGGCGCCATCATGGAAGGATATTCGAGCACCGGAGCCAAAGGATGCTCTACCCCTAGATGCAAGATCCAACTTATAGTGGGAAATAAACGTATGAGATGAAGCCCACGTGGCTGCTGCACAAATATCATCTAGAGGAATCCTAGCCTTGAAGGCTGCCGAGGTAGATACTGACCGGGTTGAATGGGCATGAACACCCTCCGGTGCGGCCCTTCCTGAAGCTTGATAAGCCAATAAAATGCACTGTGAAATCCAGCGGGACAGAGAAACTTTAGAGATTGGCTTGCCCAAATTGAATTTTGCAAAGGAAATAAACAGCTGGTCGGATTGCCTATGACCAGCTGTCCTGTTCAGATAAAATCTAAGTTGCCTGTGAACATCTAGTGAATGTAGCTTATATTCACCTTTGTTTTCATATTTAGGGAAGAAAACAGGGAGGTTAATGGATTGATTGATGTTTGCTTCAGAAGCGATTTTAGGAAGAAAGGACGGGTTGGTCCTGAGGGAGACACGGTCCGGATGAAATACCAAGTAAGGAGGTTTAGCTGAAAAAGCTTGAAGTTCAGAAACTCTCTTGGCTGATGTAATGGCTACCAAAAAGGCTGTCTTGTAGGACAAGAATTTGAGATCCACCGTAGCCGCTGGCTCGAAAGGAGGAGCGGTCAAGGCCTGTAGGACCAAAGATCCCAAGGAGGAACTGCTTGTTTTATAGGGGGCCTGAGAAGAAAAGTACCTTTAAGAAATATTTTACACAATTTGGCTGACATAAGAGGATTAGAGTCATGGCCAATGTGATAGTGAGAAATTGCCGCCAGTTGAACTTTGACTGTGGAACTGCTGGCACCATCGTTAAAGAGAGTGGTTAGAAAGTCAAGCACTAAAGGGAGAGGAACCGTGAAGGGATTCAGGCCTTGCCTCCGCCCACAAAGAGAAAGCTTCCATTTGCTTCGTAAACCTTTCTAGTGGATGGTTTATGAGCCGCCACCAAAATAGCCTTTACAGGTGAAGAAATACCGAGTCCTTATCAAGAGTGGAACTGGAGCAGCCAAGCGGTCAGCTTCAGGTTGTCCAGGTTCGGAGGAGGAATGCAGGATGGATGGGATATCAGATCCGGGATGGGATCTAGAATCCAAGGAGGATTCACCGAGTGAGACCTTAGGAAGGGGAACCAGATCTGTCGAGGCCAGAATGGAGCAATGAGAATCATTCTGCAACCCACCCGAGAGGCTTTCTGAAGAACTTGCAGCATCAGAGGCAAGGGTGGATAGGCATACAGAAGACCGGGTGGCCAAGCATGCACCAGAGCGTCTCTTGGGGTACCTCCGGGAGGAGGTATTAGAGCCGAAAAACTGTCGGACTTGGTGTTTGAGGGAGAAGCAAAAAGATCGGATGAAGGGGTTCCCCACCGTGGGAATATGCGTTCCTACTTGACAATTGAGAGACCACTCGTAAGGGGTCAGAATGGTGCGACTGAGCTTGTCCGCCAGGATGTTGGACCGACCCGGAATGTGCGTTGCTATTCGAAAGCGATTGGTGCAGATTGCCCATTCCCAAACTCTCATGGCCTCTCGACAAAGAGGGTAAGACCTTGTTCCCCTTGCTTGTTGATGTACCAGACAACAGACATGTTGTCCGATTGAATCGCAATTGTTCCCAAGGGAAGAAAGTCCTGAAGTGCTAGCAACGCTAAGAGCACTGCTCTCATCTCTAGAACATTGATATGCAGTAAGGTCTCTGAATCGTCCACGTGCCTTGGACGGTCCGGCCCATAAGTGCCCCACCCGAGGCGGGAGGCGTCCGTGGTCACCGTGGCGAGGGGAGAAGCACAAAATGGGCGGCCTTGTGGAGATCCGGGTGGAGCCACCACAAGAGGGACCGCTTGCAAGCCTTGCTGATCGCTATGGGATGATGCATGGGAGAGCAAGGTATGACCACTGTACTAAGAGCCCACTGTAGAATGCATATTGAGCCTGGCAAGAGGAAGAAGTGCTATAGCCGATGCCATGGACCCTAGAGCCCTCAGGACCAACTCCGCTGGAACAGAACTTGAATGGAGAATGGCCCGCACCTGGAGCTGCAGATTTAGAACTCTGTCCGCAGTGAGGAAGGCTCAAACTCCTTGTGTCTAGCCTGGCCCCTATAAAATCTAAGAGCTGTGTGGGCCAGGTTGGACTTTTGTATTTATTGTGATGCCCAGAAAGGGAGCAAGATGGAGAAAGGAGTCTCGCCAATAGAAGTAGATGCCTTGTTGGGCGGTAAGAAGCCAGTCGTCCAGGTAGGGAAAGACCTGCACCCCTGAAGCCTCAGGTGGGCCGCTACCACTGCTAATACTTTGGTGAACACCCTGGGGCTGTGGTGAGACCAAAGGGAAGGACCCGAACTGGTAGTGACTGGCTCCCAGCCGAAGCGGAGAAACCTCCTGAGCGCCTGTCCATCAGGATGTGGTAGTACGCGTCCTTGAGATCTATCGAGCACATCCAGTGATTTTCTCCCAGAAGGGGAGAATAGATTGCAGAGTGACCATTCGAATTTTTCTTTGGGGACTGCCAGATTCAAGAGAGAGAGGTCTAGGATTGGTCTTAGTTCCCCGTCTTTTTGGCACTAAAAGAATCTGGAGTAGAACCCTGATCCGATCTGGTCTGGGGAACGGGCTGGATGGCTCTTTTCTTTAGCAGATGGCCAATTTCTGCCAAAGCGGCCTCCCGTTGACCGGGTGGGACGCGTCTGGGAGGGACTTCAACTTTGGAAGGTGAAGGAAAGGAATGCGATATCCCTGGATATGATTTGGAGAACCCAGCGGTCGATGTTATGGACTCCCATGCCGCTAGGTGCCCCGGAACGTCCCCGACTGCCCCAGAGTAGAGCAGTCGGGCAACCTCAGGGTTGCTGCGGGCCGTTCAGAGAAAGGTTCCCTGGACCCAAGTTTCTGGGAGCCCCTCTGCCTCTAGGGCGGCGTCCTCCCTGTCCTCCTCTGCCACGGAAGGACTGGTTGTCCGAGCAGGCTGGGACTGCTGCGACTTCGAACCACATCTTCTTCTGACCCTTTTGGTTCCTAGAATAGGGCCTCTGGGGTGCAGAGAAGCGGATTCGACGGCAGACAGCGTCTTCCGTCCTTTCGCTCTGGGTCAGCGTCGCAACGGTCTTGCCAAACAGAGCAGAACCATCAAAGGGGCGTTAAAGCGGCGCTTTGAAGGGCTCAGAAAAATCGCGTGACGGAGCCAGGCCTGGCGTCTAGTGACCAGTCCTGTCCCGCAGCTCTAGCGGCGCCCTCCGCTGCATGGGAGAGTAGCCGCAGAAGTATTTGTAACTGACCTAAGAGTGGCCATGGTGGAGTGCAGAACTCTGTCCTCCTCGAAATGGACTCAGGGGATGCAGCGTATTCTTAATAAGATCTCGCTGCATCCGAATAACATGTGCCAAATAGTTCAGCGCCCTTACGAGAAGGTCGCCGAACTGAACATCCGCTTCCCAAGCGGTCCATCATCCGAGACTCCTTGCTCGGTGGGTGGACTGAGGACTCTCCTGAGCCAGTTCCCTCTTTGGCCGCCGTCAACATGGCATCTACCGGAGGCCCCTTACTCCAATGGGTCCGGTCGGATGGCGGACTAAGGATCCTATCCGGTCTTTTGGGAATTGGCTCCACGGTGTCCGGTTCCTTCCACGCCCTGGTGGTAATAAGGTCCACCAGGGGTCGGCAGGGGACACCAAGAGGTAGACGGGCCCGCTTCAAATGCCTCCAAGAACACGGACTCGTCCGAGGAAGACTTGGGGCAGACCACCCCCTTATACGGAGTATTTCCATGATGTCTCCAAAGGAGACATCCTCGGGGTGACCGTGGGGAGCCTTCCCTTCCTCCAAGTCCGTGTCTTCTGTGAGAGACTCGGGAGTCAATGTGCCTCCTTTGCACGTGATGCTTGCGAGGGACCTCCTCTGGGGGCTGTCAGAGGAGTCCTTGCAGCAGCAATTTGCTCCATAGGAGCAACTTGGGGCACAGAAACGGGCTGTCCCAGGGCCGGATGGTGGAAGCCTGGCCCAGTGCAGAGGGAGCGCTGGACGGAGCCGGAACAAGTGCCGGGGTCCGAGACCTCAACAGAGCCCTCTCCACTACATCAAAAGCCGAGGGGAGCCGACCTCGACCAAAGGATCCGACAATCGGCTCCCCTCGATCCGAAGAGTGGACGGAGCCGGCGCCGGGCCGGATCCGGCGACAGTACGCTCCGACACAGACGGCGCCGGGAGCACTGATCCCCGGATCCGGCTCGGATCCAGGCTCCGAGGTCGGGTCCGACGCACTCGAGGGCAGGGTCGGATCCGGTACCAAGTACTATCGGCCGACCCCCGCCCGAAGCTGCTCGGCTCCAGCTGCTCCAACCCGGATAGCGGGTGGGAGAAGGAGCAATAGGCTTAAAAGGGTGTTGAGCTCCCCGGGGGAGGCAAGCACTCCCATCTGCATCTGGGCCTGGATGAACCTTCTCATCATCCGTCCAGATCAGCATCAGAAAGGCTATGAGTGGATCTCGACGAGGCTACCGAGGTAGGCCTGGAGTGCCTCCTCGATAGCCTCGACGGAGATCGGGTCTCCTCCTCCTCAGGACCCGTGAAAAGCACACAGGGGACCGGAGCCGAGAAGGAGGAGACCGAATCGACAACGGAGCCGGGAGAAGCCAGCTTGGCTGGCGGGGCGAAACAGAGGTCTCGGCCCCCGCTTGTGGTGCTTCTCCTCCGGTCCTTACCAGCATCCCTCTCCTCTCCAGAAGCGGGAGGTTGAGTCCCAGGAGCAGGAGGGTGCCACAGGGGAACAACTGTAGCCACAGCTGTTCGAAGGAGCGGAGGCCGGAGCCGAGTCCGGCGGTAAAGACCCGCCAAGACCAGCTTGGACCTCCGCTCCCTCAGTGCCCTGGGGTTGAACCCTGCACAAATGGAACAACCAGATGTGAGGTGTTCAACCCCGAGACACTTAACACACCGAGTGTGGCCATCAGCCGGTGAGAGCTTATGGCCACACTCGAGTTTGAAAAAATAGATTTAGGCTGATCAGCCATAATCTATAACTACTAAAAGCTACTAAAAGTAACTTAAAACAAAAAGACACACAGGCCTAACACACACACTCTACGCAACAGCGAGGCGAGGGAAAAAAATTACTTAATTTAACTCAAATTAAACTTTTAGAAAGGGAAACCTAAACTTTCACACAGAATCACTCAAAGAACCAAAAATTTTCTGATTTTACAAGTAATAAAATACCACTTAGCTGAGAGCTATGTACCCAAATCCAGTCACCAGCGCGGCAAACGAGATCTGAGGTCATGAGGGTAGAGCAGGGCATTATGGGTGAGGGGAGGAGCTGAGAGCTTGGATCCATAGCTGGAAAACCATGCCGGTTCGGATCCGATATCGGATCCATAACCCACAGGTTGCAGACAAATGAATATCCTACTTCAGATCTATAGTTTCCAGGATGTGGCAATCTTGAGTCCAAACACTTTTTAGGTACCATTGGAGTTTCCTCATATGCAGTCTTGCATGTGGAATTAGTAGAATGCAGGATGCCATGAAGCCCAGAGCCTGCAGAATTTTTCTTGCAGATAACTGGGCCTTTGTTGCCAACATTTTGAAATAGGTAGTCAATTGCCTTTGTTTGTCTGATGCGAGATAAGCCATCTGGGCAATTGTATTTAAGCTTGCACCCAGGAATATTATCTCTTGAGGGGGTACTAGTCTTGATTTCCGTTCACTGACTGTGTACCCTAGGCATGGTAGTAATCTCTTTACGAAAGTACAGTTTTGTACCTACCATAAATGTAGATGTTCGAGGATCCACATTGCTGCAGTCCTAACTATTGGGTAGTCCGCTGTCCAGTCGGCCCGAATACCAAAGTATATGGCTGACGTCGGTCACGGCGCATTAGACTGACGTCAGTACGTCAGGGTACTAATGCGCATGACCGACGTCATATCCTCAGTCTTTTCTTGCCCCAGATGTCAGAAGACCCTAAAAAGACAAGGCCAAAACCAAAACACACCAAACATACCTGCACCAAAAACATATACAATATATACAAAGGTACCAGAATATAATCTCACCTACACAACCACCCCTAAATACAGAGGGGAAGGAGGGAGGGTATTGGACTGCAGCAATGTGGATCCTCGAACATCTACATTTATGGTAGGTACAAAACTGTACTATGTTCTTCATTCCACATTGCTGCAGTCCTAACTATTGGGTAGAATCCCAAAGCAGAGGTAAGGTAGGCTGGCAAATCATAAGGAAGCAGGAGCTGATAACATGCCTTGCAAAATAGCTGTGGCAAAACCAGCCCTAGACTTAGAGTAGAGAGGAAGGTGGTAATGCTTAGAGAAAGTATGCACTGAACTCCAAGTAGCTGCCTCCAAAATATCCTTAGTTGCCACCCCACTTAGAAATGCTGTTGAAGTGGCAGTAGCCCTAGTGGAATGAGGCCTAATCCCAGCTGGAATCTCTTTGCCATGATGGGAATAACAAAATGCAATGCAAAACCCAATCCACCTAGAAATAGTTTGTTTTGACACAGGCTTGCCCTGCGAACTCAAAGCAAAAGAAACAAACAACTGCTGAGACTTTCTAAAATCCTTAGTCCTGCTTAAATAATAACGCAATTGCCTGTGTACATCTAAAGTGTGCAAAATTTTTCCCCTTTATTTTGGGGATCTGCATAGAAAGTAGGCAAATGAATAGTTTGGTTTAAAGCCACACTAGAAACCACCTTAGGCATAAAGGAAGGATTAGTACGTAATGATACCCTAACCTTATGAAAAAGCAAAAAAGGCTCAACCGCCATAAGGGCCTGTAACTCAGAAACCCTTCTTGCAGAAGTAATGGCCAACAAAAAAGCAGTCTTCCATGACAAGTATTTCAGGTCAGCAGTAGCTGCAGGCTCAAAAGGTTGTAGAGTAAGTTTCTCCAACACAAAATTGAGACCCCAAGCAGGAGTAGGAGCTCTACGTGGGGGTCTTATATTCTTTGCCCCCCTAAGAAATTGCTTGAATAAAGGATGTGAAAACAATGGTGGGTCACAATCATAGTGAGCTGAAATTGCTGCAGCATGAATCTTAATGGAAGAGAAAGACAAACCTTTGTCCAATAACTCAGTAAGATATTGAAGAGCCACACTCAAATTAGGCTCCGAAATCTCCAAATTCTGTGCTGCAGTCCAAAATAAAAATCTCTTCCATTTTTCTGCATACACTTTCCTTGTACTAGGTCTTCTGGCTTCCATAATCACATTTAAAACCTGTTGAGGAAGTTGAGACCTGCTGTCTTTCAAAACAGAATATGCCAGGCTGTTAGATGAAGAGTTTGAAGCTTGACATTGAGCAGATGACCGTCCCTCTGAGACAATAGGTGTGGAATCAAGGGTAAAGGCCATGGAGGCTTCCTTACCAGACTCCTCAGTAATGGGTACCAGTGCTGCCGAGGCCAATCTGGAGCTATTAAAATCATCCTTGGCTTGTCTTGTCTGACCTTTAGAAGCACCTTTGGGAGAAGAGGCAGAGGTGGAAAAGCATACACATGAAGATTTTTCCAACTGAAAGAAAGAGCATCCACTTTCCAAGCTGTGTGATGAAATCCCTTCGTGCAAAACTTTGGCAGCTGGTGGTTTAGTGGAGAAGCGAACAGATCTATGTCTGGAGTTCCCCATGACACTGTCAATTTCTGAAATACATGAAGATCCAGTTTCCACTCGTGGGGATCCATGATTTGTCTGCTTAACACATCTGCTAAGGAGTTCTGTGCTCCCGGCAGAAACCTTGCCTGAAGAGATAGTTGCAAGCTGAGCGCAGTCTCCCATAAAATCATTGCTTGCCTGCACAATGGGTAAGAATGTGTTCCCCTTGTTTGTTGATGTACCACATGACAGTTGTGTTGTCTGTTAGAATCAACACCTGCCCTGGAAGAAGTAACTCCTTGAAAGCCATTAATGCAAACTGGACTGCTAACATCTCTTTCATGTTGATATGTAGATGCTGTAGTCTGGCAGGCCACTTGTCTTGTATCCACTTTCCATCTAGATGAGCTCCCCAAGCAATGTCTGAGGCATCTGTCGTTAGAATCTGACTTGCCTCTGGCCGGGTCACAGAGAGTCCCTTGTTTAGGTGACATTCCTGAGCCCACCACAAAAATTCCTTTTGAATGCAAGGTATTATTTGAATGACAGTGTCCAAATCCTGGCAGTGCTGTGTCCATAGATTTTGAGATACCATTGTAGCTTCCTCATATGCAGTTTGGCATTGGGAAGCACCAGAATACAAGATGCCATGAACCCTAAGGCTTGAAGGACTGTCCTTGCAGTCAGCCCGGACTGAAGAGATAATTGATGGAAGTAACTGGAAAGATTCTTTTGTTTGTCCGGGGTTAGAAAGGCCATCTGGGCTGCTGTATTCAGTCTCACACCCAGAAAGCACATGTCTTGAGAGGGTACTAGACTGGACTTTATTTCGTTCACAGAATACCCTAGGCATCTTAGCACTGCTATGACATATTCCAAATGCTGTAGAAGGTCTTCCTTTTCTTGAGCCAGAATCAGGCAGTCGTCCAAGTAAGGATAGATTTGAATTCCTTTTAGCCTGAAGTAAGCTATCACTGGAGCCAGAACCTTTGTGAATACTCTGGGCAGTAGATAAGCCAAAGGGCAATGCAGAGAACTGATAATGAGAATTTCCAGCTCGAAAACGCAGATACTTTCTGCAACTTAGTCTTATAGGCACATGAAGGTAAGCTTCCTTGAGATCTAAAGTTACCATCCAGTGATCTTTGCCCAGTAGAGGTAAAAGCTGTTGTAACGTCAACATTATGAACTTTGGAATGTCCAGATAAGTGTTGAGGATAGATAAATCCAAAATTGGTCTCCACGTGTTCCCCTTCTTTGGTACTAGGAACAGGCGAGAATAAAATCCTAGGCCCCTTTCTGGCACAGGAACTGACTGAATGGCTCCTATTTGGAGTAACAGAGAAATTTGTCTGCGAGCCTCTGTTCTTTGTAGAGGAGGAATGTCTGGCATGCCTTTGAAAGGAGGCAAGGTAAGGAAATAAAACCTGTAACCGTGGTGAATGATATCCAGAACCCATTTGTCTTGGGTAATTAAATCCCAATTTTCTTTGAAAAGAGACAGTCTTCCTCCTAGAGGTGCCGCCAGGCGAGAAGGTACTGGCAGCTGAAAAGGCAGGTCATTGAGTCTGCTTACGAAAGGACTGACCCCTGCCCTCACCAGAAGTCTGAGCAGGTGAACTCCCTGTCCTAGGCCTAAAAGAACCTTGAGCTCTGCCCCTACCACGTCTAGACCTACCCCTAGACTGGGAATCATAAGCAGGATAAGTCCATCCCTTAGCAGGCCAATTTCTACTAAACTTGGAGGCTGCACCTGCAAAAATCCTTAACATTTTGCATAGACTTAGCCTTGTCCTCCATTTTCTTTAAAACTGCTTCCACAGGCGAACCAAACAACACATCAGACTGTAAAGGAGCATCCAAAATCCTTGTCTTAACATGCTCAGCTAAGTTCTGATCTCTCAACCAGGCGTGCCTACGAAGAACAGAACCAGTGGCAGCCACCCTGGAGGAGGCCTGCACAGCATCAAAACCACATTGCAAGGAATGTTTACCCACTTGTTCAGACACATGAACTAAATCCTGCAACTCTTTACACTCAATACCTTCCGCCAGAGCATCCACCTTAGATTTCAACTGTGAAAGAAGATAATTCTGATATTTTAACATGTGAAACTGACAATTCAACGCCCTCATGGCTAAAGTGGAAGAAGTATACACTTTCTTTCCCCATCTATCCAAAGCCCTTGCCTCTTTATCAGGAGGGACAGGATTTTTAACAACTGAGGCCTTCACACCTTTAGGCCCCTGAGAGACAGTTTCCGGGTCTGCCCTAGGACTCTTAAAAAGATACTTAGGAGCATCAGGCACCCTATAATACCTATCCGGTTTAACTGGGGCAGGAGGCAAAGAATCAGGATTCAGGGAAGCCTCTGCAAAAACATCTTCCACCACATTCAAAACAGGAGGTATAGCTAAAGGCCTATGCTGGGGTAAAAACAAGAATTCCCTAAGCCTTTTCCTGGAATCAGAGAAATCTTGCCCTTCCCATTTAAAATGCTCCCTCATGGAATGCAGAGTCTCTGAAAATGAAAAATCCTCAGGAGGAGAAGCTGAAGGAGTAGAATCATCCACATCAGAATCAGAATAAGGAGGGTACTCCTGCAAGTCAGCCGAAGACTCAGAAGCCTCCGAGCATTGCTCAAAACTCTCAAACTCAGGTTCCACCCTAGGCCTCTTATCAGGAGGGGGCATAGAACCCCTTATCATAGTAATCAAATCCTCTGCCATTTTAAGCATATGTTTCTTAGGCAAAGACCCTGAGGCACTAGGAGAAACCCCCACTGAAGCAAAACTTGGCCTGCCCCTCAAAGAGGCCTTGGAAACAGAAGGGGAGGCTCTAACCACCTTAGGAAGAGAAGGAAGAACGGCCACCTGAGAAGCCCCCTCAGCCTGGCCTACTTCCTGAGAGGATACATCCTGTAACAGTAAAGTCTCTCCCTGAGACTCCAAAGAAACACCTGGCAAAACCTCCGGCTCCACTGAGCCCTCTAAAGAACCGGCGCCTGGGACTGTCGGTTCTTCCACCTAGGCTTTGCTGCTTTGTCCTTGCATTTTTAGCGAAGCGGCGTCGGAGCATCCGACGGCATTTTATAATTACAACGCTTCCCAAACACTAACCTGGCACAGTCTAACCTTCTCTTAATAGTGCGTTTGTTAAATCTAGCACAAGTGCGCATCCAACAACGCCGTGCTCAGGCCCTAAACAAGGTATACACAAAGTATGGTAATCCCTATGAGGTATCTGTTTCCCACAAGAAATACAGTTATTCACTTTTTCTGACATCCGGTTAAATACTGAGGCAAGAAAAAACAAAATATTCCCCAACGGGTACTTAGCCAACTTTGATTCGGTCTGAAACTCTGACTTCAGAAACTTTCAGAACGCCAACCTGCACTCGCAAAATTGCTTCTGCATCGGACCATGCGGCAAAAAAGACTGAGGATATGACGTCGGTCATGCGCATTAGTACCCTGACGTACTGACGTCAGTCTAATGCGCCGTGACCGACGTCAGCCATATACTTTGGTATTCGGGCCGACTGGACAGCGGACTACCCAATAGTTAGGACTGCAGCAATGTGGAATGAAGAACATCGCCAGATGCTGTAGTAAAATGTCCTTGTTCTCTGCTTGAATGGGGCAGTCGTCCAAGTAAGGATATATTTGTATTCCTCTTTGTCTGCAGAATGCAATTACTGGTGTCAGGCACTTTGTGAAGATCCTGGGCGCAGCAGATAAGCCAAAGGGCAGTGCAGAGAATTGGTAGTGCATTGAGCCAGCTTTGAATCTGTATCTTCTGCATGTTTGTCTGATTGGGACATGCAGGTATGCCTCTTTTAGATCTAAAGTCACCAGCCAAGCCTTCTTGCCCAACATGGGTAGAAGCTGATGTAGAGACAACATTTTGAATTTTGGAATATCCAGATATGTGTTTAGAATAGGTAGGTCCAGTATTGGTCTCCAGGCTTTGTCCTTACTGGGTACCAAGAACAGTCTTGAATAGAATTCTTGTCCCTGATCTTGCTCTGGTACTTGTTGAATGGCCCTCATGTCCACGAGCGATGAGACTTGTTTTTGTGCCTCTGCCCATTGATGTTTTGGCAGTTCTGGCCAACCGTTTGCCCTTGGCAGGGTATGGAAGTGAAACTTGTAGCCATGAGACACTATGAATTTATCAACAATTTCTGTTTAAGCAGTGACATAATATATTGCTGATATTTGAGCATATGAAACTAACAATTTAAAGTCCTTACAGCCAAAGTAGCAGAAGTGTAAATCTTTTTCCCCATCTGTCCAGTGCCCTATAATCCCTGTCAGAAGGAGTAGGGTTTTTTGCAGTGGAAGCCTTGACCCCTTTGGGACCCTGAGAGATAGTTTCCGGGTCAGCAGCAGGGATTTTGAAAAGGAATTTATGTGAATCAGGAACCCAGTTGTATCTGTCCGGCTTAACAGGAGCTGGAGGTAAAGAGTCAGGAGTCAGACTGGACTCTGAAAATACATCATCTACAATATCTAACACAGGTAGAACAGCAAGGGGCCTGTGCTGAGGTAGTAAAAGGAAGTCTCTGAGCCCTTTCTTAGATTCTGAATAATCTTGGCTCTCCCAGTGGAAATGCTCCCTCATGGTATGCAGAGTTTCCCCAAAAGAATAATCCTCAGGAGGAGAGGCTGAAGGGATAGATTCTTCAGCATCAGAATCAGAATCCTAGGGAGGAAGAGAGTATTCCTGATCAGAAGAGAAATCAGAAGAAATGGAAACCTGATCTGAAGATTCATATTCTGTCTCTCGCCTAGGCCTCTTATCAGGAGGGGGATGGGAACCCCTGATCAAAGTAATTAGGTCTTCGGCCATTTTGAGCATTTGTTTTTTTAGGCATGGAGGCCTGTCCATGGGGCTGTTGTACTGGTTTCTTTGTCTTTAGAGGAGCTTTAAGTCTTTGCCTTTGAAGCTGAAGTCGTTTTAACATATAACTGTGTAGGCCTGAAAACACCCTCAGAAGCCGATGCCTGCTCAACGGCTCCGGACCCATCTGAGGGAATAGTTTCCGAGGTTCCAATACCTTGAGTTTCCAGCGGCCTAGTCGGCTCCACGTGGGAGTCAGAAGCAGCCTGCGGCTCTAAAGTAGCGGGAGTCAGGGGCTGCGAAAGTGCCTCACTGAGAACCGGCGCTTGGCTTAGAAGAAGCCTCGTTAGTTTTAGACCTCGGATGCCTGTCCTTTTCTTTTTCTTTGCGTTTCTCGTGAATTCCGGTAGTCAGATGGCTATCCGACGACATTGTATAGTTATATCTTCTGCCAAAATAGTGAAATGCAAAATCGTACCGACACTTAATAGTGTGTTGGTTAAATCTAGCATAAAACCAACAACTAGCAACATCATGGTCAGGGCCTAGGCAAGAAATACAGAAAGAATGAAAGTCCTTATGAGGTATTTGCTTCCCACAAGAAATACAATTATTAACTTTTTCTGACATCGGTCTGGAGCAAGAAAAAAAGTTTCACCAACGGGGTACTTAGCTTTTTAGTGAAGACTTTGGATCTGAAATTCGAACACGAAAATCTCAGGAGTCGGCCGACCGGCACTTGCGAACTGCTTTTGCGTCGGGCACCGCGTGGCAAGAAAGACTGAAGAAAATGGCGTCGGCTGCATCTTTTATACCCCTGGCGCACTGACGTCAGGGAAGAGGCGACAGCAACCGACGCCGGACCTAGACTTTGGAATTCAGGCCGACTGAGGGTAGCCTGCCAGCAGGATAACCCAATTGTAATGACTGCAACAGTGAAACAAGAAGAACATCTGGCTTTCTCTTGATGAGCATGGCTAACACAGCAGAAAAAGTTACTGACTCTCCTATCAATGAAAAACATTTGTAAAAGAACATTTTGGCTTGCTGAGAACTGGTTTCTCTGGATTGAGATAATGTTGCAGACAAAGAAGGCTTCAATACATGAAAAGTATGTTTTCATCAAGGACAAAGTTTTAAAACTATAAAAAATACTTTTGTGTTGACATTTTTTGTAATCAGAGTCAGCTGAGGAAGTGTAGTGTGTCTGACAGTATTCTGTGTTATAAAGAAAATGTTTACAATCTAACAGTAGTGCTTGGTCGGCTGGTTTCAATAAATCTGTCATTATAAGAATATACAGTTGTACAGTTTGTGTGCGCCACCTGCTGCTAATTCAATCTAACAGAGGTGAGCCAGGCCTAATTCGGACCCTTTTAAATATTCGTAAAATTACTACGACAAGCACTGGTTAATATTTTATTGGTGCCAACCTCAATATAGTCAGTCTTGAACAGCTCAGCAGTATCAGGAACTTCCAAGTTGGTGAAATAAGATTTCGTCTTTCCATCTGCTCTGAGACAGTCACCAGCATTTTTGACAGAGGGAGTTTCTAGTTTAAAGTTATAGCCTACAGACTTAATCACTCGTTAGCTATTTCTGAAAATGGTAAGCCTCTTTCTGAAAAAACATGGATATCAGCAAGGATATAAGTATAAGTGCTAGATGCACACATTCTGTGACCATAGACTTAAACCAGACTCCTAATGAAGTTTGGACATTATAACATCAGTGGTATACACAATCCAGTAGTGATGTTAAATGTAATACAGCATTGTTTGTTATAAATACAAGTGACAAAGTTTATATGTGTAAATACAGTCATTGAAGCAGAGAACTACCTCGCAAGGTGAAACAATAAAGCCTCGGAGGGAATTAATGCAGCAAAACACTTTTATTGAAGTATAGAAAACACCATTAACGTAGTTAAAAATCCGTTTTCATTTCAACAACTTCATCAGATGTGGGCTGAAGCATAACTCATCATGTTAAATACTCAAAAATAAATGACATCATAAATTAATTATCCAATGAAGATCCACTAAAATTCAGTCACATGTTTTCCATCAGTCCTTTTGTAACAAAGAATCGAAACCTGACACAACCTTGTTAGCCCAGTATCCTGGTACCTGTTTAAGCCCAGCACACATCAAGGTTGCAGGTGAAAGTGGTTAAGCTACTCAAATGCCTGATTCCCCAGATAGCATCACTCCTGAGAAGTTGCCACACAAACCAATAATGGTACCTAGCAGCCATAATTCAAACTGAAAAGAAACTGAAACCACCAGTAACAGGAAGCAGTCCTGCTATGTTTGTGGTAGTGTGAAGACAGTTTCAGCTGGAAAATACTTATTTAAATGCCATGAATTTCTGTGTCGTGTTGGCCATTTCAAGCAATTTGTTGTCAGGTGGCAACTAACAGCCAACTCCAAAAAAGAATCAATTTATTTTTTAAAATGACGGGTCGGATCTAAGGGCACGGGCATATAATATAAGGCATTCCTAAGCTGTCTGTAGGCCTCTGTTAAGTAGTATTCCATGTCCATAACTACGACCGCTCCCCTTTGTCAGCAGGAACAATGACTATATTATGGTTATCTTGAAGCTCATGAAGCATTTGTTGTTCAGCCTTAGATAGATTGTGGTCCAACATACGAGACTCATACCCATAAAAATGTAGATCTTTAAGAACAGAATTTTGAAAAATTGCCACATATTTATCCATGGGAGGTTGAAAATCCGATTTTTTAAAACTAAAGTCAGTAGATAATTGAGAGGTATCCTGTGAACCAAATAATGGTTTCAAGTTCAACAGCCAACAGAATGACAGAACATCTTTAACCACAGAATCTTCATGAACATAAAAATAATCCCTTATTCAAAAGTTTAATGGCAGTTTCAGATAGTGTAACAGAAGAAATGTTAAGGACATTAGAACATTCTTTGTTTGGGGATGATCATTTGCAGTAATGTTTCCAAAATTTTCGACACTTGCTATGTTTTCTCCCACCTCTCAGTGTCCTAGATCTAAAGAGGCCGTAACATTCTTCTGTTTTTTATGGGCTGGGGACCCCTGAGTAAGCCCTTTTTCCATCTCAGCCATGGAGGATTCCTCCCCTGAAGTACTGCTATAATCGGATTTGGATTTTTTGAGTATTGATCTGGGTCTTTTTCTCCTGGGCCTGGCCATCCTGTTCTTCCCACCCGAAAAAGTAACACTTTTCTTAAATCCAAAGGGTTTGCCCTGCTTGTAACCCCTTAAATCCCTTTGAAATGTATGCAATTTTTTATTTCTAAGATTTTTTCCATAGCTAATAGATCCTTAGATAATTTTTGAAGACAATCCTGATACAATTTCTGACCTTCATATACTTTAATGTCATTACAAATCCGTTGAGTTTCTGATATATTAATCTGTATTGAATGTTCATAAAAAGATGATAGTATTCTGACAAAGGACAGTTGCATCCTGCTGTGCTTATGTCCATTGTTCATGTAAAATTTGGTCAGGATTACTGACATAAGGTTAGAACCTAATTCTGAGGCCCCTAGGAGTTATGTTTTTGGCCTCATAGGCCTTAAACAATTTAAGATGCCAAACTGAATTACGTAAGCTTGTCATGCTTTTAGTTAACTGTGAAAAAAGTTTCTTGCATACATCAGTCGGATCCCTAGTGTCCCCTACAAGTTATTACAGTACTTTAACATTACAGTTTCTGACAGGATGCTAGAACAGGCAGAGCATGACAACGAACATATTTTTAAGTAGACAGAATTTCAGACCTTATGGGCAGAGACAAAAACAGACTGTGGGAAGTTAAAAGGGAGGGGCAAGGGATTACATTACCTTTGAAAATCAAATCAACAGTAGACATTCTTACAGAATGCGAGTAAAGATGACAAGGTTATTCATTACATTTTGATACAGTCAGAGACTGTGAAAGAATACATATAAAGTTCTGAGAGAGGGCAGGTTTCAAAAGTAAACAGTTCTTGTCACAAAAAGTAAAATTTCTAGGACAATTTTTGACTTGCATAAGGCAGATCAAAAAGAAGAGTCACACAGAGGAAAATGCATTTAAGGTGTTAAAGCAGAGTTTGGTACAGGCAACGAAGCTGATAGCTCCCACCAGTAAAATTACATTTTGTTTTGCAAATAGCAATATAGAAGGATACACACTTTCAGTGGTGTTATTACAGTCTTGGCCATAACAGGCAACTCAGGCAATAGGTTACTTTTTGTAGCAGGAAAATGAAATGATCCTTGCATTAAACAATTTTAGGCCAGTTGCTGGGGAATAAGACAGAGCATCTGACAATGTTCTTGGGGGTTATAATTCAAGCTCCATATATGACAATTAAAACTTTTCTAATGACAGTGAGCTAAACAAAATCATTGAAGGGGTTAGTCAGACATTCCTACAGTGTATGTGAATGGTTGAATGGTGCACGTTAATGAAAAGATGGGAAGTAATACACTTGGTCTGCAATAGTGACATTGCAAAAGAGAGACAAACCAGTTTTGGTTGTTACCAGGATACATGTCAGCACAAAGCGCTGAGCTAGAAGCTGCAAAATATGTTTTGCAGCATTTACATCCAGTAAATATTTACAGCAACAGTGCTTAGGTAGTAAATTCTCAGTGTACATATGGCAACGTGGGCTAGAAGAGGGTTCACTGAGAGTGCAGGACTGATTCAAAGTACAAGCTGCAAGGACAGTTCAGTATTTTAAACTTAAAAGTAAAGCATCAACAATGGCAGGAAGTATGCCAAGAAATAGCCAAAGAGCAAAGTAAAGGAATTAACTGGACCAAAGAGCACAGAATGTAAACTAAAAGATTTGCCAAAAATTAGTAACAGGAATAGAGTTGTAGTAAACCAGACAACCATGTTAGATGTTCCAAATTTAAAAGTAAGGACAGCTCCAAAAAAAAAAGTGTAGGTATACAACAGACAGGATCAAAACCAGTAGGGGGTCAGTGACTGCAATAATCACAGTAGCTAGGAAATACATTTGCAGTACAAAAGCATATAAATGGCTTCCTACGGAATTGGAAGGAACCGGTTATGTAGGGCATGTAATACCATCAATGACTATAACTAAAGAACTACCTAAAGGTAAAATAAGAAATGCCAGGAGAAAGAGAGAATTAGAAAACAGTATTGGTACATTAGATCAATCACAGATCTGCAGTCTTGACATAAATGCAGCAGCAGCAAAAAGGTCTTTGTGCTCTGATCAGTGAGGAGTGCTGTACTTATATTCCAGACAAGACAGAATCCACGAAGCAACATTTAAGTAAATACAACTAATATCTGAAAAGGCTAGAAAGACCTGGAACAGTGATGGAAGTGATTTTCGGAATGCTGAAAAAACATTACAGTTTAATTGCTATAGCAACCATTATCTTGTTGATCATAATAAGTGCACATATGTTACACTTTATATTAAAATAAAGACGGTCAATAGAGTAAGTGGTAAAAAAAGTAACAACCTATGGAGACATGATTTTTCTGTAAGACTCAGTTTAATTTAAATTTGGATTCAAAAATTTTTGGTTTTCAAAACAAAAAGGGGGAATTGATAGAATTATATAAAGTAAAACTAGTTTTCCCTCGTAGAAATGGCATGTATGTGTTTTGGTCTCACAGTAATAGCATGTATTGGCAATACTGCTGTCTCTCATACTGACAGTGTGATATTTTAGGAACAGCATACAAAATACAGAGCCTGCATATTCAGGAAGAAACAACAAGAATGTGCTAGCATGACATATTGTAAAACAAAAAAATATTGATGTTTTTCCTTCACAAGTAACAGAGGTCTGGTAAGTATAACAAAGTACAGTTTTGTACCTACCATAAATGTAGATGTTCGAGCGCTAATACAGCTGCAGTCATAACAGATGGGTTATCCTGCCGTCAGGCGGGTCCTGATGCGGTAATTCCAAAGTCTAGGTCCAGCGTCGGTTGTCGTCGCTTCTTCCCTGACGTCAGTGCGACAGGGGTATAAAAGAACCAGCCGACGCCATGTTCTTCAGTTTTTCTTGCCCCAGATGTCAGGTGCCCCCAGAAGGAAGGCAATACATAAAATTATGAAGTAATGCAATGCAATATAATCAAAAACAGTAGTTGCAAGCAAATACACCATAAAAGAATACCCCTAGAGGGGAAGGAGGGAGGGACTGCAGCTGTATTAGCACTCGAACATCTACATTTATGGTAGGTACAAAACTGTACTATGTTCATCGTGCATACAGCTGTAGTCATAACAGATGGGTAGAATCCCAAAGCTAAGAAAAGGGTGGTAGGCACTAGGTGGAACTAGGAGGAGCCAAAATGCCCTGCAAAACTGCAGTGGCAAAGCCTGCTCTAGATTTGGAGTATAATGGTAGGTTGTAGTGTTTGGAGAAGGTATGCACAGAACTCCAAGTGGCTGCTTCCAAGATATCCTTGGTAGGAACTCCTCTGAGGAAGGCTGCAGAGGTGGCTGTGGCCCTGGTGGAGTGAGTTCTAATGCCTGTAAGAACAGTTTTGCCATGAAAGGAATAGCAAAAGCGTATGCAGTGGGCTATCCATTTTGAGATTGTCTGCTTGTACATTGGCTTTCCTGGAGTTCCTACCGCATAGGCCACAAAGAGCTGTTCTGATTTTCTGAAAGGCTTTGTTCTGTCCAAATAATAATGCAGTTGCCTGTGGATGTCCAAGGAATGTAGTAATCTCTCCCCTTTGTTTTGAGGATTGGGATAAAAAGTAGGTAAATGTATGGCCTGATTTAAAGCTACCCTGGATACCACTTTAGGCATAAAGGAAGGGTTGGTTCGTAATGAAACTCTGTCCTGATGGAGGATGATAAAAGGCTGGACAGCCATGAGGGCCTGTAGTTCTGAAACTCTACGAGCTGAAGTGATAGCCAGAAGGAAAGCGGTTTTCCAGGACAAATATTGCAAATCTGATGAAGCAGCTGGCTCAAAAGGAGGCAAAGTCAGTTTTTCCAGAATGAAATTTAGATCCCAAGCAGGTATTGGTTGTTTCCTTGGAGGTCTTAAATTCTTAGCCCCTCTGAGGAATTGTCTTAAAAGAGGGTGAGAGAATAAAAGGAGGATCAGTGTTGTATTCTGCAGAAATGGCTGAGGCATGGATTTTGATGGAGGAGAAAGTCCACTGCTTAGCAGTTCAGCCAAATATTGTAGTATTTGAGGTAAATTCAGTTTTCCACGGCACTGGCCCTTTTCCTCATTCCAAACACAAAAACGTTTCCATTTTGCAGAGTAAGCTTTTCTAGTTGATGGCCTTCTGGCCCCCAAAATGACATCCTGCACCTCCTTGGAGAGCAGGGCCTGCTGTGATGCTAAGGAATCTTCCATGCGGCTAGATTGAGTGTTTTCAGCTGACTGTGAAGAGTTTTGAAGCTGTGCTGAGTCAGAAGAAGAGGCATTAGAGGCAGGGTCCATGGAGGAGAATGAGTCAGGCTCCTCAGGAGTGGGTACCAGTGTTGCCTTGGCCAGTCCGGAGCAATGAGGATCATCTTTGGTCTGTCTGCTCTGGTCTTCAATAGGACTTTGGGCAGCAGAGGAAGAGGCGGGAAGGCATAAACTGTCATTGATGTCCAGCTGAAAGAGAGAGCGTCCACTCTCCAGGCCTTTAGGTGGAAGGTCCTCGAGCAGAATTTTGTCAATTGATGATTTTTGTGGGAGGCAAAGAGATCTATGTCTGGCCTTCCCCATTCTTGGATTATTTCTGTAAAAACTTTTGGATGCAACATCCATTCGTGTGGATCTGTCATATTCCTGCTTAGGTTGTCTGCCAGCGTGTTTTCCTTGCCTGGCAAGTACTGTGCTTGAAGTTCCATTTGTAAGTCCATGGCCATGTTCCAAAGTGATATGGCCAGTCTGCATAGGGGATAAGAATGTGTTCCTCCCTGCTTGTTTATGTACCACATAACTGTGGTGTTGTCCGTTCTTATCAATAGTTGACCTGGTTGTAGAAGGTCCTTGAAAGCCATAATAGCATTTATTACTGCTAGCATTTCTTTTGATTGATGTGAAGGTGCTTTTCTTTTGGGACCATTTGCCCTGAATGCACCGGGTCTGTCATGTGCCCCAGCGAGTCCGAGGAGTCTGTTGTGATGACTTGATTTGCTTGAGGCTTGCTGAATGGAAGACCTGTGTTTGCTTGACATGCTTGAGCCCACCACAGAAATTCCTTTTGCAGACATGGAAGTAGTGGTATTATTGTTTCCAAACTGTGGCTGTGTTGAGACCATATGTTTTTTAGGTACCATTGTAGTTTTCTCATATGCAGCTTTGCACATGGGATTAGCAAGATGCAAGATGCCATGAACCCCAGGGCCTGCAGGATTTTCCTTGCAGTCAGCCTGGTGCAATTTGCCAATGTTTTGAAGTATTGAATTAGTTGCCCCTGTTTCTCTGGCGTGAGGTAGGCCATCTGGGTGTTTGTGTCCAAATTGGCACCCAGGAAAATTATTTTCGTATTAGCCTTGATTTCTCTTTGTTGACTGTGTATCCCAGAGAGTTTAATAACATTATTACATAAGCCAGATGTTTCAGAAAAATGTGCTTGCTGTCCGCTTGGATCAGGCAGTCGTCCAAATAAGGGTATATTTGTATCCCTTGAAGTCTGCAGTAGGCAATTACTGATGCCAGGCATTTCGTGAATACTCTGGGCACAGTAGATAAGCCAAAGGGCAATGCAGAGAATTGATGATGGGTTGAACCTGCAAGAAATCTGAGGTATCTTCTGCAATTTTGTCTGACTGGGACATGCAGGTGTGCCTCCTTGAGGTCCAATGTTACCAGCCAAGACTCCTTGCCCAGCATGGGAAGAAGTTGCTGTAGAGTGAGCATCCTGAATTTTGGTACGAGTAGGAATGTGTTTAAGATGGAAAGATCCAAAATAGGTCTCCAGTCTTTTCCCTTCCTTGGCACCAGAAATAGCCTGGAATAAAAACCTTGACCTTGTTCGTGTGTAGGTACCTCTTGAATAGCTTTCATGTTTATAAGATCTGAAATTTGCTTTTGTACCTCTGCCCTTTGATTGTGTGGCAGTTTGGCATGCCTCTCATTTTTGGAAGGGTATGAAAGTGGAATTTGTAGCCTCTGTTTATAATGTCCAGGATCCATTTGTCCTTTGTAACAACATGCCAATTTGTTGAGAATAGTGCCAGCTTTCCTCCTAAGGGGGCTGCCATTTGAGACCTGGTTGGCCTGCAAAGGGGAAAGTCATTGGGTTTGCTTTCTGAAAGATTGTGAGTTGTCCTCACCACCTCTTGGTGTAGGAGCTTGCCATTGTCTGCCTCTGTACGATCCTTGTGGTTGTCCTCTGCCCCTCGGGTGCCTGTATCTGCCTCTTTGGTGTCTGTCCGTGGCAGGAAAGGACCAGTTTTTGGAAGGCCAATTTCTACTAAAACGTGGTGGTTGAACCTGCAGAAATTCTTTCACAGTTTGCATTGATTTAGCTTTTTCCTCCATTTTTCGTAATACTTCCTCAGCATTTGCCCCAAATAGTACATCCTTTTGAAGAGGGGCGTCTAGTAATTTAGCTTTGACATGATCAGGCAAGGTTTGTTCCTTGAGCCAAGCATGCCTGCGTATGACTGAGCCTGTAACAGCAGCTCTACATGAGGCCTCTAGAGCATCAAAACCACATTGTAAGGTATGTTTACCCACTTGTTCTGCACTATGCATCAAATCCTGCAACTCCTTCAAGTCTGGTTGTTCAGGTTGTGACATTTTACTTTTCAATTGGGATAACAGAAACTGCTGGTATTTTAGCATGTGAAACTGACAGTTTAAGGCCCTCATGGTTAAGGTAGCCGAGGTATATACCTTTTTCCCACCTTTCTAAGGAATCTCTCTCGAAGGCAATGGATTTTTGGCAATGGAAGCCTTAACTCCCTTGGGTCCCTGTGAGATGGTTTCTAGGTCAGCAGCATGGCTTTTGTAAAGAAACTGGTGTGAGTCAGGAACCCTGTAGTACCTGTCAGGCTTAACTGGAGCTGGAGGTAGAGAGTCCAGGTTAAGGCAGGCCTCCGAGTAAACATCATCTAGGATGTCCAGGACAGGAGGTATAGCCAGAGGCCTGTGCTGGGGTAACAAAAGAAATTCCCTGAGCCTTTTCTTGGAATCTGAATAATCCTGGCCTTCCCAGTGGAAGTGTTCCCTTAAGGTATGCAAAGTTTTCCCAAATGAGAAATCCTCAGGGGGGGGATACAGAAGGAATGGACTCCTCTGCATCAGAGTCTTCAAAAGTGGAGTAAGCCTGTTCCTGATCATCAGAGTGTTCTGAAATAATGGATCCCTGATCAGAGGAGGGGGAATCTTCCTCCACTCTGGGCCTTTTGTCCGGAGGTGGCTGAGAACCTCTGATTAGAGTAATTAAATCCTCAGCCATTTTAAGCATCTGTCTTAGGCATGGGGCCTGGAGATGGGCCCTGTGTAACTGGTCTCTTAGGGTGCATGGTTGCTTTAGACTTGGTGAAAGCCTTGATGGAGAAAGAAGAGGAAGGTCTGAAGACACCTTGTGTGGAGGTGGACCTGTCCACATTCTGTGTTTCAATGCCAAGAGTGGCTTCGGTATCTGTAGTCGGTGTGTGGGCCGAGGAGCCTCGGGTACAGGAGACACCGCCAAAGATGTGTCGTCAGTAGTCAGGGGCTGTGTAGGTGCCTCACTGAGAACCAGACCACGTGTAGTCAGCTCTGGCGTGGTGTCGGTAGAGGCCGCAGACCTCGAGTGTCGGTCCTTGTCTTTGCGTTTTTTAGACAAAACCGGTGTTGGAGTATCCGACGACATGGTATAGTTAAAAGCTTTCCCAAAAATGCTGGCTTAACTCCGCCCGACGCTTAATAGTGCGTTTGTTGAATGTAGCACAACAGTGACAGACCGAGACGTCGTGGTCTGGGCCTAAACAAGGTATACAGAGGGAATGGAAATCCTTATGCGGTATTTGCTTCCCACAAGAAATACAATTATTAACTTTGTCTGACATCGGTCTGAGGCAAGAAAAATTTCCCCAACGGGGTACTTAGCTTTTAAGAAGACTTTGGTTTTCCAAATTTTTCGGAATCTCAGGAGCTGGCCGACCGGCACTTGCGAACTGCTTCTGCTTCGGGCACCGCGCGGCAAGAAAGACTGAAGAACATGGCACCGGCTGGTTCTTTTATATCCCTGTCGCACTGACGTCAGGGAAGAAGCGACGACAACCGAAGCCGGACCTTTGGAATTCGAATTCGGCCGACGGTAGGATAACCCATCTGTTATGACTGCAGCTGTATGCACGATGAACATCAGTGTGATATGTTTTTAGAACAGCATGTGATGCATTGGCTTAAAAGAATGTGCTTGTGTACAACAAAAAAATTATATAATGTTTTGCAACAAATGACATTAATAAAAGAGGAAGGCTTGCTGAGATATCCTAAACCACTGAATGTACACAGACATTCAAGCTTAAGGGAAATGGCTAACACAACAGAAAAAGTTACAACTATCCTAGCAATGAAAGAACATTTGTGAAAGAACATTTTGGCTTGATGAGAACTGATATTCTCTGGATTGAGATAATGTTGCAGACAAAGAAGGCTTCAATACAGGATAAGTATGTTTTTATCAAGGACAAAAGTTTTGAAACTATAAAAAATACTTTTGTGGTGGACATTTTTCGTAATCCAAGGCAGATGAAGTGTAGTGCGTCTGACAGTATTCTATGTTATAAAGAAAATGTTTATAATCTTACAGTAGTGCTTGGTCATCTAGTTTCAAAAAATCTGTCATTATACGAATATACAGTTGTACAGTTTGTGAGTGCCACCTGCTGTTAATTCAATCTAAAACACATTCTTGCTTAAAAAGCCTGAGTTTGGAGCATATCCTTGTGGCTCTGACTAAATGCCCCTTAAATAAGCTCTTTTTAATATGGTAGGGGTGACTACCACCAAAGTGAAAATAGGTATCAGAAAATGTGGGTTTCCTATAAATTGTAGTTTCAAATCTATTCAGACTGCTATCCTTATAAATTGTCACATCTAAATAGTTTACACTGTTTTGTCCAATTTGGTTGGTAAAATTTAAAAAAAAAATCAGCTGTTTCATTCAGATATGCCATAAACTCCAATATTTTATCAAGGAGCCATTCTAGAAAATAAAAATGTCATCCAGGAACCTAGAATAAAATTTCCAGTGTAAACTGAAACTTGTATATTCAAGTGCCCAGCTATACATCACCAGGTTAGCACATACTGTGTCACATGCTGCTCTCACAGCCACTCCCTTAAGTTGTTTAAAATATTTTCTCTTGGAAAAAAATAAATTATGTAAAATAATTTCCATTAAATCCATAAGGAGGTTTATGAGCCTATTTTCTAGACTTGTAAGGCTTAAAAGAGCGAGTAAAAGTATTTGAGTCTCTGCGTGGGTGGTATGCAGCTGAATAAATCCATTACATCTATTGTTACAAAAGTACTGTCACTGTAAAATTCTTTTTAATCGTGTGTCAAAATAACCAAAAATCTCTTAAAATGTGATTTACAGGTGAAAATATCCCTTTCAATGTCCTGTTCAAATAAGATGGGCAAGGGGGCAAGTTTTGGACCCCTTTGCTGCCACTATTAATCTTAAAGGATGATCTAAAATGTCTTTATGCGTTCGTATAATAGGGTTCTTTATAATAAGAAATTGATGTTCTGGGGTGAAATTTTTCCTTATGTCAAACAATCTAAAAAAAGTCAATCTTCTGCATGCTATAAAAACTTAGTTCTTTGATACTGTTTCGTATTTGGTCTAAAAACATACTAGAACCTCTTAACAGAGTAATCAGTCAAGTCCAAGAAACCCATACCCCCCTCCTTTACCTGGTTTTGTAACCCTTAGGTCCCTTTTAAATTTGACAGAGCTCAAAATATTACTCTCTTCCCTGGACTGTGTGTGTGTGTGTGTGTGTGTGTGTGTGTGTGTGTGTGTGTGTGTGTGTGTGTGTGTTCCAGTGCTTTTCCAACTCATATAGATCCCATTTACAACACTTTTCAAATGTTGCCACTAGAGGGTTTAAGGGAAGGTTAAAAATATTTTTTCTTCTGTACCTTAGTACTACGTCTGATTCACTAGCGTTAACTAAAAAGTTTAAATTTTCTCGTAAAGACTTTCAACTCTAGTAAAGTCTCTCTTATGTCCATATATTTGTAGGGTACAAATTTGATATCCTTGCTAAACAAAGGAAAAATTACTTTCTTTATTTCTACAAAACTGTAATTAAAAACGTAAAAACCTTTAAAGGTGCATAAAATATTGTTGTTTAAGGAAACTATTCTGTTGTATGAATTAATATCAATTACTTTTGGTTCCTTTGGTTTTTCCAATAGTTGCTCCTGGTTCTTGTCCCTCATTCTTTTTTCGCCCCCCCGTGTTTAGTGTTTCCATCTGTTGGATCTCCTGAAAAGGCTGGGCTTCATAGGGGAGTATAGATGGTTGTAAAAAGGTGTCTACCAATGTAGTTAATTCTAAATTCTCTTTAGTTTTGGAGAGTGGAGGAAATTCATCCAAAGCCATGTCTGTAGTTTGTGTCTCTTTTGATATACACTCTTTGTGGAGGGTTAAACAGGGAATGCTAATGAGTTTCAAATCTAGAAGGAATACAAGATACGTTTCTTGAACTAATTAAAACTATTCTTTTTGTTTTAATACACCCCTTGATAGTCATCTGTTTCTTATCATCACCCAAGTGATTTACTAAGACTAGGAGAACACTACGTAAGCAATACTTATTTGATTTATTTGGTTGTGTGGAAGATACCCTGAAGCTATGGAAGTTGTCCATGTGTTATATCCTTGGCAGAACATAACCCATACGGCCTAGGCTACTGCATCAGTGAAAAAATTAAGAACATCCAGAGATCCTCCATCCTGTTATGAGGCTGAGCAAAAAGACTCTTCTATTTACTGGGGAAGAAGCCTGCAACTGAATGATAGTGTCAATGGCTCTGGTATTCACAGATGAATTAGTAGAGTGAACCACGACTGCTTTGGACAGAATGGGATGATAAAAATTAGATTTGCTTTTTCTCTTTTTACCTACAAAAGACTTGAGATATTATGGAGGTTAGATGAATGGCATACATGGAGAGCTGTAGCTGGCTCATGTAGTGGCTACTACCTCTCCTCAAAACAGCACCCCATACACTCAGCTCTTCAACTGAAGAGCAAAAAAAAAAAGGTCTTCGGGCACCTCCATTTTCCAACTACACTCCTTCACCCTCGCAGCTCTTCAACCAGAAAAAGAAATAACAAAAACAACAAAAGGTTAATGGCTTCATTAAAAAAAAATCTTATTTTATGTTTTGAATTATGTACAAGAAGACTTGAGAGGAGGAGATTATAAAATTAGGTTTGAGCAAAAGGAGACTGAATGGTAACTGAGGTTAAAGGCAGACTGCCATTCAAAAGTGTTTTCTAAAGTACAGGAAATGAGTAAAGTACAGTTTTGTACCTACCATAAATGTAGATGTCCGATAGGTATGCATCTGCAGTCAAATAATAGGGTTTGTGGCCTCAGAGCAGCCGAGGCCATAGGGGAAGAGGCCATGAGTTTGCTGAGACATGCTTCTCAATATGGTACCACCAATGTTTGGCCAGTCCGAGCTGAGCTTATAGTATGACTTTGGGCTGTCCCTGATGGGAGAGGTGGAAGGGCATATACTGCTAGGCATTCCAGCTGAAGAGTGAGAGTCCACCCTCCAGGCTTAGCTGCCCTTGAGGCCATAGGCCTTGATACGCTTTTCTCCATGTGCTGTGCCCTCGGTCTGAGGCGTCCGTGGTGATGGTCTGCCTTGCAAATCCTGAAGGGATTTACGGGTCTAGTCAAGGGGGAGTTCTGAAGTCGACTCAGCCGGCCTCTGGGACATCTACCTATGTTTAACTATTTTATTGGTGCAAGTTTTTCATTGGTTGAACATTGGTTTAAAAATGTGAATATCTTACAATGCATTATTTCTAATGAACTCTAATGCTGTACTGGATGAAAGTGTTGAATAAAGATTGTATTATGCTAAGCTGTGGCTTTATTGCTCTAAGTTACTCATTTGAGTGGCTTGCCTTTTGGTGGATTGTTTGAGTATTTGCTGTTTTCCACCTGAACAGGTTGTGTTCTAACAACAAAAGGTTCACGCTCTCTTAGTCTGGTGCTCTAGCCAGATCCCGCTCCTTCAGCCTTCAGTTTGGGAAAGAAAACAAACTTTTAAACTGTTGCAAAATATACAACTGTAGCAAGCAGTTGCTAACAGTTTATATCACACATGGAGCACTAAGTGAAAGCTTACTCCATAATCTTGGAAAGTGAGGAGTAATAAATAGGTTGTTCATTTATTTATTTAATATTGTACTGGCAATGCTTATTTTTATTAAAAGAATTGCCATCTAGTGTTAGATCCCCAGACAGTACATTCCAAACAGACTATGAAATTGGACTGGATAAGACATTGCCTTGCAGACCAGGCAGAGGTCACTCTATGTAACCTAGAAGCAGAATATAAAATAGTTCCTGAAGCCTTTGTGAAAGCTGAAGTTTTCCACACGGATGATTCTTCTAATTAGGAATCCTACCTTTTCAAGTTCTTCCAGGTGGCTTACTTGAAAGCTATAAAATGCAGAACTGCATTCAACAACAGATTGGAACTGTGAGATATAAAGTCGATCACCCTGAATAACTAGACATACTATTTGGAATTAGATGGGCTACAGAATATATTTCCTAACTTCGGAGAACACACATTGGTCATGATATCAATTGTCCATCAATACCTGGAGGTACATACATACACACACACACACACACACACACACACACACACACACACACACACACACACACACAGGTGTGTTTACTGTGCTAGTACCTTACATTTTATGATCTGATAATTTATATAATTATAACATATTCTCTTGCCAGGTATCATGGTGCTAAATATTCTGGCACTAAAGGTAAAGTCATTAATACTGCACTAGATGTGCATTTTTTTTTTATTTCATCTTGGAGAACTTAAGCATCTTTTACTTAAGTACTTATATTATGAGCTTTGCTATCATCAGCATAATTGATAAAAGTGGGAAATAGGCCATAGATTATACATACAAATATTTCAAACACGGGCATTAATGCTCTTCTAGTTTGCCAATATACCAAAACACTTGTTCCCATAATAAGTGTCCAGGCTGTTCTTAATAATATCTACACTTGTACTTTCTTTAATGTAATTAGGTAGTCTGTTCCATGCCTCAGCTACTCTGTCAGAGAAGCAATCAATACACTTATCATTCTTATAGAATCTTCTACATAGGTTGTCTGATGACTCTCTAGTACTTTTTGTTAATTCAAAAACGCACCTCTCTGGAACAAATAAAATCTTCAAACAACCAACGGTAGCAGCCAGGTAGTTATAAAAAGGTTTAATCCACGTATTTCACAATCCACAATCCACAATACACAGTAAGCGCTTTCATCCATAAAAGGACTTCTTCAGACTGAATGTGAACAAAACGCAATTGCTCAAAAACATTTCAAAGACGACACATGACTTAATTAATGATTATGTAACTTCCTCCTTTTGAGATAAGCCACAAAATCAGCTCTATCATTCAGCCCAGGTGGATAGCTTGCATTGAGTTTAACTTGCCAAACATATTCTTTCCACCCAAGCTCCTCTTCTGCATCAAATCTATTGTTAATATTGGTCACTTCATCCAAGACAACAAACTTTAGATCAACTTTACATGCTGGACTGTTTTTATAATGCTTCCCAAATGCATTTTTTAATCTTTTACAGCAACAGCATACTTATGTTCATAAATTTGTTTGTTCATTTCTCTTGTTGTACATCCTACATAGAAAGAATTGCAGGACAAAGTCCCAAATAAACAATAAATTTTGATTTACAGCTGTATCTTCCCTGTATTTTAATTAAAATACCTTCCAACTGTGAACTCATTTATATCTGTCATTAAAAAATTACACATATTGCAATTTAAACATTTATACATGCCTGGATTACTAACCCTATTATTATACGGAAAAGGGTTTAATTTTGCTTGAAACATATCTTTAAAACTTTTTCCTTTATTCTGTATAAATACTGGCTTTTCTCCCATGACCTTACATATCTCTACATCCGACTTTAGTAACTTCCAATTATTATTATATTTTTTATCGATGAAGTATCTACACTATTCTCTATCTGCATGGCTGTACTAAAATCACTGTGTTTACCACTGGACACTGCCACTGTCATTTGATCACTTCTCATTAGGTGGCTTTCATTAAGGGCTTCTATCACTACACTTTCTGGATATCCTCTATTAATAAATTTGTCACAGAAGACTCCACTTTCCCTTATAAAGTCACTATCCTTGTCTGTCAATGCATCTATTCTCTTGAGATGACCTTCAATGATGTTTTTCTTAGTTTTTATTGGATGTAGGCTATCATAATGTAAATAGGCATTATTTTGTACTTGTTTTCTTAAAAATGGAGGTACCTAAACATTCACCTTCCTTATAAAGAACTAAATCTAAATAATTAACACTATGTTTATCATATGTTGCCGTAAATTTCAAATACATACTTCATTCAAATAATTTATAAATACATTAATGCCCTCACCTCTCCAAATAAAAAAAAAACAGAGTCAATAAAACGTTTATAAAACATAATACTTTTCATAAAGATGCTCTCATACATATGAATTCTTTCCCATCCTTGCATAAAGATGTTAGCACAACTCGGGGCCATGGCAGCTCCCATGGCCATACCATTAGTCTGCTTATACATTTTTCCATTGAATTCAAAAGAATTATAGCTCAAAATCAAATCCAACATTTCCATAATAAGGCTCACCATTTCTTTGGAAAGTTTTTAGCCTTTACAAGTTCAAACCTAACGATCTCCATTCCCCCATCATTATGAATGATGGTATATAATGACTTAATATCAGGGGTGACAAGATAATCATCCTCACTAATTCTTAGTTGCTTAATTTTATTTTTAAAATCAAAAGAATCCTTGATATAAGCCTTATTATCTATCACAGTAGGCTGCATATGTTTATCTACATAAATGGCCATTGCTTCTGTTTTACTTCCAATACTAGTTACTATTGGACGCATGGGCGGATTATCCAAATCTGTGTGTATCTTTGGCTGCCCAAATATACGACTGATTTTCGGAGCTTCCACCTCTAAAAAACGCCTAATTTGCTGAATAATGCGCCCAGCCAGAAACCATTCTTCAATTTGGTCATCTATGAACAAGTAGTCTTTTTTTATTTCTTTAAAGGACACCACTTTATAAAAAGACATATCATTCAACATTTCTTGCATGCTTTCTATGTATATCTTTCTATCTAAAATAACTAATGCCCTTCCCTTGTCTGCTTTAGTAATCAATAATTCTTCATTATTAAGCAATTCATTAAGCAACTCTTTTTGCTTAACACTTAAATTAAAATATTTAAATGCAGGTTTATTTTCTAACAACTCAATAATCTGTTGTTCACACAGCATTTGAAACAGTTTCAGCTCTTTCTTTAAAGGAGGATTATAACAGCTCGGTTTAACAAAACATCCATATTCACTGGACTTATTAGGAAACAATAACTTAATAGTTTTCTTACATAATCTCTAAGTGCATTAATAGTGTTACATTTGTCTGCCCTTTTAGCAGGAACAAAGTTCCACCTTTTCTTTAATACATGGCAGAGCTCTTCATTTAAAACAATACTAAATAAATTCACTATCACAAAAGCAGCATCATAAGTATCTCTTTCTGTTAGCGCTTGTTGAATTTCTTCTTCATATTGCGCTGAACATTCTTGTAAGGCACTGATGCTACTTCTGCCCAAGTTCTCTTGTCTTTTCTGTTGCACTGGTACACCCTCACAAGCTGACTCGTATCGACTTAGTATGGACTAAATATAAATAGTAATGTTCCAACAGTTAAATTTAACTACTTGGAGATGTTTGGTCAGCTAGAGAAAGATTTGTTAAAATTAAAAAAACTGCAATGGGACAATGTCTATTTTGACTGCTGCCTAAAAACTCAGAGAGTACCTAAGGGGTTGAGGGTATCTATGATGCCAGCAGGCACAGAATATCTGTCAGAGTTTCTGAGTAAATGGGTAGAAATAAATCAAAGAACTGGTTTGCAGTATGTTGAGATGTTATACAATTTCAACAAAAAGAAAATGGAACTTGATGTTAACATTCGGTCAGTCTTTTATAAATTAAAAGATTCTCTAACCTCCGAGAATTTTGAATCTAAACCAACATTAATACAAAATAATTTGTCCAAAGAAAATGAGGTTCTCAAAAAACATAAAATCGGCAAGTATCTGAGAGATAAAGCCGATTATGAAGGTGTAGATGCAACGAAGCAGCACGTCATCTACTATGCTGAAAACAGCTGATCGCACTAATATGGAAGTGATGCAAGCAGGCAACGATGGATTGAGAAAATCTAAAAGGTTAGCTCACAGAAATGATAACGCTGGTGTCTCGAGTGAAGCTGCAACCTTAAATAATAATCCAAGAGACAATAATACTGCTGAAAACACAAATATAGGTTTTCAGAAAGACAATACAAGTCAGCTTGTGAGGGTGTACCAGCGCAACAGAAAAGACAAGAGAACTTGGGCAGAAGTAGCATCAGTGCCTTACAAGAATATTCAACGCAATATGAAGAAGAATTCAACAAGCGCTGACAGAAAGAGGTACTTATGATGCTGCTTTTGTGATAATGAATTTATCTAGTATTGTTTTAAATGAAGAGCTCTGCCATGTATTAAAGAAATGGTGGAACTTTGTTCCTGCTAAAAGGGCAGACAAATGTAACACTATTAATGGACTTAGAGATTATGTAAGAACCCCAAGGAAGAACAGACATACCTTAACAGGTTCATAGGCAAGTACTAGGCTAGCTGCCATTGTGGGCCATTTTAAGCCTACTCAGTTTCCCTTTTTTGTGCTCAAAATAACCTGTCCCATTTGGTTATAGTCCATGGTCAACAATTATATATTTCCCCGAATGAGAATAAATGGGATCATACCATAGATAATTTGAGGGGACCCATGCATGGGATAAAGCATTTAGGAACTGCCTCTGTCCATTAGTAGTACAGGGGGCAGTCCTGGGTAAATTTTCTGTTTCCCATTCATAGATTTAAGCTGCGCCTGAAAATGGACAGGGATGAACTTTGTTTTATGTGGATGAGGAGTCTCTTCCAAGGCAGTGGTAGCCTCTGGAAAATATACTTGTCCCTCCAAACCATTCTGTTGATGTCGCAGAAGAGGTTTAGATCCCAAGACAGACTATTTCTGAAGGTATGGAACTGGCTGATGTGCAGTAGACCCATCACTAATGAGGCAGAGGAAACCTTGTATGCCATACACATGTCACCTCTTAGCTGTCTCTATAGGATACAGACTATAGTGACGGGACTTTGAGCCAGTCCATGTAGGACATGTTGTTTAGGCCTTGTATCCTTTTAGTAAAGTATCTCAGTGGACGTTCCAGTTGTTTTGTGTGTCTGGGCAGATACATGCCAAAAGGGGAATTATATTAAATGATTGGCCTAATGAGGACTGAGTAAGAGGGGGGCGATGACATCCCTAGAACTAAACTCAATTCCCCTTGTTTATAAGCTATGCAAAATAGAAGGACTTTCTTACAACAATACACACAGGTTAGTCAAAAGTTGGGTCACTGTCCACATAAGTTCCCAATCCAGAAGCAATGGGTCAAATCTTAGGGGCATATTGTCAATGTGGTGGTTCCCCGAGTAGAGGACTTCCCAAAAGATACAATAATGCAGTTTTTGGCATTAAATTTCAGACAATGACTTTGACACCAGTTACCTGTGACGAACCTTCCCGCAGGATTGCCAATTCATTTGGGTATGCATTGAGTGCTCCTTAGTTGCAGCCATCTGCAAACTTAGTCATCCACAGCCCTTTGGTATTGGCCTTTACTTCAGAAAAGTAGATACCAAATAGAAGAGGTCCCAGCACAGAATCCTGGGGGACTCCACTGGTGAATGGTCTCTTTGTGGAGGTAACTTCCTCCATTTTGATTATCTGTGTCCCATATGTGAGCCAGCTGGCAACCCAGCAGGTGACATATGTTTACTCCCAGTTTATTTAGCTGTGATAATTGTGTCAAAAGCTTTGGCCAGGTCGAGGTATGCAGTGTGTATCGTTTTATCTTCATCCACTGCTTTGGTGATCTGTTCAAAAGAAAAATCCACCATGTTGACTATGCATGACCTTCCCTTGATGAATTCAAACTGAGATGGGTCCAGTGTTTGGAGGTTCCCTATGTCCTGATTGATTAATCTCGTGATAAGTCTTTCCATGGCTTTTCAGACTTGTGCATCTGTAATTGCCTGGGTCTGTGGAAGAACATCCCTTATGTAGGGGTATGACTATAGCTGTTCCGCATTCACTTGGAACAAAACCTGTTTGGAGGTTGAGATTGAACAGTGTTGCTTGGAGTGTGGCTAAATCGTGCTTCATGGAATTTAAGATGCATCCAGGGATATCGTCAGGACGCATCGATGCAATATTGTTAACTTTTGACAGCACTTTTAGGACTTGGCCTTGTGTGATCACTGGAGGTAAGCCAGTTTCAGGTATATCTTGAGGGACAGATGGAGGGGAGACCAGAGCAAAGTTACAGCTAAATTTGTTAATCAGTAAATTTGCTATACCTTTAGCCTCAATGTAGGTAACATCATTCACAACCAGCTCTGGACATTGTTTCATTATGCTTTTGACACTACGATTGGATATACCATGGAACACAGTGAAGACAGTCATCAAAAAGTGGAGGAAATATGGGACAACAGTAACATTGCAAAGAACTGGACGTCCCTCCAAAATTAATAAAAAAAGACAAAACGAAAACTGGTCAGGGAGGCTGCCAAGAGACCTAAAGCAATACTGAAGGAGCTGCAGGAATTTCTGGCAAGTACTGGTTGTATACTAGATGTGACAATTCTCTCCTGTATTCTCCATATGTCTGGGCTATGGGGTAGGGTTGCAAGATGGAAGCCTTTATTACACAGAAAAACATACAGGCCTGGCTAAAATTTGCCAAACAATACATCAAGTCTCCCAAAAGCACATGGGAAAATGTGTTATGGTCTGATGACACCAAGGTTTAACTTTTTGGCCACAATTCCAAAAGGTACGTTTGGCGCAAAGACAACAGTTCGCATCACCAAAAGAACACCATCCCCACGTTGAAGTATGGTGGTGGCAGTTTCATGCTTTGGGGTTGCTTTTTTTCAGCTGGAACTGGAGCTTTAGTCAAGGTGAAGGTAATTATGAACATTTCCATATACCAGTCACTTTTGGCCCAAAACGTTCAGGCATCTGCTAGAAAGTAGAAGATGAGGAGGAATTTCACCTTTTAACACGACAATGACCCAAAGGATATATCCAAATCAACAAAAGAATGGCATTACCAGAAGAAAATTAAAGTTTTGGAATGACTTAGCCAGAGCCAGGACCTAAATCCAGTAGAAAATCTGTGGAGTGACCCGAAAAGGGTTGTGCACAAGAGATGCCCTTGCAATCTGACAGATTTGGAACGCTTTTGCAAGGAAGAGTGGGCAAATATTGCAAAGTCAAGATGTGCCATGCTGACAGACCCCTACCTAAGAAGAATGAATGCCACAACAAAGTATTAGTTTAAGGGTATGCACACTTATGCAACCAGTGTATTGTAAGTTTTTTTATTTTTTATATTTTTTCCCCTAACAGATTTGTTTGTTTTTCAGTTGAATTGTACATGTTATAGGTCACATTAAAGATGGGAAAAGTTTTGAAATGATTTACTGTGGTGTCATTTTTTTATATCACAAAAACCTAGCATTTTAACAGGGGTGTGCAAACTTTTTATATCCACTGTAACTTAAAAATGTCTTGTGATTGTCTGTCTTGTGTAGCTATTTTACCATCAAAATTGGCTTTAGTGGATTTTATTAAGCTCCTGAGTTGTTTGTTTTACTTATTTTATTGACAAGGACTTTAACATTCTGAGAATTACTCTACTTACTTTTGGTCAAAATTCTTTTCCTTTTATTATAAAGCGTGCTGATATCATGATTCCACAGTGTGGATTTGTTTCTAGAGTTTGCCCAGCACTTGTTCTGATGGGGTACAACGCAGTTATGCAGCTGTTTACATGTTGGTATAGCATGGTATAATGTTTAATGATCAGAAATAATGCACTGAGGAGAGAGGTGCTGAAATCTGGCAAGTATCAACTCATGAAAGCAAATACAATCAGTTAAGGAAAGCAACACACAACTTGCAAGGCTGTCCATGTTGCCAAAATGTGAATGCTAATAGACAATTAACAAACAGGATCAAACCATTCCTCGTCAATACCTTAAAATAAGAATAATCTCATTCCTTTCCTTTTTACAAAAAGTCTCCTGGCCCATAATAGTCCTTTCTCTTCTCCTATCCAACTGACCTTCAGATCACATTATCCAGGTGGAAATCTTCTCCTTTCCAGGGAATTTGCTTTATCAATGTATCATCTTAATGATGTCATCACTGACATGGGGGGAGGCAGGTAGACATCAACTAGTACAGAGTCACTTTTATACTAAACATTCAACTCCCCTGGGTGGACTGTGTGCTTGAGCACACAATGCATGCAATATCGGTCATTCTACTACAGTGACTACATAGCCGGAGTAAACAATGTATGCAATACTAATACCTTACCACTACTTTACAGTGTAGAATGGCTTACACATACAGTCTTCATGCTGGCACTGTTGAAAGAGAAACATATTCAGGACTAGCCTAATGTCTCCACTGTCTCGACTGGAGGACAGTCCTTCAGTGGAAAGTTCAAATCCCAACATAAGGCAGGCAGGCCAACAGCAGCTCAGTTTGGCAAGGCTTAAAATGGCTTGCAAGGGCAGCTAGCCTAGTACTTACCTATGAACCTCCTCAGGTGCTGTGTCTTTTTATCAAACCCTGGTCATCTGTGCTCTGCTTCAGTCAAGACTAAAATGGCTATGCCCAGTGAGCTAGCTAAAAGGTATAACTAGTACAAATAGTTCCATCCTAAAAAATAAGAAACAATTCCAAGTACTGCCCAATAACAACAAACAAGTAAAAGTGTATCTGCGTGCATAATTACAGGTATCAGACAATCAAAAACAGTTACATAATCTGGACCAGGATCCGTAAAGCATAAGCAAATGAAAAGCTGTGCTTATCTTTAAAATGCAGACAATCAATAAGCACGTCACCTCGGCACTGACGACCGATTCGAAGGTTGATACAATCAACTTTCATGTGGATCTTATCCTCCATGTCCCGGCGATGTTCATCATCATAATAAAGGAGTTGACCATCTGCCCACAAATCAAACCAATTCTTCTTCCACCTTCGCAAAATAGTGCCTGAAATATATTACAAGAACTTTTAAAATGGTACTTTATTCCATGTCTTGTCACTTGATAATTATGCATTACAGAAGATGTTCTAGTTGCTAAATAATTTTACTGCCTTTTGCCTGGTTTCATTATGAGGAATAAGCCAAGATGAGATACAGTCTTGTCTGGTAAAAGCAGCTCACTGGTGCATAGGAATCAGGCTTTTGCTTACAGTTTCAGTAACATTATAGGCATGTTTTTATCAGAGAGAACACAATTTATCTTGCCTTATTCCACTTAATAAACTGGACTTTTTGTTTATATGGTTGGTTATGGCTTTATGTGCTTGTGCTTCTTATCATCATTCCAATACAAAGATGTATTTATCATCTGTACAGGCATTAATGTCATTCTTTTGGTGTTCTTTAACAAATTTTCTACACCACCTTTATAATGTACTTTATGATTTACAAATAGGAAGGGTTTCTAAACTGATCTGAAAAGTAATTACATAAAAATCACTACTTAGCTATTAGCTGATGTTACACTACTCCAAAAATAGAAAGCTTACAGCAAATGGTAATTAAAAATAATATATTTCTGGGATAAAAATTATACCAGGAACATATTTTGCCTTTTAAACTAAAAGAGTTTATGTTCTTGCAACATTGCATTAAAAAGCAAAATCATAGCCTTGTCCTGAAATTGGTTAAGTTCAAAACAAATCTGAACCTGGATGCAGTGGAAACAATTACAAAAGTACTAGTTATTACAGTCTAGAAAAGGTTTGTCAGTTGTTCTACATTTTCAAGCATTAACTGGACTCTTCTGCTGGAAAAGTTCAGTGAGCAACATGGCTGAAACAGCATGACAAGCACAAGCACAGACAAATAGGAATCCAAGACAAGGTGTTCTATCGATCAGTTTTATGTATTCATTTATTTATTTATGTGTATTTGGTTACCAGGAAGATCTGACTGGCTCCTACAAGACCCCTTTTCAGCAGAATCCTGGGGGGCTGCAAAATCATATTTAGTGAGAGAAAAACATACAAAGATTATTGCAGACCCTTTGTGAGTACAAATAGTTGAAATATAATAAAAATAAATACATATTCAGAGACTAGGCTCTTAGAGTGAATATGACAAGTAACAGTTATCAAAGTGGGAAATGTAATAAAAAGGAAGACTGCAATACAGACGTAGTCAGGGTATGCCAGTTGTAGAAGAGTGGTAACAGGAGTACAAGAACAGAAAGATCAAGAGCTAAATGTTGGCAGCATACCTCTCAACTGCCCAGATTTTCACAGAATGTCTAGATTTTTAGCTCATATTTTTGGTTTGTTCCTCATAAAATTTGTGGTTTTATGGCAAATAACTAAGATGATCTGACAACTGGTCACTAAATAATGATATACATTTCTGTTTCAGACTTCAAATCCTTCAGAAAATGTATGTTAAAACAAACCCTGGTACTTTATCAACTTTCTAAGTTTATACGAGCAATATTTAAAATATGCCCCTACTGTTTGGACCTTTGTCCCCCCCATTTTGTAAGGCTTTGTCCAGACTTCTTGCACTAAGACGTTAAGAGTTATGGTTAGCAGATGTTCATTCCAAAATATGTGCAAAACACTACAGAACTGAATAAAAAATGGGTGGGGGTATTGCATTACTAATCTGCATGATCAAGGTTACAGGAAGGAAAATGTTAAGAATTCATATCAACAGCTGTGAAGAGAGCAAAAGGTGTTACCAATGAGAGGAGAAACTTGGCAGTTTGGGAGAAGTAAATAGGTGGGGGAAACAACTGACTGACCAGGACAGGAACAGCAGGAGCTAACTTT